>NC_139228.1:79975200-80575200 GCF_055691185.1 Crinia signifera | reverse complement strand
TATGCTCAGCACCATAATGTCCATTACATATTATGCCACACACCATAATGCCCCTTACACATTGTACCACACACCATAATGCTCATTACACATTATGCCACAAATCATAAAGCTCCTTACACATTATGCCAAACACTGTGATGCTCATTACACATTATGATTCATGTTGTAATGCCACTTACATCCTATTATGCCCCACCCAATAGATCCACTTGCACCATGTTTTTCCCCACACAGTAATTACCCTTGCACCATATTAGTCCACACCCAGTAATGTCCCTTACACCATATTATCCCCCACAGTTATGCCCTGTCACAATATTATGCCCTGCACAGTAATGCCACTTACAAATGATGCCACACTACGTGCTCATTGTGAGGGGTTTCCAATGAGACCGTTTCATGATGCCTCCAGCTGCAGCATCTTGCGTCCATGATTATGATATTGGATATTTTTGCAAAAGAAAGTTTACAAGCCTCCTTTATACATATATATACTTTGCAACTAATACAAATGTAACCATATTGAAAGGTATTACAGAACATTAAATATATATTACTAGGAAGGTTATTTTCCACTAGGCGTCTCCATAACAAAACTCACTGTAACATTTTATCAAAGCCATATTTATTTATTATATAGACGCTGCTGTAATTTTAAAATGCAAATGTTTAGTAACAATCCCGACTTGTGGAAAGGCCTCTGCCGAGGGAGATTGTGGTATAATCGTTACTTTTTACTTTCTATAATAACCACCGACTGAAGTGAAAATTTAGATGTGGCGACATGGAAAAATGTAAGTGAATAGAATTTTACAGTGTTACAATTGTAGCATTAGGAAAATAATAATAATTTTATTTATATGCTGCTTTTCTCCAATGGGGCTCAAGCCGCTTTGAAGAACGCATGAAAATAATACAGAGGTTTTGCAGAAAATACAGAAATGTAGACATGAAGAACATAAAACAAAGGTGTGGCAGCCATTTTGTGTCATCGTATTCATTCTAAACATGCCAGGCGAGGCAGCCATTTTAGACGCTGTACATCTATACAATACAATGGGTAATGCCTGGATGATATGACAAATAATGGGGGAGATATAAAATACCATGCAAGATTCATAGGAACTTATTCTGTTCCACATGCAATGCTGCAAAATTTGACCCCTGCCCCCCTCGTTTTCGGAATTCGCACACCAATCATCGAATGATTTGGAACAAAAGGTGGCATAGCCACCAACAGTACCAATTTAGCTGGTATAGTACTGTTTCTTAATGACCTGTACCGGCTAAAAAACCCTGTACCAATTGTACTGGTTTGTAGCCTTTTAGCTGCAGCGCTTGACAGGCACCTCCTCCCGCCTTCACCCCTCTGTCTCAGCCGAGGAGGCAGCGGGGAATCTGGGAGGTGTAGTATCCGACATCGCCAGCTGTTCCCCATAAAGCTTGAGGTGGAGCCAACAAGCAGGACTACAATTCCCGAGGTGCCCCACGGGGGAACGCAGCGGGGATAGGCTGCAGTGGGGTGAATGTCAGACTGTGGGGATTGTGCAGGGACAATTATTATTATTATCATTGTTTATTTATATGGTGCCACAAAGGTAAGATATAAATGAGCAAAAACAAATAACGAATTACAGTACAAGACAATTTAGGACAAGTACATGGCAAATAAGGATAGTTACATCAGGGGACAGGACACTGAAGCAATCATCAGGATGGCAGAAATATATATATATATATATATATATATTCTAAGAAAAGTGCATGAGGAGAGAGGGCCCTGCTTATGGAAGCTTACATTCTAAAGAGGAGGGTTAGACAGACAGGGGTGAGACAGAAGGGGACAATGAAGCACTGGGCAGCAGGAGAGGGACTGCGCCGGGGCAGGGGACGTGGGGCGGGCAGTTATATGCTTCATGTGAGCATCATAACATACCATGCAACTGTATCATTGAAAGTATTGGAAAGGTGGCTTGGTCACGCCCCCTTTCCAATTGTGTACCGATTTCTCGATTTCTGCCCCTCAGATGTTGGAGGGTATGAGGTGGCAGACTGGAGATGTGGGTATGTAAGGGGGACACTTTGTGACTTTTTTCAGGGCCACTTTAAATTCCCAATTTGCCCATGACACCAGGGAAGGGAATTCGTATAAAATGTCAGACACAACTGAATGAAAAGAGACAAATACGGATGTAACTGTGTCCAACTCAAGCCCCACACCCTTAACACCCCACCTCCAAGGGCTGCTTCCAAAGATTTCCTGGGCTGGTTTCCATCCCAAACCACCCTTGAACACATGAATTGGGTGTGCATAACACATAGGTTACATAAAACAAAGTTTGTGTTCTATCTCAGGTACTGAATTTAAGTGCCAGATGTCCCCAGTAGTGCCAGTCAAATATCATGTCCTCAGTAGTGCCTGTCACATATCATGTCCCCAGTAGTGCCAGTTACATATCATGTCCCCAGTAGTGCCAGTTACATATCATGTCCTCAGTAGTGCTGTTACATATGCCCCCAGTAGTGCCAGTCAAATATCATGTCATCAGTAGTGCTGTTACAGATGTCCCCAGTAGTGCCAGTTACAGATCATGTACCCAGTAGGGCCAGTTACATATCATGTCCCCAGTAGTGCCAGTTACACATCATGTCCTCAGTAGTGCTGTTACAGATGTCCCCAGTAGTGCCAGTTACAGATGATGTGCCCAGTAGTGCCAGTTACATATCATGTCCCCAGTAGTGCCAGTTACACATCATGTCCTCAGTAGTGCCGTTACAAATGTCCCCAGTAGTGTCAGTCAAATATCATGTCCTCAGTAGTGCCTGTCACATATCATGTCCTCAGTAGTGCCAGTTACAGATCATGTCCCCAGTAGTGCCAGTTACATATCATGTCCCCAGTAGTGCCAGTTACATATCATGTCCTCAGTAGTGCTGTTACAGATGCCCCCAGTAGTGCCAGTTACAGATCATGTCCTCAGTAGTGCTGTTACGGATGTCCCCAGTAGTGCCAGTTATAGATAATGTCCCCAGTAGTGCCACTTCCATGTCATGTCCCCAGTAGTGCCAGTTACACATCATGTCCTCAGTAGTGCCAGTTACATATCATGTCCCCAGTACTGCCAGTTATATATCATGTCCCCAGTAGTGTTAGTTACAGATCATGTCCCCAATAGTGCCAGTTACAGATCATGTCCCCAGTAGTGCCAGTTACATATCATGTCCTCAGTACTGCCAGTTATATATAATGTCCCCAGTAGTGCCAGTCAAATATTATGTCCTCAGTAGTGCCAGTTACAGATCATGTCCCCAGTAGTGTCAGTTACAGATCATGTCCCCACTAGTGCCAGATACATATCATGTCCCCAGTAGTGCCAGTTACATATCATGTCCGCAGTAGTGCCAGTTACATATCATGTCCTCAGTAGTGCTGTTACAGATGTCCCCAGTAGTGCCAGTCAAATATCATGTCCTCAGTAGTGCTGTTACAGATGTCCCCAGTAGTGCCAGTCAAATATCATGTCCTCAGTAGTGCCTGTCACATATCATGTCATCAGTAGTGCTGTTACAGATGTCCCAATAGTGCCAGTTACAGATCATGTCCCCAGTAGGGCCAGTTACATATCATGTCCCCAGTAGTGCAAGTTACACATCATGTCCTCAGTAGTGCCAGTTACATATCATGTCCCCAGTAGTGCCAGTCAAATATCATGTCCTCAGTAGTGCCAGTTACAGATCATGTCCCCAGTAGTGCCAGTTACATATCATGTCCCCAGTAGTACCAGTTACATATCATGTCCCCAGTAGTGCCAGTTACAGATTATATCCCCAGTAGTGCCAGTTATATATCATGGCCTCAGTAGTGCCAATTACATATCATGTCCTCAGTAGTGCTGTTACAGATGTCCCCAGTAGTGACAGTTACATATCATGACCTCAGTAGTGATGTTACAGAAGTCCCCAGTAGTGCCAGTTACATATCATGTCCTTAGTAGTGCCAGTTACATATCATGTCCCCAGTAGTGCCAGTTACATATCATGTCCTCAGTAATGCTGTTACAGATGTCCCCAGTAGTGCCAGTTACATATCATGTCCTCAGTAGTGCTGTTACAGATGTCCCCAGTAGTGGTTTTAGCAAAAAAAAGAATAATTTCACTTTCTGGAATGTATGGTTTTCGGAATAATTTGGATAACAGATATTTGGATAAGGGATACTCAACCTGTACTAGTTTTCTCACAGAACTCTGCATTTTTTCTATTTTTATTTATGTAGAGATACTCTGCTCTAAAGTATATATATTAAGACTAAAATATCTTAATATGTATAGTTTAGAACAGAGAAGGGAAAGGGGGGACATGATAGAAACTTTCACATATATCAAAGGTTATAACAAGGTACAGGTGGGAGACATTCTTCACAGGAAGAGGAGCAACAGAACACGAGGACATGCACTGACACTAGGGCCCTTATTCTGATCGGTGCGGGCCGATCAGAATATGCGGCCGCAACCGTGCAGGCGAATCCCCGCCTTCCATACGGATCGCCACCTGCCGTCCATACGCGGATATGTGGCGATCCGCATGAAATTGGACGGGGATAAGCCTCCTCCGTCTTGGGAGCTGCCCCTGCATTCGATGGTCGCCGAACATCGAATGCAGGGCCGCACGCTCCACCAGGTCCCGCAACACAAGACCACACGGACACTTGTCCGTGTGAAATCAAGTATGGGGGCGGGCAGCTGACATCCGGCGATGTCAGATGCCCGCCCCGTACCCACGCGTCACGGCCTCATTACCATGCATACGCCCCGCGTTTGCATGGGAACGCCCATGAAACGGGGGGCGTATGCATAGGGTAATGAGGCTAAGTAGCCCCTCACGCCCCTCTACGCCCCCTGTGCGGCGTATAAAGAATCCATGCGGCGAAATCGCCTGCACATGCGCAGAGTGACCTCTGCACATGCGCAGACGATAAACATCGGCGGCCCGTACGCAAGCGGGAATATCCGCACCGATCAGAATAAGGGCCTAGGGGAGGAAGGTACAGGTGGGAGACATTCCTCACAGGAAGAGGAGCAGCAGAACACGAGGACATGCACTGACACTAGGGGGAGGAAGGTACAGGTGGGAGACATTAGTCACAGGAAGAGGAGCAGCAGAACACGAGGACATGCACTGAGACTAGAGGGAGGAAGGTACAGGTGGGAGACATACCTCACAGGAAGAGGAGCAGCAGAACACGAGGACATGCACTGACACTAGGGGGAGGAAGGTACAGGTGGGAGACATTAGTCATAGGAAGAGGAGCAGCAGAACACGAGGACATGCACTGACACTAGGGGGAGGAAGGTGCAGGTGGGAGACATTAGTCACAGGAAGAGGAGCAGCAGAACACGAGGACATGCACTGACACTAGGGGGAGGAAGGTGCAGGTGGGAGACATTAGTCACAGGAAGAGGAGCAGCAGAACACGAGGACATGCACTGACACTAGAGGGAGGAAGGTACAGGTGGGAGACATTAGTCACAGGAAGAGGAGCAGCAGAACACGAGGACATGCACTGACACTAGGGGGAGGAAGGTACAGGTGGGAGACATTCTTCACAGGAAGAGGAGCAGCAGAACACGAGTACATGTACTGACACTAGGGGGGGGGGGAGGAAGGTGCAGGTGGGAGACATTAGTCACAGGAAGAGGAGCAGCAGAACACGAGGACATGCACTGACACTAGGGGGAGGAAGGTACAGGTGGGAGACATTAGTCACAGGAGGAGGAGCAGCAGAACACGAGGACATGCACTGACACTAGAGGGAGGAAGATTCAGGGGAAATGTGAGGAAGAATGACTTCACAGAAAGGGTAGTAGATAAGTGGAATAGCCTCCGATCAGAGGTGGTAGAGGCAAATACAGTAGTACAATGTAAACATGCTGGGGATAGGCATATTGATATCCTTACAAAAAAATAAGGATCAAATATGGTTTGAGGTAATATATTTAAAAAAGGGGCAGACTATGGCCCTTATTCTGGTCGGTGCGGAAATATCCGCGTGCGTTCGGGCCGCCGATGTTTTGTGTCTGCGCATGTGCAGAGGCGTCTCTGCGCATGTGCGAGCGGGGCGTACGGCCAAATCCCGCATGATATGTGAACACTCCGAACAGGGGGTGGAGAGGGGCGTGAAGGGCTATTTGGGCTCATTACCATATGCATACGCCCCGCGTTTCATGAGCGTTCCCATGCAAACGCTGGGCGTACGTATGGTAATGCGGCCATGACGCACGTGTAGGGGGCGGACATATGACATCGCCGGATGTCAGCTGCCCGCCCAGATCCCTGCTTTTGCACGGAAAAATGTCCGTGTGGTCTGAGGTTGCGGGAGCTGGTGGAGCACTCGGTCCTGCATTCGATGGTCTGCGACCATCGAATGATGGGGGAGGTTCCCTTAGATGGAGGAGGCGTATTCCGTGTAAAATACACTTGTGGTCCGTTCGGCCAGCTTCTTACCGCGTACGGACGGAGTTGGCGATCCGCATGGAAGGCGGGGTTTCGCACGCATGGTCCTGGCCGCATATTCGGATCCGGCCGCACCGATCAGAATAAGGGCCTAGATGGGCCAAGTGGTTCTTATCTGCCGTCACAGTCTATGTTTCTATGTTTCTATACTTTGCAGTGCATAATGTAGGGGTGAGCACACGGTAGTTGCAAAATTCTAGTTGGAGTAAGAACCATTCATGCCCAGGGGGAGGAGAAAGGCCAGTGGCCTCACTCTGTCACTAACCATGCCACCATCTATTGCCTCTATATTCCAGATGGTGACCAAAGCAGAGCGAGCCAACGGTGCCCAAAGCGTGATGAGGAATGCGTTCCCACAAGGTCCACTTGGGCTCCCAGGTTCCGTGCTCCCCCCTGGGGACGAACGACCGGTCCTATCTAACCGTGAGCACACACATGTGGTTTTGGCCACACCCACAGTGCACTGGTCACATCTCCTCAGCCGCTCAGTATAGGCACTGGACAGGAGCAGCTTTAGGGTTGAGGACACCCCTACCACAACAGTAATGGCTGCCCCCCTTCTTTCCCTGTTTTTATTATTTTTTATGGATTGATCATAGGCTCTCATTATATAGCCAATTTAATAGAACAATATAACAAGAGTTACTTTGACTTTTAAAATTTATACATATTTACTGAGTAGGACAGCTCACAAGGGCAGTATGTGCATGTTTTACCCATTAACACTTCATTCAAGATGTACTATTGGGCAGTAGAGAGGAAAAATGTTGCAGTTGTTGGAACATTTCAGACTGACAGTACCAATACTACCAACACAAGTATCCAAGTGCCGTCCCCAAACAAGCTACGCTCTGAGGCACATGCTTCATATGTATAATGGGAAAATGACTACTGGCCCTTGACCTTTCATCCCCAGACCTATATGCACCTTTATCCTCCACTGTCCTGATGATAAAAAATTTGCAATAAATTTTGCAAAAAAAATCGTGAGAATCTACACAAAACATTGGTGAGGCATTATGTAAATTCCATAGTTTAATGTGGGTTGGCTCTTCAAATTGTTGCACGAAGAGCGAGACTTGGCGACAATTTGCTTGCATAATTTGCTTGAATCAAAACAATTTGTCTTTGTTTTTCTTTGTTCTTAATCAGACACATTTCTGTCTCCGCAGCAGTCAATTACAGTGTAACTGTAGGCTCCAGCAAAGACAATCTTATGTTTGATTTATAACACTATTCTGTGTACTGTGTCTGAAACATCGCATCTGATTTTTTACTGTGACAGAAAGGTGACCTTATGTTTTGTTTGTTCTTTAGCTAAGTTGCAAGTACCACGAGTGACCAGTGTCCACGGACGTCCGTGATTCACTGCTCCGCGCGCCTAATCACCCAGGTAAATGTAGTCAATGATTTGGTTATATTTATTGAATGCAATTTAGTTATAATGGCTTGTGTTCTGCTTCTATGATTAGAGACATAGGAAAGGGATGTATTGTACGTTATGCAAGTGGACATAATAAACTAAACCAAATGGATGTTATTCTTAAGGATTAAATTGGAATCTAACCTCAAACAAAAAAAAAAGTCAGCATTTGGGATAAGTAGCCAGGGGGGAGGATGGGTGTTTGGGCACAGGAAACTGAAGACAATTACTTAGAGGAGAGATGTAGTAATTAGTGACCTGCTGATTAAACCCATTCTTGCATAAGGAGAACGCACACCTGCAAGGAGCCCTAGGGTATTATCTTTAAGAGAGAAGGACCCTTCTATGGTAGCTTGTCAGTAGTCATTGGGTCACCTTAACAATCGTCACCTATATTACTGTGCCTCGTCTGATACTATTTCCCACATGGTAATGGGCAGGGAATAGGATGGAATATTACAAATACATGGTTAATGATTATAATGGAGAAGATGCACACTGCTCTCTAAATTACCCACAAATAACTCCTACATTAGTTTTAATATACCATAATTATCTACAGTATAGAATAACCCTCGTAAATGGTGCTGTTCAAAGCCAAAACCACAGATGTTGTTGGTCGGATGTTTTCAGGAATTTCGATGGCAGTACCACTGGTTCTACTTTCACTTCCAGGGTTATATATATATAGATTTATATATATATATATATCTATCTATATATATATATATATATATATATATATATATATATACTTATTTATTGAGACCAACTTGCACTTTGAAATATGCCCCTGTCGGTGGATGGTGTACTATTGGGTATGTTAACATAAATTGCGCTTTTTTTGCAGCCTGGTCATTTTTTGAGAGAATGGTCAGTGCTTTCTTATCCCCTTCCAGTGGATTACCATTAGATAGATATTTAGTTATGTTTAAATATTAGCGGCACTTGGACTCTTGTATATGATAAAAAAGTGGAGAATTTTAATCTGGTTCAAATCATTTCTCGCTGGCAGGTAACAGAGAGTCATCTGGAGTATAATCATCACCATCAGTGCCGCAAGATTCTATATTATCCCCCATGCTTTTTGCAGTGTACATGCTGCCAATGGGTGAAATAATTAGGAGCCATGGCCTTGTCTGCTATGCAGATCATACACAATTGTACTTGTCCATTGCTCTGGGCACTGAAAACCCAATAACATCCCTAAATGGCATCTAGCTGAGCTCCAGGAGCGGATGAGTGCCAGTTGGCTGAGACTGAATCCTGATAAAACAGAGGTCCTTATGATAGGACCTCAACATCAAAGGACAAGACTGCAGCATAGCCACCCAACTGGACTGACACTTGGGGGTACAGAATTACAAAACTCTGATCATGTGCGGAATCTTGGCGTGGTGCTGGATGGTGGCTTCACACTGAAACATCAGGTATCAGCCACAATCTGATCCTCATACCTCGGTCTACCAGCATAAGAACCGCACCGATTACAGCTGGTACCCAACCAGCCCTGTTTAAGCCACATAACTCCCATTCTCTACTCCCTTCACTGGCACTCATAACATGGCAAATTATTTTCAAGATCAACTTACTGAGTTTCAAAGCCCTACATGACCAAGGCCCGAGGTACCTGAAGCAGCTTCTGATTCCATACTGTCCCTCCGATTACTGCGGTCTGTAGATGAAGGACTTTTAGCAGTACCTAGGATCTTCCGTAATTCATCTGGGGGTCGAGCTTTTAGCAATGCAGCTCTGACTCTATGGAACTCACTCAGTTCTAGAGGCCCCCAATCTAGAATGCTTCAAAAACAGACTCAAGACTTTCCTGTTTACTCAAGCATTTCTGTAATTCCCTTAAGTATTGTTTATGAAAAGCTTTTCTGTACTTCACTGTTCCTGCACTGTATTACATTCATTCTATCTGTTAAGCGCCTTGAGTCCTATTGGAGAAAGAGCGCTATATAAATACAATTATTATGATTTCTTTGAATAATACACTTTGAATAGTAGCATCACAATATTTTTTCTTACATGCGTTATCAAAGTACTCAGACGCACCATTTGTATTTATTGAATAAATAAAATAGCTACCGGCCTTTTGTTAACATTGCACAGAGCCCACGTGGCTGACGTCCGGAACCCCGGTGACACAGTTCCTGATGACACGTTGCGGGCCGTGACAGGTGTGTGAATTTATTAACACATCACAGGTATGGGAACCAAAGCACAATGGTGTGAATAAAAATCCAAAAACAGTCATAATGTGGGGATATGTCTATATATATATATATATATATATATATATATATATATATATATATATATATATATATTTTAGAAACACTCCAAGTGCGGCAATATTATATATCTGTAAATTAGCGTCATGGTTGAGAATATCATCTTGGTGCACTTGCACCCTCCTCCTAGGCTGCTTGACACACTACTGCAGACTCAGAGACAACAAATACTTGTCCAAATAAACGGCAAAATTAACCAACACACCTGTGTATAGTAAATCAATCCTAAAATCGCTATCAGTTCTTACCATTAATATCCGGAAAGACCGGATGTGGACATCCGCCCATCTGTATTCAGCAACATACACCCAGCGCTGAAATCCCGGCCTGGATTTATTTGTTTTGAATCACTGCATCCTAAAGTATTAGATTTTTTTTTACTGCACCCCTAAGCCGAAAGTGTCTGATTCTAAATTTAGAAAAAAATATATTAAATTAAGTAAATTGTGTTTATATGTCATCCGTACATTCAGTTATGTGTTGAGGGCCAAGATTGGCAGCCACCATCTGTGAATTTGTATATGAAATTGACCATTTATAACTTGAATTGGGCATGGACCACCAATCCAAGGCATCCTTGCAAGAGACCTGGGACCACCCAGCAAAACGGACCTGGGTTATTTGTGCGGTGTATAAGGCAGCACTCACAATCCTTGTACATGCAGTGAAACTATTGAATTTCTATTGTATCTAGTGTATCTGTCTTGCATTAGCTATAGCTTCCACCCCTTCTCCTCGGGCGGCACTCCAGAAATGATACATACATGGCGGGGTTCTGTTATGGTGAGTGACGTGTCTCCCCCAATGTAACACATACGCAGGAAGCAGGTGACATAATGTATTCATTCAGCAGATGACAAGTGGAGCTAAACCAATGTTTCTCTGCTGTGGTTGGTGTTTTTCTTAAGGCGTTACGAAGAGGCCGACCGGATCCAAGCCCCAGGCTCTATATCACACCCGGACTTGGCGCATATTCTGTAAGTAGCCAGACCTCCTAAAACGGCATCTTCAGAAGTTTGGCCGCATTTTCTAAGTTGATGCATCCCATCATCAATCTCTATTTACATGTAAATTGGGACCAAGGGCCCTCATTCTGATCTGTGCGAACACGCTAGGGGCCAAACTAATCAGAAGCAGGGCCCAAGTCTGTAGCTGCATATTACCATAGTTAAGGGAGTGGAAAACCGGTCGGCATACTATAAATGTCCATCTCTCAGTTGCGAGCGTTATGTCACTTTAAACTGTTTCCAAACTTTGCCAAGGTCCCAGGTGGCTCAAGGGGGTCTGCTGGCCCATACACTGCCGCCATATATCGCAGTACAGTATGGGCACCTTTAGTCTTTCATTGATGGCATTGAAAGTTTTAAGAGCAAAGGACCAGCGGCAGTGGCCAAAAGCCTCCAAGTTTTTTTTTTAAGTGGGCAGTCATTTACAGGTTATGGTTTTGCCTTAAAAAATGATTGCCCCTTTAAAAAGACCTCCGAGTTCGACCGTCATCCTGCATGTCTGCCGAACTCCGAGACTATTATATTTTACCCTACATATTTTTGTATTTTGGTCCTGAAGGTGGTTTTAACCATTGAAGCTTATAGGCTACATATTGCAAAAAATGTACTGGGGGAGGGACCCATAGTATCACTCCCCAGCACTCACCACTGTTCAAACCAGCAACCTGCTTTAATTGGACTGTTGAGTCTGGTCTTATACACATACTATATATGTAGTCAGAGTAGTTGCTAGGTAACTTAACCAGCGATAACCCCAATCTTGCTGCCACCAGGCGCTCAAGTCCTTGAGAACCCCAACAGGTCATGCTATCCTGCCGCTGTGGTACAATGGAAGCGTTCACCCATGCAGAAACCTTACAATTCTAAGCAGGGGTTTCATACTTGCTTAAGTCCAACAAGCCCAGCAGGGCACACCTGTCACAACACGGGGAGGTGGGGACTCCCACAGATTTCAGACTTTAGGTAAAGGAAGAGGAGAGGTGAAACTTGAACTGGGAACATAGTGGAAAGAAATTCTCCATTCACCCTCTCTAGGCTTCAGCTAAATCCTTTTGTTTAACGTGATTAAACCCTCTTTGTTTCAGTACAGACATTCAGGCAAAACAAATACTCAGCTTGAGATAAGCAGCAGGCCTCGTCAATGGGAACCTCTTACCTGGCTTGTGTAAGACTGATGCTATCAGGCGGACAGGTGTGAAGTGCTTCTGTGGGTGATAAGACTGAGTGATGGCTTCTTCCATTCTGCTGACCTCTGATGTAGAAGTGTTTACGCAAACAATAGTGGGATCTTAAATCGGTGATTCCCTAACACAATGCCAGGAGTACTACAGCGGAGATCTACAATATCACTTCTACCATTCAGGTAAATCACCGATTATACTAAGCTCACGTGCGTTCTGGCGCACAGGGCGCAATGTCCAATATTGCTTATAAAATATATAATTAGGACTATTCCTGCAATATTACAACGTATTGTCCCCCCGGCTCACTGAATGGTATTAGTAACCTGTCTAGAACACTACGTGGTCATAGAAGTCACAGATCTTGGTTAAGAGGCTCACACACTAGGAGATGTGTTGGGGGTTCTACGTGATACCTGATCACTCAGAACACTTAGCAAGATCGCTCCGCACACAGGGCCAGATGCACTAAGCTTCAAAAGTGATAAAATGGAGAGTGACAAACAGCCAGCCAATCAGCTCCTGCCTGACATTTTTTAAACACAGCCTGTGACATGGCAGGTAGGAGCTGATTGGTTGGTTTTTTAACCATTGTCAATTTTATCACTTTTGAAGCTTAGTACATCTGGCCCATAGTGATTTGCGATTTGTCAGGGCCAGTGTTCTCCGGAGAGAATCTTGGCCATGACAAATTAATATCTAGCATGCTTGATATTAATATCCGGGCGATCGGGACATGCGGGGACACACATCGCTATTGCTATGGCCCCTACACACGGAGTGATGTAGATGCATTTTCCCCGCGATCTATTGAGATCACTGAGAAAATGCTCCTAAGTTGCTATTTGTGTAGGCCCCATTACATATACTGTATTTGTACAAATATGTGAATAATCCCCAAGCCATCGTCAAGGCTTCTTTGTGTATTGGGGGTCCTTATTGCTATATCTAGGTCCGGGTTGTGGCACGCACAAAAATCAGCGTAATATGTTAGCGCATATGCGATAATTATCTATGCGGTAGTGGGCGATGTGCGGCAGTGAGGGGCTGCGGATGATGGTGAATCCCACCCTAGGTAACTCCCAGTAATTGTCTGTTTTGCTAAATAGACTTTCGCATGCGGTCCCATTCACCGCCCCAGGTCCGGCTCCGAGAACGATTTGGGCGGCTGACGACATTTATCCTCAGCCGCCCCCCCCGGGCAGGCAGCTGTCTGCCTGCATTTTCCCAGGTGCACCCACCGTTATTGTGGGAACCACTAGGCGTCCCCCTGCAACAGCCCGCTGCCCGCCTCCATCCTGTGCAAAAGCCTCAGCGACATACTTGCCTACTTTTGAAAACTAGTTTCAGGGAGATTATAGTTGGTAGCAGAATTTTGCACAGCGCCCCATTAAAGGGGCGTGTCATGCTCCAACCAAAGGGCGTGTCTAGTTCCATATATATGGAGAGATTGTGAACAAAGATTGTGAACGTGGCACCTAGAAGCGTGGATGTTTACTGCTACATCTAAGAGTAATCTTGTAAAATGACTTATATCCAAATGTAGATGAGACCAAAGCAGTAGATGAGCCCCAGTGCTGGGAAATGGTGCAGATGATTCAATGTAACTGTATCTATCTCTCATTCCTTTTCCCCCCCAAAATGTAACAGTGTAATGTGGGCTAGGAGACATGTGGGAGATTGCTAGACTAATGAGGAAGAGAGGGAGATTTCTGCTATGTCAGGGACTCTCCTGCAGAGCACAGGAGGGGAGGTAACTATGATGTTATGTAACAGTATAATGTGGGCTAGGTGACATGAGGGAGATTGCTATACTAATGAGGGAGAGAGGGAGATTGCTGCTATGTCAGGGAGTCTCCTGCAGAATGCAGGGGGGGGGGGGGGGGGGTAACTATGATGTAACAGTGTAATGTGGGCTAGGTGACATGAGGGAGATTGCTAGACTAATGAGGGAGAGAGGGAGATTGCTGCTATGTCAGGGAGTCTCCTGTAGAATGCAGGAGGGGAGGTAACTATGATGTAACAGTGTTATGTGGGCTAGGTGACATGAGGGAGATTGCTATACTAATGAGGGAGAGAGGGAGATTGCTGCTATGTCAGAGAGTCTCCTGCAGAATGCAGGAGGGGAGGTAACTATGATGTAACAGTGTAATGTGGGCTAGGTGACATGAGGGAGATTGCTAGACTAATGAGGGAGAGAGGGAGATTGCTGCTATGTCAGGGAGTCTCCTGCAGAATGCAGGAGGGGAGGTAACTATGATGTAACAGTGTAATGTGGGCTAGGTGACATGAGGGAGATTGCTAGACTAATGCAGGAGAGAGGGAGATTGCTGCTATGTCAGGGAGTCTCCTGCAGAATGAAGAATAGAATAGAATAGAATAGAATAGAATCAACTTTATTGGCCATGTGTGCTTGCGCACACTAGGAATTTTTTGTGGATATACAGTGCAGCATCAGCAGGGATGAAAGGGGGGTGGGGGCATTACATACATTACATTGAGACATTACATGTGGGGGACGCAGCCCACCAATCAGCACAGCGCCTAGGCAGCCATCCGCGGCGCCACTGGTCGCTGAAGTAGCTGTGGAAGGTAGCAGTAAAAGTATGAGCACAAACATTGCAATTAAAGCAGAGACAGTACAGTTCTCACATAGGGGACACGGGGTTACATATGGCTGAGTGCACAGATCCTAGGCAGCCATTTGCGGCGCCAACTTGTATCTTCCTGGGGTGGTGGTGGCGGGGGGAGGGGGCAGAAAGAGTCAGTGAGGCCGGGGGAGAGTCAGTCAGGAAGGGGCGGGAGGAGGGCTCGGGGGTCCTGCAGAGCCACCCGGGGCCGGTGCGGCCCGTCTGGGGGGGATCCTGCCAGACTGATATGATGTGGAGACCTGCCCTGCCCCCAACTGCCCCGTTCAGCCACATTCCCCAATGCAGTGGGATTCCTTTGATCCTGATGTTGCCGCTGGGGGGGGGAGGGGGGTTCCCCGGACAATGTTAAGATGGTGCTGCCGGTGGTGTGTTGCTGCCAGGGGGGAGAGATGGTACTGAGGGAGGGGGGGGGGGGGGCGCGCTGCCCGATGGTGCTGCTGGGGGGGGGGGGGCCGCAGTGCTGCTCGATCGATGGTGCTGCAGGCGGAAGCACAGCTCTGGCCGGGTGCCGCCGCATCCTGCGCCGAGGGGACACGGGGGACGCGGTGCTTCCTTCTCACCCTCTCCCGCCGCAGGTCACCTCCGACCGCCTCCTCCGCTCTGATCCAAGACCGCCTCCTCTTCTCAGCCCGCCGCTGCTCCGGAGGCCGGGGGTAATGGAGCCTCTCCTGCCGCAGGTCAGGACCGACCGCCTCCTCTGCTCTCCTCTGCTCTGCTCCCACCGGCTGCCGCCTCCTCTCTGCCCGCCGCTGCCGCCACGCCGCTCCGGTGGCCGGGGATGGTGGAGCTCCGTGGATGGTAGATCGGAGCTCCACGTGATGCGACCATCCCCGGCCACCACCGGAAGTAAGGAGGGGAGGTAACTATGATGTAACAGTGTAATGTGGGCTAGGTGACATGAGGGAGATTGCTAGACTAATTAGGGGGAGAGGGAGATTGCTGCTATGTCAGGGAGTCTCCTGCAGAATGCAGGAGGGGAGGTAACTATGATGTAATGTGGGCTAGGTGACATGAGGGAGATTTCTTGACTAATGAGGGTGAGAGGGAGATTGCTGCTATGTCAGGGAGTCTCCTGCAGAATGCAGGAGGGGAGGTAAATATGATGTAACAGTGTAATGTGAGCTAGGTGACATGAGGGAGATTGCTAGGCTAATGAGGGAGAGAGGGAGATTGCGGATATGTCAGGGAGTCTCCTGCAGAATGCAGGAGGGGAGGTAACTATGATGTAACAGAGTAATGTGGGCTAGGTGACATGAGGGAGATTGCTAGACTAATGAGGGAGAGATGGAGATTGCTGCTATGTCAGGGAGTCTCCTGCAGAATGCAGGAGGGGAGGTAACTATGATGTAACAGTGTAATGTGGGCTAGGTGACATGAGGGAGATTGCTAGACTAATGAGGGGGAGAGGGAGATTGCTGCTATGTCAGGGAGTCTCCTGCAGAATGCAGGAGGGGAGGTAACTATGATGTAACAGTGTAATGTGGGCTAGGTGACATGAGGGAGATTTCTTGACTAATGAGGGAGAGAGGGAGATTGCTGCTATGTCAGGGAGTCTCCTGCAGAATGCAGGAGGGGAGGTAACTATGATGTAAGTGTAATGTGGGCTAGGTGACATGAGGGAGATTGCTAGACTAATGAGGGAGAGAGGGAGATTGCTGCTATGTCAGAGAGTCTCCTTCAGAATGCAGGAGGGGAGGTAACTATGATGTAACAGTGTAATGTGGGCTAGATGACATGAGGGAGATTGCTAGACTAATGAGGGAGAGAGGGAGATTGCTGCTATGTCAGGGAGTCTCCTGCAGAATGCAGGAGGGGAGGTAACTATGATGTAACAGTGTAATGTGGGCTAGGTAACATGAGGGAGATTTCTTGACTAATGAGGGAGAGAGGGAGATCGCTGCTATGTCAGGGAGTCTCCTGCAGAATGCAGGAGGGGAGGTAACTATGATGTAAGTGTAATGTGGGCTAGGTGACATGAGGGAGATTGCTAGACTAATGAGGGAGAGAGGGAGATTGCTGCTATGTCAGAGAGTCTCCTTCAGAATGCAGGAGGGGAGGTAACTATGATGTAACAGTGTAATGTGGGCTAGGTGACATGAGGGAGATTGCTAGACTAATGAGGGAGAGAGGGAGATTGCTGCTATGTCAGGGAGTCTCCTGCAGAATGCAGGGGGGGGGGGGGGGTAACTATGATGTAACAGTGTAATGTGGGCTAGGTGACATGAGGGAGATTGCTATACTAATGAGGGAGAGAGGGAGATTGCTGCTATGTCAGAGAGTCTCCTGCAGAATGCAGGAGGGGAGGTAACGATGATGTAACAGTGTATTGTGGGCTAGGTGACATGAGGGAGATTGCTAGACTAATGAGGGAGAGAGGGAAATTGCTGCTATGTCAGGGAGTCTCCTGCAGAATGCAGGAGGGGAGGTAAATATGATGTAACAGTGTAATGTGAGCTAGGTGACATGAGGGAGATTGCTAGGCTAATGAGGGAGAGAGGGAGATTGCGGATATGTCAGGGAGATTCCTGCAGAATGCAGGAGGGGAGGTAACTATGATGTAACAGAGTAATGTGGGCTAGGTGACATGAGGGAGATTGCTAGACTAATGAGGGAGAGATGGAGATTGCTGCTATGTCAGGGAGTCTCCTGCAGAATGCAGGAGGGGAGGTAACTATGATGTAACAGTGTAATGTGGGCTAGGTGACATGAGGGAGATTGCTAGACTAATGAGGGAGAGAGGGAGATTGCTGCTATGTCAGGGAGTCTCCTGCAGAATGCAGGAGGGGAGGTAACTATGATGTAACAGTGTAATGTGGGCTAGGTGACATGAGGGAGATTGCTAGACTAATGCAGGAGAGAGGGAGATTGCTGCTATGTCAGGGAGTCTCCTGCAGAATGAAGAATAGAATAGAATAGAATAGAATCAACTTTATTGGCCATGTGTGCTTGCGCACACTAGGAATTTTTTGTGGATATACAGTGCAGCATCAGCAGGGATGAAAGGGGGGTGGGGGCATTACATACATTACATTGAGACATTACATGTGGGGGACGCAGCCCACCAATCAGCACAGCGCCTAGGCAGCCATCCGCGGCGCCACTGGTCGCTGAAGTAGCTGTGGAAGGTAGCAGTAACAGTATGAGCACAAACATTGCAATTAAAGCAGAGACAGTACAGTTCTCACATAGGGGACACGGGGTTACATATGGCTGAGTGCACAGATCCTAGGCAGCCATTTGCGGCGCCAACTTGTATCTTCCTGGGGTGGTGGTGGCGGGGGGAGGGGGCAGAAAGAGTCAGTGAGGCCGGGGGAGAGTCAGTCAGGAAGGGGCGGGAGGAGGGCTCGGGGGTCCTGCAGAGCCACCCGGGGCCGGTGCGGCCCGTCTGGGGGGGATCCTGCCAGACTGATATGATGTGGAGACCTGCCCTGCCCCCAACTGCCCCGTTCAGCCACATTCCCCAATGCAGTGGGATTCCTTTGATCCTGATGTTGCCGCTGGGGGGGGGAGGGGGGTTCCCCGGACAATGTTAAGATGGTGCTGCCGGTGGTGTGTTGCTGCCAGGGGGGAGAGATGGTACTGAGGGAGGGGGGGGGGGGGCGCGCTGCCCGATGGTGCTGCTGGGGGGGGGCCGCAGTGCTGCTCGATCGATGGTGCTGCAGGCGGAAGCACAGCTCTGGCTGGGTGCCGCCGCATCCTGCGCCGAGGGGACACGGGGGACGCGGTGCTTCCTTCTCACCCTCTCCCGCCGCAGGTCACCTCCGACCGCCTCCTCCGCTCTGATCCAAGACCGCCTCCTCTTCTCAGCCCGCCGCTGCTCCGGAGGCCGGGGGTAATGGAGCCTCTCCTGCCGCAGGTCAGGACCGACCGCCTCCTCTGCTCTCCTCTGCTCTGCTCCCACCGGCTGCCGCCTCCTCTCTGCCCGCCGCTGCCGCCACGCCGCTCCGGTGGCCGGGGATGGTGGAGCTCCGTGGATGGTAGATCGGAGCTCCACGTGATGCGACCATCCCCGGCCACCACCGGAAGTAAGGAGGGGAGGTAACTATGATGTAACAGTGTAATGTGGGCTAGGTGACATGAGGGAGATTGCTAGACTAATGAGGGGGAGAGGGAGATTGCTGCTATGTCAGGGAGTCTCCTGCAGAATGCAGGAGGGGAGGTAACTATGATGTAATGTGGGCTAGGTGACATGAGGGAGATTTCTTGACTAATGAGGGAGAGAGGGAGATTGCTGCTATGTCAGGGAGTCTCCTGCAGAATGCAGGAGGGGAGGTAAATATGATGTAACAGTGTAATGTGAGCTAGGTGACATGAGGGAGATTGCTAGGCTAATGAGGGAGAGAGGGAGATTGCGGATATGTCAGGGAGTCTCCTGCAGAATGCAGGAGGGGAGGTAACTATGATGTAACAGAGTAATGTGGGCTAGGTGACATGAGGGAGATTGCTAGACTAATGAGGGAGAGATAAGGATTGCTGCTATGTCAGGGAGTCTCCTGCAGAATGCAGGAGGGGAGGTAACTATGATGTAACAGTGTAATGTGGGCTAGGTGACATGAGGGAGATTGCTAGACTAATGAGGGGGAGAGGGAGATTGCTGCTATGTCAGGGAGTCTCCTGCAGAATGCAGGAGGGGAGGTAACTATGATGTAACAGTGTAATGTGGGCTAGGTGACATGAGGGAGATTTCTTGACTAATGAGGGAGAGAGGGAGATTGCTGCTAAGTCAGGGAGTCTCCTGCAGAATGCAGGAGGGGAGGTAACTATGATGTAAGTGTAATGTGGGCTAGGTGACATGAGGGAGATTGCTAGACTAATGAGGGAGAGAGGGAGATTGCTGCTATGTCAGAGAGTCTCCTTAAGAATGCAGGAGGGGAGGTAACTATGATGTAACAGTGTAATGTGGGCTAGATGACATGAGGGAGATTGCTAGACTAATGAGGGAGAGAGGGAGATTGCTGCTATGTCAGGGAGTCTCCTGCAGAATGCAGGAGGGGAGGTAACTATGATGTAACAGTGTAATGTGGGCTAGGTAACATGAGGGAGATTTCTTGACTAATGAGGGAGAGAGGGAGATCGCTGCTATGTCAGGGAGTCTCCTGCAGAATGCAGGAGGGGAGGTAACTATGATGTAAGTGTAATGTGGGCTAGGTGACATGAGGGAGATTGCTAGACTAATGAGGGAGAGAGGGAGATTGCTGCTATGTCAGAGAGTCTCCTTCAGAATGCAGGAGGGGAGGTAACTATGATGTAACAGTGTAATGTGGGCTAGGTGACATGAGGGAGATTGCTAGACTAATGAGGGAGAGAGGGAGATTGCTGCTATGTCAGGGAGTCTCCTGCATAATGCAGGAGGGGAGGTAACTATGATGTAACAGTGTAATGTGGGCTAGGTGACATGAGGGAGATTGCTAGACTAATGCTGGAGAGAGGGAGATTGCTGCTATGTCAGGGAGTCTCCTGCAGAATGAAGGAGGGGAGGTAACTATGATGTAACAGTGTAATGTGGGCTAGGTGACATGAGGGAGATTGCTAGGCTAATGAGGGGGAGAGGGAGATTGCTGCTATGTCAGGGAGTCTCCTGCAGAATGCAGGAGGGGAGGTAACGATGATGTAACAGTGTAATGTGGGCTAGGTGACATGAGGGAGATTTCTTGACTAATGAGGGAGAGAGGGAGATTGCTGCTATGTCAGGACGTCTCCTGCAGAATGCAGGAGGGGAGGTAACTATGATGTAACAGTGTAATGTAGGCTAGGTGACATGAGGGAGATTGCTAGACTAATGCGGGAGAGAGGGAGATTGCTGCTATGTCAGGACGTCTCCTGCAGAATGTAGGAGGGGAGGTAACTATGATGTAACAGTGTAATGTGGGCTAGGTGACATGAGGGAGATTGCTAGACTAATGAGGAAGAGAGGGAGATTGCTGCTATGTCAGGGAGTCTCCTGCAGAATGCAGGAGGGGAGGTAACTATAATGTAACAGTGTAATGTGGGCTAGGTGACATGATGGAGATTGCTAGACTAATGAGGGAGAGAGGGAGATTGCTGCTATGTCAGGGAGTCTCCTGCAGAATGCAGGAGGGGAGGTAACTATAATGTAACAGTGTAATGTGGACTAGGTGACATGAGGGAGATTGCTAGATTAATGAGGGAGAGAGGGAGATTGCTGCTATGTCAGGAAGTCTCCTGCAGAATGCAGGAGGGGAGGTAACTATGATGTAACAGTGTAATGTGGGCTAGGTGACATGAGGGAGATTTCTTGACTAATGAGGGAGAGAGGGAGATTGCTGCTATGTCAGGACGTCTCCTGCAGAATGCAGGAGGGGAGGTAACTATGATGTAACAGTGTAATGTAGGCTAGGTGACATGAGGGAGATTGCTAGACTAATGCGGGAGAGAGGGAGATTGCTGCTATGTCAGGACGTCTCCTGCAGAATGTAGGAGGGGAGGTAACTATGATGTAACAGTGTAATGTGGGCTAGGTGACATGAGGGAGATTGCTAGACTAATGAGGGAGAGAGGGAGATTGCTGCTATGTCAGGGAGTCTCCTGCAGAATGCAGGAGGGGAGGTAACTATAATGTAACAGTGTAATGTGGGCTAGGTGACATGATGGAGATTGCTAGACTAATGAGGGAGAGAGGGAGATTGCTGCTATGCCAGGGAGTCTCCTGCAGAATGCAGGAGGGGAGGTAACAATGATATAACAGTGTAATGTGTGCTAGTTGACATGAGGGAGATTGCTAGACTAATGAGAGAGAGAGGGAGATTGCTGCTATGTCAGGGAGTCTCCTGCAGAATGCAGTAGGGGAGGTAACTATGATGTAACACTGTAATGTGGGCTAGGTGACATGAGGGAAATTGCTAGACTAATGAGGGAGAGAGGGAGATTGCTGCTATGTCAGGACGTCTCCTGCAGAATGCAGGAGGGGAAGTAACTATGATGTAACAGTGTAATGTGGGCTAGGTGACATGAGGGAGATTGTTAGACTAATGAGGGAGAGAGGGAGATTGCTGCTATGTCAGAGAGTCTCCTGAAGAATGCAGGAGGGGAAGTAACTATGATGTAACAGTGTAATGTGGGCTAGGTGACATGAGGGAGATTGTTAGACTAATGAGGGAGAGAGGGAGATTGCTGCTATGTCAGAGAGTCTCCTGCAGAATGCAGGAGGGGAGGTAACTATGATGTAACACTGTAATGTGGGCTAGGTGACATGAGGGAGATTGTTAGACTAATGAGGGAGAGAGGGAGATTGCTGCTATGTCAGAGAGTCTCCTGCAGAATGCAGGAGGGGAGGTAACTATGATGTAACAGTGTAATGTGGTCTAGGTGACATGAGGGAGATTGCTAGACTAATGAGGGAGAGATGGAGATTGCTGCTATGTCAGAGAGTCTCCTGCAGAATGCAGGAGGGGAAGTAACTATGATGTAACAGTGTAATGTGGGCTAGGTGACATGAGGGAGATTGTTAGACTAATGAGGGAGAGAGGGAGATTGCTGCTATGTCAGGGAGTCTCCTGCAGAATGCAGGAGGGGAGGTAACTATGATGTAACATTGTAATGTGTGCTAGTTGACATGAGGGAGATTGCTAGACTAATGAGGGAGAGAGGGAGATTGCTGCTATGTCAGGGAGTCTCCTGCAGAATGCAGGAGGGTAGGCAAATATGCTCAGCAACTGTGCAAGTCATCAAAGGTGTCCGCACAGCGGCCCTGTAAATGCGCATATGCGAATATACACACGCGCAGAGCGTAAACATCGCTCCCCAGTGTGAATACGCCTGGGACCGATCATACCAGATTACGGCCCCATATGAGCTATTTGCACTCCTACCCTAGGACTACTGGCATTCCTGGTTTAGAATAACCCAGCTTTGTACTGTACGTTCCACTCTCGCCGTATACTCATTTGTAGGTAAGGTGCATCATGCTCAAACTTTTCTACCCGTTGGTAATTAAATCCATGACTTATTGGGAGCATTAGTCACACATATAGCACTGCTTTGGTCTATTGTCAATCACAGCAGAGTAGTAAATGTTAATGAGCTGGTGGTTTCTGCATAAATTAGACCTAATTAGTTTAATGTGAAAGTGCTTTGAGATAGTTTTTGTAAAAGTGTTAGATGCTTCTGGCGAAGGAACGACCCGTTCATTTAAACTTTCAAATTGTACAGGCTACATAGGATGTTGTAGCGTTAAAACGTCTAGATAATATAAGCGGTAACATTAGATATAGTGGTTATTCCCCTGACTATTTTGGGTTTGGGTTCTGGCATAAAATGTAGCCACCCCAGTGATCAAGGGCATTATTTGGGACCAGGGAAGTACAAGCAGGAGGACGCTGTAGATTCCTGGTCCGGTGCATTATTTGGGACCAGGGAAGTACAAGCAGGAGGACGTTGTAGATTCCTGGTCCGGTGCATTATTTGGGACCAGGGAAGTACAAGCAGGAGGACGTTGTAGATTCCTGGTCCGGTGCATTATTTGGGACCAGGGATGTACAAGTAGGAGGACGCTGTAGATTCCTGGTCCGGTGCATTATTTGGGACCAGGGAAGTACAAGCAGGAGGACACTGTAGATTCCTGATCCAGTGCATTATTTGGGACCAGGGATGTACAAGCAGGAGGACGCTGTAGATTCCTGGTCCGGTGCATTATTTGGGACCAGGGACGTACAAGTAGGAAGACGCTGTAGATTCCTGATCCGGTGCATTATTTGGGACCAGGGAAGTACAAGCAGGAGGACGCTGTAGATTCCTGGTCCAGTGCATTATTTGGGACCAGGGATGTACAAGCAGGAGGACGCTGTAGATTCCTGGTCCAGTGCATTATTTGGGACCAGGGATGTACAAGCAGGAGGACGCTGTAGATTCCTGGTCCGGTGCATTATTTGGGACCAGGGAAGTACAAGCAGGAGGACGCTGTAGATTCCTGGTCCAGTGCATTATTTGGGACCAGGGACATACAAGCAGGAGGACGCTGTAGATTCCTGATCCTGTGCATTATTTGGGACCAGGGAAGTACAAGCAGGAGGACGTTGTAGATTCCTGGTCCAGTGCATTATTTGGGACCAGGGACCTACAAGCAGGAGGATGCTGTAGATTCCTAGAGCTCCCTCCTGTCTGGGGTACAATCAGATGTTATTTCCTCTCTCTCTATCTGCCTGTATCCTTACATTGCTATTATGATAATGGGGAGCCCAAGCATCCATTAATACTAAACCATATGTTCGCCGGCTTGCTGTGAAATAAAAAGACGTATATTATCCCTGTTGTCATGGTAACGCTTTCATGCGTTTTGTCAGGGTTCGGCCTGATCATTTAAATTGCCAGTAAACAAGCATCCGAGCGTTGCCACATGCGTAATATTTACAGTGTATCTGTTGCTAAACAATGACAAAATGAAGGATTTTTATTTTAATCCCACTTTGTTCCGCTTCGGAGTCTCAGGGTCCTGTTCTGCTCGGGGCTGGATGTCGCATAGTAAACCCTACCGAGCCCTGTTTGATGCGTGTCAGTATCATAGGCCACAAAATCTGTTTGGGCCTCATTCAGCAAGGCTGGCTAAGCAGCGGATGTTCGCTGCTTAGTGAGCCCTGAAATGCCACTCACTGCCCGACCGAATGTGCCCGCATCGCCGAATCCTCTCGGTTACATGTAAAGGGATGTACGCAACCACCCCCCAGGCATGTGGCCGAAGGCGAGAGAAATTATTAGATGATCAAATAATTTCTCTACCCTTCCGAAATAACTTCGGTCTAAGGCATCTGCCCACCCGCGTTCCCCTGCTCCACCCCCGTCCCTCCCTGCAACTCGCGGAAGCTGTCCTGTGCTGGTGTTTGCAAACTTTGCATATGCACAAACCCCGCCCATCGAAGTTGTGGCAGAATTTAGATTGCTATGGGCGGGATGTACTATGACGAAAATGCGGTAAAACCCCCATTTTACCGCATTTTCAAAATTACCAAAACCCGGCCGCACCGTGTTCGGCAGGCAGGGTATACCCTAAAGAAGCCTATGGGCTTCTATCGCCGCCCGCTGCCAGCCATCTGCACCCCCCACCCCGTCCTCCGTGCTGCTCCTCCTCCCCCAGCAGCATGTCACAGCTGGGGATTTCCTTCCGGCTGCAGGGGGGAGGAGGAGATGCCGGGGACGCTGCAGAGCCCAGGAGGTGAAGGAGACCCCCGCAAACCACATTACAGGTATTGCGGGGGGCCTCCGTCACCGCACCACAATGCCAGCCGCATATGTTAGTACATATGCGCTGGCATCGCGGCGGAGGCGTGGCAAAGTGGCGGCGATTCTGTTAATACATCCCGCCCTTTGAGCGATCCTGAATCGGCCTCAATGTACAGTGAATTAAAATGTACAAGTATTCTTATATGTGTGAGGGATTTCTTATTCATCCAATGTTGTACATAGTCCCCATATAGATCCATATTCAAACTTCCATAATCCGTAACAGTAGAGAGCACAAATTGCCTATTACCAGGAGGCTGGACCTGCCGCAGTGACTTTAATGCATCGTCCTGGGTTATATTACTGATTCACTCACATCCAGACTTTCTTGTACGTCACAGCTAGAGAAATGGAAAAACATGTTCATTACACATCAAATCCTATAAACTTGTGGAGGTAAGGAATGGGTGTACTAGGAAGCAGACGCATGCCGTACAATATATATTATAATATTAGGTCTGTCATAATCCTTACGACCATTGAATAGATTCAGTATTATAGTTTATTGGTGTCTCTACTTTGAAAGGAAAGATCTTTTCAGCCAGTTGTTAAAGTTTATTAAAGAAAGAGGAATTACTGCGCAGACTCCAGTCTTCCAGTTTTCCAGAAAGGCTTCATGTGCTATCCCAAGATGGCTTCAGAGAACATTACAGAGAATGTGCAAGGACTATCACTGTGTAGTGTGATATGGTGGGAGATAGACGTCCAAGTTAATGACCTGGTATAAACGCTATTCCATCACCCTGCAACACAACCTGTTTGCAGCGTACGCTCATTGCTGGTGAACTCTTCAATACCCCAATCCTCTGAAGCTCCACTCAATGAGAACCCGTGTGTAACAGTGAGTACGGCTGTACCTGATATCTTTTAAAAAACCAACTCAACTGGTTAATTATCTGAGCTGATAGTTTAAGTCACCTGCTGGTCTGTGCCTACTGTATATAACTCACTCACACACTGTATATAACTGCACACACATAACTTCCAGCAACAGAAACATAAGGCCTAAAGCTGTAACAGAATAGACAACTTTGTAAGTGTATGCACTATATCATCACTATATAATTCTTTGGATTGGCATTGGCAGGGGTTATATTGGGTTGGTAGTCCAGGACCATTTCAAATTATTTATGGCCAATGTTATAGGCAAAACTACTATTTGTAACTTCCAATCCTAAAATATGTGTACAAACAGAAGGATATCATGTTCCTCAGCACATATCTGATCCTAAGGAAGACATGCAAACCCAATTTTCACAATAAGAAACTTTTGGACCAGGGTGCCATCAAACTAATAACACTGTAGGGTGCTGTGATTCTAATGCAGGATAGAGTAAAGCTATTTTAAAGAGACCTGTCTTATGCCACTTTCACACCGCAAAACCTGCTTTGATCCGGTTTTTGAAGCGTTTCTTAAAACGGGTCAAAGCAGGTTAAATCCCTTTCAAGACCCTTTCAGACCGCACTTATAAACTGGTATTTATATTACATGCAACTTGTCCCGCTCTGTGCGCATCTAATGAGTGGGACCTAGCGCAGTGAATATTTAATGAACGGGTCCCCGCCCCCTGCATATGTCAGGGTTGCCTACCTTCCCGGAATGGCAGGGAGGGTCCCGAAAATAGGGTCACCCTCCCGGCCCCCCCGGAAAGGTGGCCAACCCTTCCGGATTCTGGGGGACCCCCGCTCCCCCCCTCTGATTGCGGCCCCCTCCCCCTAACCGCGGCGTTTAAATTAACTTATGTCTGCAGATCTCAGGGAAGGGGGCGTGGCTAAAGCATCATAATCGTGTCATTTAGCCCTGCCCCCTCCACGGAGATAGGCAAACGAAGTAACTTTCCTTCATGGGGGCGGGGCTTAATGATGTCACATTAAAGCCCTGCCCCCAAGCTCCTGCTGAAAGTCTTCTCTCCGGGCTTCTGCCGGAGAGGAGCTTTTAAAAGTCGGCAACCCTGGCATATGTAATAAGTGGGTCCTGCTCATTACATATGCAAGGGGTAGGGACCCACTCATTAAATATTTTGTTTTCTTTCTCAGGGCCAGATGTACTAAGATTGAAAATTGATTACATGGAGAGTGATAAACAACCAGCCAATTAGCTCCTAACTGCTTAGTTCATCTGTCCCTCTGTACTCTGTGTGAGCCTACCGAAGGTACGCAAATACTTCTCACCATGCATGTGCCCCATGGGGTAGGCCTATATCTGAGGATTATGGGGGAGCTTTGTATGTAGATTTTATTCCTCAACCCAAAGAAGCCAAAGCTCTATCTCCTGCACAGATGATCTGGATGGTGACATCAAAGTGGGACAGATATTTATATAATGTACAGCAGCTAAAATGACCCAGATCATAGATGACATCATAGATGGCAGCTTGGCCCGTCTGAAGGTAAGTCCCTATGATCTCATACTGAACTTGAATAATCATATAACGGTGAACCAGGAGAGATCAGGGAAGATATCAGGTGATGGTGGAATGTTCTGGTGCCTCCCGCCGCACATTGCGTGGTTTCGCATTATTAATAATGGCATATGCACTAACATACTGTATGTGATTATTAAGGCAATGGACAGTTCTTCTTATAAGAGCTGTCCTTTACGACGTGTCCCCCATCAATGGACGTGTGCATACGCAGAGCGACAGCGGCGGCTGCAGGGCATGCTGGGAGGGATCTGTATCAGATCCCTTAACCAATGCTGCAGATTGAAGCCTAAAACTTCTATAGGAGATTCCCTCCTCTGTTTACAAGATATAAGATGTGCGCCCAGTGACAAATGCAGGATTTGTAGTAGGGGGTTTCCAAATGCAGTCCTCAACCTCCCACTCTGCGCAACAGTGATGCGAGTGACGTCATCGGTGTGCCCGCACAATGCACCCCTGAGACCGGAGATGCCGTGGAGAGGATTCCGAAGGCTGCCGTGGACCATCGGGGCACCACTAGGGGACCAGGTAAGTATGAAAAAAAAATTCCAACATCTGTGTTTCCGAGCATTACGGATAAGGGATACTCAACCTGTATTATATACCATTATTATTGTTGTCCTATTTTATGCCACTTGCCAAGAGGATGGGTGTTTCCGGGTAACTGGAACCCCCCTTATGTTTGCCAATGGTTCCCACTCGCGGGATTAAAACAAACAATGAATCAAATGACAAATTATTTGTGCAATATAGTGCCAATATATAAGTGGAGTTTATTTTCATGTAGTCCGCTCACATTCGGGTTGGGATCATTTGGTCTACAGCCTGATGGTCGACAGTCATTAGGTCAACATCATTAGGTCGACATGGGAAAATGTCGACGTGGGTCTAGGTCGACACGGGACAAGGTCGACATGGTTCTAGGTCGAAAGGTCATTAGTTCGACAGGTTGTTAGTTCGGCAGGTCATTAGTTCGACAATGTTTAGACAGTCAAATCGAAACACCCAGCAATTCAACCCAGATTATAAAAAGGGTTAAGCCCAGGTCGCTCTGTATAATGGGTGACCCAGGTGTAGTGTGAATGGGCTGGACTTGAGTCGGGTTAATAAGTGTTGTTAATTATCATGTCCACTTTTACAAAAAGATATTACACAGTACTATGCTCTTATCTGCAAGACATTATGGGGCCATTGTTACTATTTTTAGAATTTAGGTATTTGAGTTCAAAGTTTATGATTTTGCATTTTTTTACATTAAACTGTAGTTGCCATGTTCTTTCCGGGTGCCGGACGCTCTTGCCGGGTGCCGGATGTTCTTGCCGGGTGCCGGATGCTCTTGCCGGGTGCCGGACACTCTCTTGCCGGGTGCCGGATGTTCTTGCTGGGTGCCGGACGCTCTTGCTGGGTGCCGGACGCTCTTGCTGGGTGCCGGACGCTCTTGCCGGGTGCCGAACGCTCTTGCCGGGTGCCGGACGCTCTTGCCGGGTGCCGGACGCTCTTGCCCATTCCTCTAGTCTAGATAGATCCCCAGTCAATATACATCCTTGAAAAAGGTTTGGTGTAAAGGTGGCCATATGCTAGTGCGATTTGGCCCAATTTCACCCGATTCTGATGATTGAGCTGAGAAATCAGGCGAAATTAGACAAATCGCATGTGATTTAGATCCACGCCGATCTGATGCACGGTCCAGTGTGCACTGGATCGGAGCAACTAGATTGCAAGTTCTGCAGGTAGAATCTGTCAGATCGGGCGGGTATGGTCATAGGGTCGACCAGAGGAAGGTTGACATGCATTGAGTCGACCACTGAAGGTTGATATGCATCAACGTCGGTTAGGTCGACAGGGTCATTAGGTTGACACATGCATTAGGTCGACTTGCGCAAGGTCAACAAATGTCGACGTGCAGTTTTTCACTTTTTTTATCCCGAATGTCGTCCTTACGTTCGGTACATTACTTTATTCTCCCACCAACCCCTAGAGGATGGTAGGGCAAACACATAAACCACATGAAATAGACACAAAATATATTTTATTTGTGCCTGAAACAAGGTTTCAAAACATGAAACAAAGTTTGTGTCCAATCTCAGGCACTGACAGTGAATGCCAAACAATCATTTTCTTGCACATATTTAGTGCCAGTTATGCCCCTTTCAGACCGCACTTTTAAAACGGTAAATTGCCGTTTTTTTACCGTTTTAAAACGGTAATGTGTGCGGTCTGAAAGGTCCAGTCCCACTTAACCGGTTAGAAAATGCCGTTTTTTCTAACCGGTTAAAATGCAGGGTCCTACCCGTTTCTGAACCGGTATTTTAGCGCAAAAATCGGCTCAGAAACGGTATTTAGGACCCAGCCAATGAGCTGGGTCCTAAATTCAGCACAGTGAATACTTAATGAGCGCTCATTAAGTATTCACAGCACTGGAGCCCCCCCGCGCGCGTGTCGACGCCCCCCCGCGCGTGTCGACGCCCCCCGCGCGTGTCGCCGCCCCCCGCGTGTCGACCCCCCCCGCGCGTGTCGGCGCCCCCCCGTGTCGACTTACCCCGTGCCGGTATCTCCGTTGTGGTTCCCGGCACTGCAGCTCAGTATGCTCGGAAAGCACTTATGAAAAAAGTGTCTTTCAGAAAATGGCTGCCCCCCATACGGAAGACAGTTTTTTTAAACAGGGTTTCCTATGGGGCAGCCATTTTCTGGAAGACACTTTTTTCATAAGTGCTTTCCGAGCATACTGAGCTGCAGTCCACAACGGAGGTACCGGCACGGGGTAAGTCGACACGGGGGGGGGGGCGCCGACACGCGGGGTGGGGTGGGGGGGGCGTCGACACGCGCGGGGGGCGTCGACATGCGCGGGGGGCGTCGACATGCGCGGGGGGGCGTCGACATGCTCTCGGTCGACACGCGAGGGGGGGGGGAAGCTGCACGGAGGGGAGGGCTGAAGGCTGCACTGGCTTTGACCCTGTATTTGGAAAGTTTCCAAAAACGGGTCTGCCAGTGTCAAAAAATCGGCACTTAAACGGTAATATACCGTTTAAGTGCTGCGGTGTGAAAGGGGTTTTATCTGGCAGACCCGTTTTTGGAAACGTTTCCAAATACAGGGTCAAAGCCAGTTATGCGGTCTGAAAGCAGCATTACTTACCATGTCCCCAGTAGTGCTGTTACAGATGTCCTCAGTATTGCCAGTTACATATCATGTCCCCAGGAGTGCCAGTTACAGATGTCCTCAGTAGTGACAGTTACATATCATGTCCCCAGTAGTGTCAGTTACATATCATGTCCCCAGTAGTGCCAGTTACATATCATGTCCCCAGTAGTGCCAGTTACAGATGTTCTCAGTAGTGCCAGTTACATATGTCCCCAGTAGTGCCTGTTACCGATTTACCCAGTAGTGCCAGTTACAGATGTCCCCAGTAGTGCCAGCTACAGATGTTCTCAGATGTTCTCAGTAGTGCCAGTTACATATATCCCCAGTAGTGCCTGTTACCGATGTCCCCAGTAGTGCCAGTTACAGATGTCCCCAGTAGTGCCAGTTACAGATGTCCCCAGTAGTGCCAGTTACAGATGTTCCCAATAGTGCCAGTTACATATCATGTCCCCAGTAGTGCCAGTTACATATCATGTCCCCAGTAGTGCCAGTTACAGATGTTCCCAATAGTGCCAGTTACATATCATGTCCCCAGTAGTATCAGTTACATATCATGTCCTCAGTAGTGCCAGTTACATATCATGTCCCCAGTAGTGCCAGTTACAGATGTTCCCAGTAGTGCCAGTTACATATCACGTCCCCAGTAGTGCCAGTTACATATCATGTCCCCAGGAGTGCCAGTTACAGATGTTCTCAGTAGTGCCAGTTACATATGTCCCCAGTAGTGCCTGTTACAGATTTCCCCAGTTGTGCCAGTTACAGATGTCCCCAGTAGTGCCAGTTACAGATGTCCCCAGTAGTGCCAGTTACAGATTTTCCCAGTAGTGCCCGTTACATATCATGTCCCCAGTAGTGCCAGTTACATATCATGTCCCCAGTAGTGCCTGTTACAGATTTCCCCAGTAGTGCCAGTTACATATCATGTCCTCAGTAGTGCCAGTTACATATCATGTCCCCAGTAGTGCCAGTTACAGATTTCCCCAGTAGTGCCAGTTACAGATGTTCCCAGTAGTGCCAGTTACATATCACGTCCCCAGTAGTGCCAGTTACATATGTCCCCAGTAGTGCCAGTTACAGATTTCCCCAGTAGTGCCAGTTACAGATGTCCAAAGTAGTGCCAGTTATATATCATGTCCCCAGTAGTGCCAGTTACATATTATGTCCCCAGTAGTGCCAGTTACATATCATGTCCCTAGTAGTGCCAGTTACATATCATGTCCCCAGTAGTGCCAGTTACATATGTACCCAGTATTGCCAGTTATAGATTTCCACAGTAGTTATTTTACCAAAAAAATATTGCATTCTGGAAACAATGGATAAGGGATATTTGGATACGGGATATTTGGATAAGGGATATTTGGATAAGGGATACTCAACCTGTACATATTACACTATAACTTTTGTATTACATTCTGTTTCCCCCAGAACAGGTGTAGTCCCCTCAAGCAAGTATGGATAGCACAATTAACTGTGAAATTCACACAGTAAATATCCGTTAACTTGTGAGATATCTAAGAAATGAAGTGTAGCTTTGCAGATTTAATCATAGTGTTACGAATCTACAGTTTTTGCCAGTCCCGATTACTTCTTGCATTTTTTTATCTATTTAAGGGGCCTACACACGGGGAGATCTGCTGAGCATTGTGAGCGTTGTGTCAGTCTCTGGTCCTGATTGGTGATTAACTGGATTCATCCAGCATGCTGGGTATTAATCACCAGACGACAGCATCATGCAGGGCCTGTATTACCCCTACACACGGAGCGATGTAGGAACATTTTCTAAGCATGTTGGTACTTGTTTCCTAGCAGGGCGCCCAGATTTATTACGTACGCAGACGTAGTGAAATCGCATCGCATCGCATGACGTATAGTAGTAGCATGGGATGTGATGCGATTTTCCCGTTCCCTCTCAGAAATCACTCTGAGGTGATATTCTGTCGGGACAAGAAGTGTATCTCAGAGCTGGTGGTGATTTGTGGTGATTATTTGCTGTATCATTGTTATTGATCGAGATGGTTGGAGTTATTAACGTGTTCTCGCTGCCGCGGATGGAGGAGGCTGTCGCCTTTTTCCAGGTGCACGATCTGCTTTCGGGGGCGCAGAATTGCAGAAATGGACACGCCATGCGCCTTTCTTTGAAGGAGTCGATGTGGCGCTGCCATGTGAAGGTGTGTCGGCTGAATAATCGCTGGATGCGTTAGGCATGTGCTCTGGACATAATGGCGCAGCCCCAGTGGAAGATTGGGGGCCCTGGCCACATCGTCGAAGTGGGTGATACCCTTTTTGTTAAAAGGAAGAACAATGCTGGCCGCATTCTTCCTGGATATTCGGAGGGATCTACCGGGAGACAGGCCAGTGCTTTCTACAAATGGTGCCCAGGAGAGATGCCACAACGTTAATGGACTCCATCCAGCAGAATATAGAGCCGGGCACGACGATGTATACAGACTGCTGGGGGCATATTCTACCGCCCAACTTGAACTGGCTGGATATCGTCATTTTACCGTTAACCACCGGTTCAGTTTTATTGATCCGGCTACAGGGGTCCACACCCAAAACGTGGAACGACTTTGGGGTGCATGCAAGTGGCGGAATAAGCGCCAAAGAGTCACTGCGCGCCATGAATTGCAGTCATATCTTACAGAGTTCATGTGGTGCAAAATTTTGGGAGCTGAGGACCCTTTCCTCCTGTTAATTGAGGCCCTGAAGCTCCACCCAAAGGACTATTAATCATGTTTTAAATTTATTATTCTTGTTATTTTTATTGTTCTTTAATCATTTCTGTTTCTGATTTTAAACTTGTTATCTTTTTTTAATTGTTCTTAATTATTTATGCTCATTAATCAAATTATTTCAGTAAATTAGTTATTAGTTAACACATGTCGTCATTACTGTGTCAGCTGCATGAATTTGCAGGAATGAATGTGTTCCTAAAACAGCAGCACTATCCATGCCACCCCGAATTGTGGAGAACGCAGCGGAACGCGTCCTCCGACCTTTTCATACCCCCACAATCCACGTCGGTGTGGAGTTGATTCTATATATTGTTAGAGAGCCACCGAGCCGGAAGCGTGGCGAGCGCAGCGGATTACTTTACATGTATTCCGCATCCCCTCGCTGCACTTGATGCGCTCGCCACGCTATGTTAAATCAACTCCACGCTGACGTGGATAGTGGAGGTATGAAAAGGTCGGAGGACGCGTTCCGCCGCCCCTCACAGGGCTCGCTGCGCTCGCAAAGCTTCGGGGTTGCGTTTATACTGGGGTTGATGCTAAACAATGGCATATGTGCAGGTGCTTACAATTGTAAGCACCCATCACATCTCATACTATGCACACATCACATCTCATACCATCACATCTCATTGTAAGCACCCATCACATCACATAGCATCACATCTCATTGTAAGCACCCATCACATCTCATTGTAAGCACCCATCACATATCGTGGCATTGGTGCTTGTACAATGAAATATCACATCGCTTTTGGTGCACAGAGATAGGATTCGATATTTCATTGTATAAGCACTCCTGTGCACTTTATATGGACATCGCATCGCATGCTACAATAACGCGGCATACCATGCGATGTCATTTCAATACGGTGAATAGTCCAGTACGCTAAATGCGTACTGGGCACCCTGCTAGAAAACAAGTACCAGCACGTTAGATCACTTAGAAATGCCCTGTATTGGGCCCAGTAGTGTAGACCACAGGTTGGCCCAGTATAGTATGCAGTTTGGCAATTTTTGTTTTTACTAATGAAGGCAAACTTGTGCCTGAACATCCCCGACTAATGACTGCATAAGCAAGTTGCCCTGATGCTGTAAAGACATGGCGGAAACATGCTGAGAATCTGATTGTTAGTTGGATGGATCTGCAGAGAGTCTGATTGTTAGTTGGATGATCTGCAGAGAGTCTGATTGTTAGTTTGATGGATCTGCAGAGAATCTGATTGTTAGTTGGATGGGTCTGCAGAGAGTATGATTGTTAGTTGGATGGATCTGCAGAGAGTCTGATTGTTAGTTGGATGGATCTGAAGAGAGGCTGATTGTTAGTTGGATGGATCTGCAGAGAATCTGATTGTTAGTTGGATGGGTCTGCAGAGAGTCTGATTGTTAGTTGGATGGATCTGCAGAGAGTCTGATTGTTAGTTGGATGGATCTGAAGAGAGACTGATTGTTAGTTGGATGGATCTGCAGAGAATCTGATTGTTAGTTGGATGGATCTGCAGAGAGTCTGATTGTTAGTTGGATGGATCTGCAGAGAATCTGATTGTTAGTTGGATGGGTCTGCAGAGAATCTGATTGTTAGTTGGATGGGTCTGCAGAGAGTCTGATTGTTAGTTGGATGGATCTGCAGAGAATCTGATTGTTAGTTGGATGGATCTGCAGAGAGTCTGATTGTTAGTTGGATGGATCTGCAGGGAATCTGATTGTTAGTTGGATGGATCTGCAGAGAATCTGATTGTTAGTTGGATGGATCTGCAGAGAGTCTGATTGTTAGTTGGATGGATCTGCAGAGAGTCTGATTGTTAGTTGGATGGGTCTGCAGAGAGTCTGATTGTTAGTTGGATGGATCTGCAGAGAATCTGATTGTTAGTTGGATGGATCTGCAGAGAGTCTGATTGTTAGTTGGATGGATCTGCAGAGAATCTGATTGTTAGTTGGATGGATCTGCAGAGAGTCTGATTGTTAGTTGGATGGGTCTGCAGAGAATCTGATTGTTAGTTGGATGGGTCTGCAGAGAGTCTGATTGTTAGTTGGATGGGTCTGCAGAGAATCTGATTGATTGTTAGTTGGATGGATCTGCAGAGAGTGTGATTGTTAGTTGGATGGGTCTGCAGAGAATCTGATTGTTAGTTGGATGGGTCTGCAGAGAATCTGATTATTAGTTGGATGGGTCTGCAGAGAGTCTGATTGTTAGTTGGATGGATCTGCAGAGAATCTGATTGTTAGTTGGATGGATCTGCAGAGAGTCTGATTGTTAGTTGGATGGATCTGCAGGGAATCTGATTGTTAGTTGGATGGATCTGCAGGGAATCTGATTGTTAGTTGGATGGATCTGCAGAGAATCTTATGGTTAGTTGGATGGATCTGCAGAGAGTCTGATTGTTAGTTGGATGGATCTGCAGAGAGTCTGATTGTTAGTTTGATGGATCTGCAGAGAGTCTGATTGTTAGTTGGATGGGTCTGCAGAGAGTCTGATTGTTAGTTGGATGAATCTGCAGAGAATCTGATTGTTAGTTGGATGGATCTGCAGAGAGTCTGATTGTTAGTTGGATGGATCTGCAGAGAATCTGATTGTTAGTTGGATGGATCTGCAGAGAGTCTGATTGTTAGTTGGATGGGTCTGCAGAGAATCTGATTGTTAGTTGGATGGGTCTGCAGAGAGTCTGATTGTTAGTTGGATGGGTCTGCAGAGAATCTGATTGTTAGTTGGATGGATCTGCAGAGAGTGTGATTGTTAGTTGGATGGGTCTGCAGAGAATCTGATTGTTAGTTGGATGGGTCTGCAGAGAATCTGATTGTTAGTTGGATGGATCTGCAGAGAATCTGTTGATTTTCAATATAGAAACAGAAAGACAATTCCAGGGCTGTTTGAGTGCCCTGAACCAGACCAGGCCACGCCCCTATACCACTTATGGTACTTGAATGTGTTATTTTACAGCAAGTAGCTGTGCAGATATTATCGGCCCAGGCTCTCTGTATAGTGTGTACATATCGGGTCTCCATTATCCGTGTTTTTCCCCACCCCCACCCCTTTTTCATACTTACCTCCTTACCTCATCCCCCGATGTCCACGGCGGCCTTCAGGATCCTCTTCAGTGGGATCTCCGTATCCATGTGTGCATTGCACAAGCACATGGGCTGTGCTTCCAAGTAGAGCTTCTTGGCCAAATCTTGAGGCCAGGCCGGCCCGTCTGTCATATGCCAAACTGCCAGACAGTTAGTCCGGCCCTGGCTCCGGCATCCAGCACTTACACACTGTATTTATGTGCACTGTATGAGTAAAGTCAGCAGGGCTGTTGCCTAGACTTCCGATTGGCTGGACAAAATCAAGGAATAATGATATTAACAAAATGATGCAGTCACCAAGTCATCAGGGACTATACAGAGAGTCATAAGATTGTAACCAAACTGAATTTTACCCTGTAGACACCTGCACCATGTGGGCACAGTGTTAACCTTTGACCTGTCTACACTGTCATATTGTCAGCAATACTTAGAGTTACTGTAGCTTAGATTTAGGGTTAACCCCTTCAGTGGTGGGTTTTTCTCGTCCACTGATGGGGTAGATGAGTCCCACCCCTCCCCTCCTGTGAACCCCAGCCCCTCCCCTCCTGTGAACCCCCCAGGGGGTGTTTTACAACAGTGGAGGTTGGAAGGGAGCTGTCTGGTGGGGGTCGCTGGTGAGGTGATGCGCCAGTGGTGCACACCTGCAGGCACCACTGGCGCACACCTGTAGGTTTGTGGCATGGGCGGAAATTTTTCCGGGAAGCTCACTGAAGGGGTTAATATTGAAGTTGGTGTCTTGTCAACATGTTCACCTTAGTAGATATATTGTCAAGATCGTACATGATGGACATGGGGACATATACCCTGATGTCATAGAGCACAGGTTCTCAACTCGGTCCTCGGGACCCCACACAGTGCATGTTTTATGTCTCAACACAGAAACAAGTAAATAATAATAATTAGCTCCACCTGTGGATATTGTGTCAGTGAGTAATGAGTGCACCTGTGGATATTTTACAATGTGTCAGTGAGTAATGAGTGCACCCAGGGCCGGCACTACCCGCTCAGCACAGCCTGCAAAGCAGGTAGGCGCCGGCTTTGAGAGGCGCTTCCCCCCCTCCACCTGAACTACTGCTGCTGCCAAGTGCCATAGCTGTAGGGGGCACCTGGCTTCTTCATTATCCGCCAAGAGTCCACCGCATGCAGTGACAGCGCCACCCTCGTTCTGCCTGCACATCGCTATTTCTCACTCGGCGGCTCCTCAGTCAGGCAAACCGTGACTGCACAGTGCAGCCTGCAGAGCGCCGAGCCTAGAACACAGAGGGTGAGCGCAGATCAGCTCCCCCTCTGTATCCTAGGCTCGGCGCTCTGCAGGCTGTAGTGTGCCTGACTGAGGAGCCTGGAGCTGCCGTGTGAGAAACACTGAGTGTACAGACAGGGGGGTGACGCCATGGCGCTGTCACTGCATGTGGAGGAGGGAGTGCAGCGGGTGCAGCGGTGGCTACCGTATTGATCCTGCAAAATAAAAGGTACCCCAACAAAGGGGGGGGGGGGATGTTGACAGGAGTCATGATATCACTTACACAGGGCAAGAGGGGAACATGGCTTACATAAGGGGAAGTGGGGATTTCACTTTACTGGGTAATGGGAGCAGCACCAAGCAGTAGAGGGGGAGATCGCTAGGCACATATATACATACATGTTATCATGATGTATGTAATATATGTGCTGGATCGATACCCCAGGGATAGCCAGCGCTAAGAGCATTGGGCGCTGCAGGAGGGAATGACCATAAGCCATTTTGCACTGTGAAGCCCGCCACTCTGAACTACACAGCGTTGGTGATGCCTGGGGTATCTATCCAGCACATATATTACATACATACAGGGCCGGAGCTACCATTGGGCAGTTTTAGGCTGCTGCCTATGGTGCCGTCCGCTGGGGGCACCTCTTCCGCCCAACATTTAAATTACGTTTATTGGTGGGGGCTGCCTCTTTTGTCTCAGCATTATTCTTTAAAATAAATGGTCCCAGCTGCTCCCGCTGGTGGGGGAAGCGGTCATCTATTAGAATGAACTTAGGTCTACAGTCATTAGGTCGACCCCACTAGGTCGACTGGCAGGAAGGTCGACCTGACTTAAGGTCGACATGGGCCAAGGTCGACATGACTTAAGGTCGAATTTGCATAAAGGTCGACATGAGGAAGGTCGACTGGTCATAAGGTCGACATGCGGTTTTTCACTGTTTTTTGAGCCGACATGTGCCGACAGGCGGTATTTCATGCCCTACCATCCACTAGGGCGTGGAGGAGGTTATTAAAGCTGTGGCGAGCGAAGCAAACCACCGTGCCCGATGCATTGCGAGCGAAGCGAGCAATGCGAGGGTCCGATTCCTATTGCCAACTGTGTCGACATTCGGATCAAAAAACAGTGAAAAACCCATGTCGACCTTATGACTAGTCGACCTTCCTCATGTCGACCTTTATGCAAATTCGACCTTAAGTCATGTCGACCTTGGCCCATGTCGACCTTAAATCAGGTCGACCTTCCTGCCAGTCGACCTAATGGGGTCGACCTAATGACTGTAGACCTAAGTTCATTCTGACAGATGTACAGATTCCGCTGGTGGGGAGACACTGGCCCTGATGCTGCCGCTGACTGCTTAGCGCTGACCACTCCTCAACAAGCTGCGGTAGCGGGAACCACTGCTCCGCTGCAGAGGCACTAAGCAGTCAGCGTCAGCAGCAGGGACCAATGTCTCCCCACCAGCCCAGCGGCAGCAGTGCCAGGCAGTCAGCGGCAGCAGAAGAAATCAGCTCCTCCCCACCAGCAGCAGTGTTTGAACTATAACAGTTAGGAACGAATCGGCTGATGGTTTATCACTCTCCATTTTATCACTTTTCAAGGCTTAGTACATCTCACCCTGAATCTTGGCGAACAAGCAGGTGACACATTTGCCACCACTGGACACTCACAAAGACCCTCAAAAACTGTTTTAGGATTTTTAACTCATCGAGGGCCAGATGTATCAAGCGTCAAAAAGAAATAATGTGGAGAGTGATAAACAGCCAGCCAATCAGCTCCTACCTGTCGTGGTACTTGTGAGTTATCCGGGCTGCCGATTTTTTCATCGCGCCCGAAATCGTGGGCATCGCGTCGGTCGTGGCCGTTATAAGGGGCCGCGACGCGATGCCCGCGATTTCCCATAGACAATAATGTTAAAAGACGCGATGGACCCGATTTCCCATAGACAGCAATGTTAAAATAAAATGACAATGTGAAATTGGCCAATATGGCCATTTCACATTGGATATGTTTTAAAAAAAAAGGTTTCATGGCCCCCCACCACCGTTAACGCCACCCCGCTATTGACGCCAACCCGAAGCGTGGCGAGCGCAGCGAGCCCGCGAGGGGCGGAGGTACGCGTCCTCCGACCTTTTCATACCCCTACTATCCACTAGGGCGTGGAGCGCAGCGAGCCCCGCGAGGGGACGCGGACACCTGTGAAGCCCGCAAGGGGATGCGGATACCTGTGAAGGTATCCGCGTCCCCTCGCGGGGCTCGCTGCGCTCGCCACGCTTCGGCCCTCGGTGGCTCGCTGCGCTCGCCACACTATTCTATTCTCACTCCACGCCCTAGTGGATAGTAGGGGTATGAAAAGGTCGGAGGACGCGTACCGCCGCCCCTCGCGGGCTCGCTGCGCTCGCCACGCTTCGGGTTGGCCTCAATAGCGGGGTGGCGTTAACGCTGGTGGGGGGCCATGAAACTTTTTTTTTTTAAACATATCCAATGTGAAATGGCCATATTGGCCAATTTCACATTGTCATTTTATTTTAACATTGCTGTCTATGGGAAATCGGGTCCATCGCGTCTTTTAACATTACTGTCTATGGGAAATCGCGGGCATCGCGTCGCGGTTCCTTATAACGGCCACGACCGACGCGATGCCCCCGATTTCGGGCTAAATCGCGGGCATCGCGTCGGTTGGGTGTCCTTAAGTTAACTAAACTTAAGGACAAAATCGGCAGCTCGGATAACTCACAAGTACCCCTGTCGTTTTTCTAACCCAGCCTGTAACATGACAGTTGGGAGCTGATTAACTGGCTGTTTATCACTCTCCGTTTTATCACTATTTGAAGCTTGATACCTCAGGCCCCTCTAAGTGCAGACGTTTTAAGGGAACTTTTAAAGAAACTTTAACAGACGTTCCAGTTAATGTGACCCTTCTGTGGTGGAATTGTTATTATTATGCATCAAATAAAGCCCCCTTAAAAAAACGGACGCGGAGCCTCAGATCAGATTAAAGTAACATAAAAATACAAGTCAGAATCTTAACTGATGTAGAATAATTTATAAACTCAACGGACAATTTGTATTTTGGATATTTAGGATACTTTAGGAATATCCCATTCATTTTGATTGACAGGTAGCATCATAGATATCACTTTTACCATAAAATATTGTTTTAAATAACAATAGTCATTCTGTAACGATAAGACAAAACGGGGTAACTCAGACCAGATCGCTGTTGTGCGAATTCGCATGGCGACCAATTTTCAAATTACCGCACATGCATACGGATCAAAGAAAGCATGCGTGACGCCGAACAGCGACAAAACTCTGCCATTTCCTTTCATCGCAAGTCGGCTGCTGGTTGATAGGAGGTCGGTGTTTGGAGGTGGTATCCGGCCATTCTCTGGGAGTGTTAGGGCAAAATCAGATGTCCGCAGAGGTTTTCAGGGAGGTCCTGTGATGACGATCCCGCCTCGATCATCCTGTCTGTCGCAGAGTTGTGGAAGGGTCAGGGTTACTCACAGACTGCACACACTGGACAAACATACCTCCCAACTGTCCCTGGGGCTCTGCAATATCGCACAGCGACAATCAGGTCTCTGAATAGCCCCTAAAGTCAGAATATATATATACCTATTACATACTATTATTAACAACCATACGTATGCAATAATACTATATACATACAATTATAGCGAAGGGTATTTTCATTGTTAACTAAACTACTTGCATGCACATGATCTGCCAGCGCTTTTTAATGTTAAATATTACTTCTTGCAATAGTCATTGAATTCTGTTGTAGTAATTACATACACATGCCACCTGGGGGCAGCAGTGTTACAGAACATCCCTGCTGACTGCATTATCCAGGGCTCTGCTGTATTATTGGGAGCGGAATCTCAGCAGAATTGTGTAGGAGAGGCTTCGCGCAGCATATTATATAGATATCCTGTGTTTCCGAGAGCTGTCATTTTCATTTACTGCATTTATCATACTCAATCATCAATGACCCATCTCTGTATTATCTGTGACTCCCTTAGCAATACATTACTTATACATAGTACAGATGAGTTGCATTAGTTTTTGATGATTAATGTGGAATGTAACTTTTATTGTTTGTCGTGAGATATATTCGTGATCTCAGCGCAGGACCGATCACTGCGTATCCATTCTCCCTGGAAAGACACCATACTTCTCTAGGCATGTCCCTCCAGTCCTAGTGCATGCTGCCTCTCTGTTCTGTCTCCTGAGGATGCCAGGATTTATATAAGTACCTCCAACTTATCTAATCCAAGTTCTAGACATTTTATTTCTTGTTCCAATCAGCGGCTAAAGCCATATAGGTAAACACTGCTGCGTCTCCGCGCCTTCTTCTAATGCAGTCATTATAAACCGGTTATTTTTAGCTGTTATTCTAGTAGCAGCAAATTAATACAGGCTGGAGATTTTTAACACATTTTCACCCACACACAGAGCTCTACGCTCCGGATGTTAACAGAACGCTGAGATTAACTGCTTATTCTGCTGGCCTGGTCCTGCAGTACGCGGGGACGGATGGCATAGATAGAAGGTCAATGCGGAGATGCTCTAAAGCCAAAATGTGGTAAAAACTCCGTTATCGGGATTTTTCCTGCGTTTCCGCATTCTGTAAAGCACGCACGCCGAGTCGGCGCTGCGGAGGGGATCCCTGTAGAAGTCTATGGGCTTCTCTCTGCAGCGCTGCATGCCCGCCCAGCATACCCCGTGGGCGGCTGTCACTGTGCACAGGTCTCAAAGCTTGGATGGCAAGGATATTTGTATGGGCCCCCTTGGGACCTACCTCTATGTACTGTTGACAGGGTGGAGATGGGGGCAGGGCAGTGGCGTAGCTACGTTTTGGGCGCCCCCCCCCCCACCGTTAGGGGGGGGCGCCCCCCGTCGCCGCCCCGCCAAGCACCCCTACCCCGCTGCCCCGCCGCCCATGCAAACCCCCCCTCAATCCCCCACAGCCTTACCTATCGCGCTGGTCCCGGCGGCTCCGTTCTTCTGCTGAGGATTACCAGAAAATGGCCGCCCCCATACAGCAGACAGTTTCAGAGAACTGTGTGCTATATGGGGGCGGCCATTTTGTGGTGGTCCTCAGCAGAAGAACGGAGCCGCCGGGACCAGCGCGATAGGTAAGTCTGCGGGGGGATTGAGGGGGGGTTAACTATAGCACCGCAGCCCCCGGCGCCCCCACATGCACAGCGCCCCCCCCCCCCGCGGTGGCGGGGGCTGCGGTGCTATAGTTACGCCACTGGGGCAGGGCCATGTTAACGTATCGGAATACTAGGCAGGTGCTCATGGCCCCAGCAGAGGCTTATTTACTACCCTTACATGTCTCTGACACAGAGGGGGTTATGCATCGGCCATTTCTCATGATGGAAAGTGTTCTACTCCACCTCGGTGCATCTTACACATTTGCACAAGCCACTGAAATAAAATAAGATTAAGCGAGGGCTGTACAGGCACGAGGGCATTTAAGAGCCTGTGAATTTTGTGATTGTCCTAATAAAGTTGATTGAATAAGTACATTACCCATAGAAGTTCAGGTGATTGATAGTTAGTTCAGCCAATTAGGTAGAGAAGGGGTGGTAGCTTATGCAGGGGTATATAAAGGGGGGTCAGAGGATGCTGCTTCCTATTTGAGTCTGGATTCCCACCCTCCCTCCCTTGCTCTTTTCGGTTGCTACCTGGCCTTTCGGCCTTCACCTAATTTGGCTTTACAAAAATTAATTAATAATTGGCGGGAAGGCGCTCTCGACTAGCGGTCAATTTTGAGGTACAGGTGGTCACTGTGCGGTATTGCCCCCCTCTGCCAGGGTGGCTGGTGAGTCCTGCCTTAGAGGGGGGGGGGGGGGGCGTTGGCCACTTCCTTGTAGTGTCCTCGCCATGCCATAGGAGGGGGGGTAAGACCGTCACAGTGCGGGCTGTGCCTTAAATCTGATGGGGGCGGTTCATCGCCCTGGTTATAAGTTGGTGCGTTGCAGTCGCCGCCATTACTAACATTTTTTGACCTGAGCTGGTCTCCAAGCGCTTTCCTGGCCATCCCTTTCAATAGGGTCATACCATTAATAAATATCCATGTCCTTTTAACTTATGCAGTTGTTGTCCGTGTAATTATTTTAGAATAAGGTGTCCGTGTGGTTTATTTCTAGGGGTAATTTAGAGTTAAGTTAAGGTAAATGTCAATCATGATAATTCAATAGGCGCCTTAACGGAAACTGACACATGAAATAAATATTTCACTTTATTAGTACATTAGGAGACCAGGGAACCTCTATAGCTAAGGGCCTGGTTCTGTGGCTCTTGGCTAGTGGCACTACAAAGCCCAGGCATACATTTATGTGTGGACATACAAGGATTACAGGTTCCATGGCCAGAGCACCAAATGAAAGGAGTCCGTGAGCATATTCTGCGTGACCCCCTCCCCTCTAGCTGGCTGAGCAACAGACTCTGGGCACTGGGGTCACCATGCGCAGGTCTCCGAACAATTGGCACGGTGTCTGGTGTGATCTTCTTGCTGCACGAGCATGAAATGCCAGGAACAAGGCCAGGTCCAGGGTCCATGGTGTAACCCAGGAGCCCGTTTGCACTGCACCCACTACAGATATACCACTGTCATAGACGCTGAAATTCAGGTCTATATAGAGGTGCTGATGTTACGTTGGCAATATGGGAGTGATTATGTTTCTTTGGGACACAAGCTACAAAAAGTGGTCAAGTGGAGAGTGATAAACAACCAGCCAATCAGCTTCTTACTGTCCTTTTTCAAACCCAGCCTGTGACAGGGCAGGAGCTGATTGGCTGGTTGTTTATTCATATTGCATACATATATCTAGTTTAAAATTTGCATTCCAATTAAGAAAATTACTCTCCTCCTCCCCAAACCACCCAGGCGTTAAAATAAATCTCATCAACCCATTTCAAAATGAATAGGCATCACATTACCATGAAACAGCCCCTCCATCATATAAACAGAACCATCAATATTACTGCATTCCATTAAATAATTAAACCCAACCCCCGCCCAGCAATATGTTATTACCCACTCACCAACCGAAATTCCATTCTGACTACCTTCCCCTCACCTCCTATCCAGTACTGCAGAGGCTCTTCGTGGGATGGTACATTCTATATACAATAACAGTCACGCCCCCTTCCAATTATATCCATACAGAGGCGGAACTACTATTGATGCAGCAGGTGCAGTACACCGGGGCCCCTGAGGGGCCCACTGCTGCCCCTGTCACCCACTTCCTGTTATCCACTGTTTTTCCTTGCCACACTCTGCCTCCCTCTGGCTCTCCCTGTCACCCTCTGCCTCTCCTGGCACCCACTGCCGTGGTGCATATTGTGAATTTGTGTTGGGTAGAAGTGGAGGAGGGGGGCCCAAATAATATTTTTGCACCTGTGATCATCGCCCACAAGTTCTGCCACTGCATCCGTATATTAAATAGCATTGAGTCCTGTGCTGAAGTTCCGGTTACAACTCTAATGCTTTCCAGCCCAAGGCTATGTGTCCAAGTAATAGGGCGGTATTCAATGAGAATACCTGCGAGGTGCAGCGAATCCTTTTTAGGATTCGCTGCACATTCGCCGCACATTCGCCACGTTCCGGAGCCGGCGGGCTCCGGTATTCAACGTGTCAGGGGCTCGCTGCCCCTGACTGGCGAATATGAGCTCCTGCGGCGATTGCCGCAGGGAGCCTGAGGACGGTGCCAGGCAGAGAGATGGAAGTCTCTCTGCCTAGCCCAGAACGTTTGTGGGGGTTAGGTGAGCTCCCCGGGTGCCAGGCAGCACAGGCACGTAACGATCGTGTGCAGTGAATATATGAATATGTAATGAGCGGCTCGGCTCCGGCGCCCCCTGCTGGCTGCTGTGTTAAAAAAAAAATATATATATATTTTTTTAAAAATTAAATATATATTCATGTGCTTACAGCACATGAATAAAAATAGCATGCCCCTCCTCAGAAGAAAATTCCTGATTTTTTTACACCAAATGTAAAAAACAAAACACTTTATTTGAAAAGTTCACATTCCACTTCACCATAAAAAGATAGCGATTGCTACTCGGTGAATCATGGTGAAAAAAACCTTCAAATGTATTCGCCATCTGCTCATTGAATAGGGTGATTCACCGTTTTAGTCAGAAATTCGCCAAACAGCACAAATTCGCCATAAAAACATGGCGAATCAGGCTCATTGAATACCGCCCATAGAAGTGTTCCCACTATACATATATATATATTAGTTACAGTTCATAGATGGTGAGGTGTGTATACCAACCCCTGTAAAGGAAAACCTCCTGAAACATTTACTAGAAATTAAAATTTTACAAAAAAAAAAAAAATTCCTTAGTGGAAATGACGTGTAATAGTAATTTCTCAGCAGTGGGAGCACATTAGAACGAATCTGCAACAAAACACCCTCCCATGCGCGTACAGTAATAAGTAGGCGTGTTCAGAGGATCTGCAGTGAGAAGTATTATTGCTGCTTGGTCAATTGAATGGCCCATTGCTTCTACAAGACCAAAAATTAAAATTGATTTTTTTTTCAAATAGTAGTCAAAATAAAGAACCTCTTTATGTTCTGGTCTGGACTTTTTTTTACAAATGTGTGTACCCAACCTGAAGCTGGATACACAGTCTATGTACTGATCACCTGACATCGGGATAATGATTGTATAGGTCTGGATGCAGGAATGTTAGCCAATAAACAGCTTATAATGCTTCTGCCATAGACGGGATCCCAATCCTATAGAATCACCCGAGTTATCAAAAAAGTGTGTCCAGTAGGCTGTCGAAAAAATTGGTTCCACCTTCCACATGAAGGGAGGGCGACAATGACTCAAATCGTGCCATTATAGCCACGCCCCCTATGGTAGACCGACAAATTGTGGCATTTACTGTAATGGGGGCAGAACTTGGTAACGTCAAGCTCTGCCCCTTGAAATGCAGCTGAGAGTCTCCGTTCCCAGCTTCTCCCGGAGTAGGCATGCGTGCTGTAACAGAATTTTCAGTGTTGGATAGTCTTTGGGGTATCCAGTGGCAATAAGATGGGGGCGGGTACGTTTTGTACAAGGCACCGGAGCGCCCCAGCCGGGGGGGGGAGCTCCGATCCGGCCGGAGGGGAGTGGGAGCTCCGATCCGGCGGGGGGGGGGGGGTGTGTGGTGTGCCGGTAACTGAGGCGGCAGGTTGCCACGTCATTCCACGGGGGGGGGGGGGGGGGGGTCGGGTGACGCCTAGTCGCTCAGGAGTGGGGGGGGGGAGTTGCTGCCGCTGCCGGTTCAACTCACCTCCATCCGGGGGGGGGAGGGGATCGGCTGCAAACTGCTGTCCTCCAGTGGCTGGCGCCCTAGACAAATGCCTAGAGCTAAAAAAATCAACCTAGGTTGATTTAGGAGCGCTGGTTATGAGCTGTTAGTTCAATGTAAAAAAAAAAGAAAAACTGCTGCCATAACCCCCTCCTTTTTCCTGAAATGCCTAGAGCTGCCTAGTGGTGGCGCCGGCCCTAGTTTTACCCGGGCCCGAGTCTGCCGAGTCTAGGTCCCACCCAGCCTGTCCTCTCTCTCCTCCTCTTGTTTTTTTTTCTTTCACGTGGCCATGTTCCCTCCCAGAGGCTCTGCCCCACCCATTGGCTACGCCTCCTCAAATTTACCAGAGCCCGGTCGACCTGCCGGCGCCCCTGGGGGTATCCAAGTCCTGCCCCCAATTACAATAGATGCCAAGGTTTGTCGGTCTTCCGTAGGGGATTTTAAATTCCACAGCTAGAACAGCTGACTGCCAGCCAGTAGCCTAACAATGGCACTGCAGCCCTAGCGGTGGCTTGGGGCAGCCGGATCTGCAGTGGAGGCATGGACTCCAAATTGGATCCCGCCACCCGTATGGAATCTGATGCTAATGTCCCACCAAAATGGCTGCTGGCATCTTTGCAAAACCGCTGCTTAGTAGATGTAAACCTGCTGAGTTGACTATTATTATTATGCTCAAAAATCAATAAAAAATAATAATAAATGAAATGATAGATCCAGTCCTTTATATGAGACAGTATGCCGCATAGGTTATCCAGGGACAGGTGGCTGATGTGCCAGTAACACTGCTCATATAGACAGCTAAAATGTTCCTCGTTTCCAGCGAGATCTTCCAGCTATTGTAGTGCTCGGTATTTGTGTGTCTGTGACAGTTGCATAGAATGCTCCCAGTGAGCAGCCATCTTCATCTGCAGATCATACACTTGACTTTCACACAATGTATGCACCAACTTAAATGTGTCATCGGAGGTTAACAAAAGGGGACACCTCTTTGCGCAATGAAGTGAATGAATTTAGCAACAATTTTCTCCTCTGTTTGACAGGAGCTGGCAAAATGAGTTACTTAATGCTTGTAAAATACGCGCAGAATGTTTTTATTCATTTAGCTTCAGTAGTCAGTATGAGCAATGTAGCATTGCTCTATATCCTGATATACCGTAGCAAGTAACATAAGGCCTGATTCAGATCTGACCGCACAGCTGCTAATCTGTTAGTCCCTGCCATCAGGTATGCGCCACCGCGCCAGAATGAAATGCGAATTGCTTAGCGCGGCTTGTGAAAATGTGCTGGAATGGGGAATTCGCTGCAAATGCATTAGCAATCCGCTAATAATAACCTCCTGTAGTATATCAAGTGTACCCCACAACTTTTAGATTGCAAGCTCATATGGGCAGGGGCCAATGTTCCCTCTAATTTTATGAAGGCTGTGTGCGGCTAAAGATTTTGCCTGTGCAACTTTGGAATGAAATTTACATTTTTGTGCGTCACTTATATATAACTGGAAAATGACGTTCAGCATTTGTGTTAACTTTACTTCAAAATGATATTAAACATTTAACATTCAAAATACAGTACACAATGTAGTTAACTGGTGAAACACACATTAATAGAGTCCACAACTGCAAAAAGGGACCACTGCTGCTTTGTGCGCTCTGTTGTAATGTCTGTGCGCACGCTCGTCGAGGTGTGTGCGCGTGCACGTGCGCACAGCTTAGAGGGAACACTGGCAGGGGCATCTCCTCTATCTGTTTCCCGCTCATGTACATAATTTGTTTTAGCATGCACCCATAAGTAAAGTATAATGAAGGCAAAAAAACAACAACAACAACAACAAAAAACGGGGGGAAATACTATAATAAAAGGCAATTATTCCTATTGCATAAAAGGTAACGTTATAAGTCTTTATCGATGATATGGCATTGGAGAACACTACCGCCTATGTTGGTAGTGAGAGGGTTAACGGGCTGCCTTGTGGAATGCATGGAGGTAAGAGGCTTATTTATACTCTGTGTTTGGGCAATATGTGATGTCACCCCCCCCCCCCCCTCCACAGGCGCGTCTGACATGTCATGACTTTGAATGCCGATGCAGGTGTTACTCCATCCTCTATTCCCAGGCTGTCTTCCTGCTGGAGGTCACAATTGGAGAATACAAGTTCCTAGAGCAGTGAATGAGGGGGTCTCATGTTTGGGACTATTCCCCGTCCTCATCTTTTATTTTATCTCCCATGATCTACAGAGCAGAACTAAAACCCTGAGGGTGGTCGCACAAAGCCACAAAACCAACGTGGAGAGGTAGGATGTGTTCCTTGTATAGATTCCTAGTACCCGCACCTCATTCAGCCCCATCTCCAATGCAGCTTCCGGACATAAATAATATCACTCATCGACATGAGCTCTGACCAATGGACAAATTGGGAATTCTTAGCAATTGTCTAGAGATTCACTGAGGATTCGAACCCCAGGATCAGGAATCCACACAAATATGGCAATAAAGCACTAAGTCAGCAATGATCCATTCTTGGCATGATTCTAAATTGGATGCCAGTCCATATTGGGGCATCTTGCAAATATTAATAGATTGCTCATTCGCCTCTCTATACACACACACACAAATACACACACATACGTGCTAACCAAGCTTCTCGTAGCAGCTTATCGTATGCAATCCCTATGTAATGGAAATGCTGGTAGATGTACATAGCACCCTCTGCCTGCACTTACGATCACAGTAAAAGAGGAAGATTGGGCCTAATTCTGGTTCACTTGCAAAAGCAAATTCTCTCTCGGATGGACAATGGACAAAACCATGTGCACTGCAGGGGGCAGATGTAACAGGTGCAGAGAGAGTTAGATTTGTGTGAGTTATTTTGTTTCTGTGCAGGGTAAATCCTGGCTGCATTATTTTCACACTGCAATATAGATATTAGTTTGAATTACAAACCCCCACCCAAATCTAATTCTCTCTGCACATGTTACATCTGCCCCACCTGCAGTGCACATGGTTTTGTCCATTAGAGAGAGAATTTGCTTTTGCGAGTGAAACAGAATCAGGCCCATTGTGACCAATTGTTGTGTCCCTCTGTGACTGTAACTCCTGTCACAGTCCGGCTTGCGAGGCCAAGGAAACTGCACCTCCTTGGCCATTCCTGTAACCGGTAATACCACACCCTCATTTCTAGGAACCCCAGCCTCTTCGGCGAATGCCTCTGTCTGTCACTCAAGCAGAAGCACATTCGCAGAACGTTTCCATTGGCATAATGTGGGGCGGATCCCTTATGCGATCCAACCTGAATTTCCCTTCTTGATATCTGTGTATTTTACTTACGTTTCTGGATTTAAGATCTACAGGTTTTGATTTTGTATGACATTTTAAAGACCATTTACAAAACACTAAGTCTTCGGGATGTCTCTATGTGTCCACTTAAACTTCACCTTATTTCTTATCTGATTTGCGGAAGTGAAGAAGGATCTGTTTGCAAAGACGATCATGAAAGATCCCGTGTTACAAATGGCTGCTTGGTGAAAGCATGTCTGTGCTAATAGGTCCGGATTGCGTTGGACATGAACCACCTGCTCAGCTGACCTTATAAATTACAAACACATTTTCTCTCTTTTTCAGACTGGGATGTGAACTGCAGGTCACTATCAGGTCTGGCGTAGAGCAGGCAGATACCAGAGATCTGTGTGACACAACTAGCGGACAGTTACCCAGCACGGATTTGGCTTCCCCAGAATACCACTGGGTGTTAGGGTTTGTTAATCATGGATAAAGTGCTCTGAAACTGGATTAGAAATACAGCAGTTTTATGGATTATCCTTCCTTTTCCCCTTGAGGTTCGTTTGTGAAAATTGACACACAACAAATGTAGACTCTGTCCTGTTTCTGCAGCTTAGTAAAGGCGCCAGTTGGCTATCTATAGGTTTCACCAAGGAAGTATATTTTTTAAAATTTTAATTCACCTAGAACGCATATGTCTGTCCCCAGATATTGCAACAAATTACACTCATAACCCGGAGAGGAAGAATGGGGTAGGAATTGGGGAGGGGGACAAGGGAAGTTTCATAAAGTGTATCCCTATACCGATGTCCAGTGCAGTCCAGAAGAGGGGGGGGGGGCAGGTACTCTTTACCCAGGCCCGGGTCTGTCAGAGGATCCCGGGTCCCACTCCCCCTCCCCTTGGCCAGGAGCCAGGAAGTGTGGAGTAGAGAGGACAGCAGAACCTCTCTCACCAGCTCAGGACACACTGTTCAGTACTGTGTGCTGAGCGGGGGAGAGAGGCAGCAGCTTGTCCTCTCTCTCTACCTGGTCGGCCACCTGTACACAACCCGCATACCCTGCTAAATTGTATTTTTTTACAGGGGAATGACCATGCCCCTCCCATTGACCACACCCCCCATTGACCACGCCCTTTTACCGGGGCCCGTCGGCACTTTCGGCGGCCCTGCCCATATCCATTTTAAGTAACCGTAATATCCACTATCTTCTAAAGGTAAATCATGGGCAATAAATTATGTTGAGCAAATTCTTGTTTTTTGCAAATCTTGTTGTCTTTGCAAATCTGGTGCTCTTCAGGTCACCTTCCCCAGTGACCGCTAACCTCATTAAGGTGCCGATTTATCCCCATCCACATTTGAGGATGTGCTGTGGTAATATCAGCCCAACTGGCAATGCGATAACTGATTGCAGATGTATAAATTATCGGATGCAGGAACAGAGCTTGCGATAAAGCTGTCCATGCGATGGGTCTTTGTAGCACTATTGGGATATTTTTGGGAATAATTTGCCTGATCCTGTACTAAACATGTGCCGCCATCAACATTGCTGCCGTTTCCACCGCCGCTGCTGGCACCCCCTCTCTACCTTCTGCACTGTGACCCCGTGACCTCACCACTACCGCTGATCTTAATGACCACCCGGGGATCAGCTCATGCAGCGCTGCTGGTCTTCAGGGCTTCCTCCTTCTGTGACCCCCGGTTTTGTAAAGTTAGCTACCACTTTGCAGCATCATTTTACTGCATCGGGGTCACAGTGCAGCAGGTAGTCCCAACGACCGGCAGCAATCACTGGACCCTGGGTAGGTGAGTATGATTTTTAAAATATATATAATGTGATCAGATTATGTGTCCATAATAATAATAATAATAATAATAATAATAATAATAATAATTTATTGTCACTACAACATAAAAAAATGTACAGTGAAATTCACAAGGATTAAAAAAAAGAAGAGAAGAAAGAAATATCCCACAATTCAAACACAAAATAACAGAGGGGAAAAAACTGTTCCGCAATCGGCTAGTGCGGCAACTCAAGCACCTGTAACGTTTTCCAGATGGCAACAGGGAGAAAAGAGAATAGCAGGGATGACTAGGGTCTAGAATGATTTTTTTAGCCTTCGCTTTTCCCCTCCTCAAAAAATATCTGCCATCCTAGGCAGGGGTTGGCTAATGACCATTTCAGCAGCCCTAACTATCCTGTCTAGGGATCTCCGATCAGAGCACTTAGAATTCCCATACCATACCGCAATGGCATAAGTCAATAGACTCTCGATTACGCAGCAGTAAAAGTTCCTAAGCATAGTCCTAGATAGACTGGCTGCCCGTCATCTTCGCAGAAAAAAAAAGGCGTTGCTGAGCCTTTCCAACTGCCATTGCGGTATGTGAGGACCAGGGCAGATCTTCCCGAGAACGTAATGCCCAAAAATGTTGTATTAGTAACCCTCTCCACCTCCTCACCATTTAAAACCAGCGGATTGATAGTCGAACTTCTCGATCTATAAGTCTTATATGTGTTATACCAATTTATGAACCTTAATCTGGTCCACACGCAATGCAGCACTGCAGGTCGACCAAACGCCACCTGCAGTGCCAGGAGGGGCATCAGCGCGCGCCAACAAAAATGAGAGGGCGTGGCCCATCGTCAAGGTGTGCGGTCTACAAAATTGCGTCATTCCGCGATGCCGTGCCCCCGTATTTGCTGCTGTGGGGACATGGTTAGCAGCTCTGTAAGCTTGTGAGAATAGCGTCTATTCACCGGGTGACAGGGGAATCTCCCAACTGCCCCCCCCCCCCCCCCCACTCGGGACACTGCCGGCCCCGGGCGGGATGCGGGAACGTCCCCAAAATAAGGGATGTTCCCATGTTCTGTTTGTGGCAGAAGCCAGCTCTGAGGCTGGGCAGGAATTCTCACGTGAGTAGTGAGATCTTGTGCATGCACAGAAGAGCCAGGAAGGGAGACGCAGCGCGTCAGCACTAAGCTCATGCACTGTGTGCTAAAGGGGGATCGCCTCAATAATGAGAGGAAGCAGGAAGTGGTATGGTGACACGAAAACCGCTGCTGTAAAAATTGTCTGTAGCCTATGTCACGTTTCCAGGGATTTCCCTAATGCGCAAGCACAAATCTCCGGGATAATGGTGTCTACAGCATCAGTGCTGGACTCCAGAGAGGTGATTACATTATATGGGTAAATAATGTATGTTATTGGCCCCCCTGGTTCCAGGGTTTCATGTGCGCTGCGCTCAATGCTCCCACTAAAGGCCCCCATACACTACACGATTTGGGCCCGATTTCACCCAATTCTGGAGGATCGGGCTGAGAAATCGGGTGAAATTGCCCAAATCGTGTAGGGTATGACATCCAATCTGATCTGATTGGCATCAGATCTGGATGTCGGACGGTCTGCACATAAGATAAATCTTATGTGCAGCCGGCATTGAGCTGGTCTGTGGGCGTGGGGACCGGGAGCAGGGTCCGGTCCATGTGTGATGAGAGAGGGTGGTCACCTAGCGGCAGGAGAGGTGGCGGGGAGCGGGGTCCGGTCCAGCTGCAGGAGGGGTAGTGAGCTAGTGTGTGGACTGGAGACTAGGTAGCGGAAGCTGCAGGCGGGGAGCACGGAGCGCACGGCGCATAATAACAGAGTCCGGGTAGCGGCAAGCGGGAGAATAGGAAACATCCTATTCAAAAGACTGGGTGGATGCAGATTGGCCGAGAGCTCAGCCAATCAGCGTCCGCCCTGCCCGCCCAGGTTTTTTCAACAGGATGTTTCCTATTCTCCTGCTCGCTGCTACCCAGACTCTGTTATGCGCCGTGCGCTCCGTGCTCCCCGCCTGCAGCTGCCGCTACCTAGTCTCAGCTGGACGTGCTCCCCTCCTGCAGCTGAACTGGACCCCGCTCCCCGCCACCTCTCCTGCCGCTAGGTGACTACCCTCTCTCATCACACATGGACCGGACCCTGCTCTCCGGTCTCTGGTCCCCGCTCCCCCAGACGGACCCTGACGCCCCCCCCCCGCCTGCAAGCTCCCCCAGACCCTGCTCTCCCACAGCTCCCCCGGATTTACATGTGATAAATCGATCCGATTTATCACATGTAAAAATGGCACATCAAGTGGCAAATCATATCAGGAGCTGCCGGGGGAGCTCAGGGGAAGTCGGGGCCGACATAGTGTATGGGGGCCTTAAGAGGGGCCTCAATAGGAAATTATAAAACTCGCTGACCCCACAGGAAAAAACACATTGACCTCTAACAGGAAAGAAAAACATTGCCCCAAACACATCTGACGCAGAAAAACAAAACACATTTGGGGAAATTTACTAAGGCGAATATGCCTGAAATACTTGTATTCGTAGGCAGTCGTATAGAAATATGACTGCCTACATGTATGTATTTTGGGCATTTACTATGCCCGAAATACGCCTATACAGATGGGTCGCCAGCGGATGGCAGGGGCGGGTTGGCTGGCGAATCCACCGCCAGGCCCTGCCTGAATGACAGGCGCTCCATCTGTACCTATAGTAGTAGAAATCACCATTCAATCAAATGGTGATTCTTAATTTACTAACCGGACGTTTGTAATATACGGCCGGTAATTGCTGCAAAAATATCCAGATCTGTGCATACTAGAATTTTTTTTTTAATTGGCATAACCAGCCCCGGTCTCAGCCGCCGGTTGTAAAAATGATTGGGGCAAACAAGTAGGGGATTGTTGAATTGTTACAACTAGCACCAGGCTGTAGGGCTGTTCCTCGTTCCCAAAATACGGGGGGGACAAAATGACGAGAGGTCACCCATATTTTCAGAACCAACACTGGGCCCACCCACCAGCCAATAATGAGCGGAGAATTCCCGATGCCCGCTCATGATTGGCTGGTGGGCAGACCTAACTCCCAGTCTGTGGGAGAAGTCAAGAATGTAATGTAATGTGATTGCCCCAGCTCACCAGGATCTGCCCCTGGTGGGAGGAGCTACATAGAGGGGGCCAGATGTACTAAGCTTGAAAAGTGATAAAATGGAGTGTGATAAACCACCAGCCAATCAGCCCCTACCTGCCATGTTACAGGCTGGGTTTGAAAAATGGCAGGTAGGAGCTGATTGGTTGGAGGTTTATCACTCTCCATTGTATCACTTTTCAAGGCTTAGTACATCTGGCCCAGGAAGTAGCTATTTGCTATAATTAATAGGACATCATGTCTGCTAGTACACTGTGACTTGTACCTTCTGCTTTCCTTGTAATTAATCATCTGTTCATGTGAAGGTTGGTGAGGAGCTGGGCACAGGGATATGAAGGACATTGGCCATTTACCTTGATTTCTGCTAACGATACCTGTCAGCCTTCTTGGATAGAAATTTGGGATATTATAGGCCACACAGCCAAACCCTTTCAAGCCAAACTTATGTCCCTTTCCCTGGTAAATTGGGGCTATTGGCTGGTGTGTTGACTCCAGACAAACCACCTTTCCTCTTTCTGCAAAGTACATTTTTACAGCTAAAACCAGCCAAATGTTTATTGTTCAGAAAATATATAAAAAAATATTTAATTAATTAAACTGTGTTTATATGTCATCCTAAGGCCCAGTTATTTGGTGAGGTACTGGAGACGCTACATACAGTATTTTATTATTGGCAGCCACAAGCACCGGCTTTGACCATAAATAATTTGACTTGACCTTGGACCACCAACCCAGGGCACCTCTGTAAGTGTCCCGAGGCAACACAGAATGCCACGGCACACAGATTTGTAACCCCTGGGCTAGAAATATATTAAATTGGGAAGAAAACTCTATAATGTGTCTGTGCCATATTCAGTGGCGTAAGTTCATCCCAGTTGCCCGGAGGCAAGATGAAAATTGGTGCGCCCCACACACACACACACACACACACACAACGTTATTCAAAATATATATATTCTTTTATGAAATATATATTATATACTGTATATATATATATATATATATATATATATATATATATATATATATATACAGGTAGAGAGAGAAAGAAAGAAAGAGAGAACACATATATTTTTAGAACTCAGCCACAGAAGCGATTTTGATGGCTTTCAATTAATGGATTTAAACTGGCAGTGGTGGAGAGGTGCCCCCTTGAGAGCAGGAGCCCGGCGGGAGATGACTCCATTGCCTCCCAGAGTTCTGCTCTGGCCATATTGGTTTATACATAGGGGCCATATCATTCAACAGAACTCTAAAGCATTTACTACAGTATCTGCTATAAATGATTTCTGTAGAAAATGCCGGGTGTAGAATTATACAAGATATATAGGTAAGGAGAAGATTCAGGCTCAGGAAAACAAGCAGATGGCTGGGAGATGAAACAGGAGGACACATTGTTAACTGGGCGCTCGCTGTCAGATGGGTTGGCGATTGTTTTTGGGTGTGCAGACATGGAGGACTGGTACACAGGTAAAGGGAGCCAGATTCAGCGCACATAGCCACACATAAGCAGCTGTGCAGTGCTGTCCTGTCCTGCTCTTCCCACATTGCAGACTTCACAGTCTGTCCTCAGCAGATGTTCAGTACTGGATGAAAAGGAGCCCGCTTGGGATTTCTATCACTCGGCAGGTAGGGGAATAGCAGCAGCTGTAGGATATCACAAATAGGAATAATACAAGAATAACAATAGTCATATCTGTCTGGAGGAACGCTGAACATGTCCTCATTTCTTGCGCTGTTAAAGGACACCTGCCATTTTATAGGCCGTAGAAATATTCTACCATAATATTTGCTAAGCTATTGGATCATCTGAATTCTATTGTGCAATAGGTACGATTTGGCTGCTTGCTACAACAAGCTGCGGCCTGGACTGAAATGAGGAAGGAAACCCAACGCTACTGGTATCCTGTAATGTCATCAAACAGATTATTATGAAGGCTAGCAGGCAGCGTTTGTTCTAAACAGGAATTTGTTTCATTTTGAAATATTTATTAAACCTATTTCATGTATATGTTTGTGTTTAAAGAACATCTTCTTGCACACACTTTGGCCCTTATTCTGGTTCAATCACAAAGGCAAATTCCTTCTCCAATGGACAAAACCATGTGCACTGCAGGTGGGGCAGATGTAACTTGTGCAGAGAGAATTAGATTTGGGTGGGGTTCTACTTCAAACTGATATCTATTTAAAGCAGTCAGTATTTTCCGTGCATAGAAACAAAATAACCAACCCAAATCTAACTCTCTCTGCACATGTTACATCTACCCCCTGCAGTGCACATGTTTTTTCCCATTTGAGAAGGAATTTGCCTTTGCGGGTGAACCAGAATCAGGGCCTTTGGTAGAGGTACTCTCAGGGCTGGTGCTGGGAGACACGGAATTTCTGCAATATTTGGGCTGCTAAGTGAGATTGATGTGTTGGCGTCTCTTGGTGATGTTACATTTTATCTTGGCAGAGCAAGCCGCTAAAAGGAGCTGAGTGATTACTGTACTTCATTTTTGTAATTAGTTGTATTTTGGGTGATTCTGAGGGTTTGAGTAATTTGGAGGTTGATCTCCGGGAAGTTCACTCTTAGGGGCCTATTTATTAAGCTGCAATGTCATATTTCACATGATCCAGGTATAATGCTTATTTAGGAAATGACTCCGAATGAGGACTGTAGTCTGGGGCAATTTACCAAGTTCTGAAAATCATTTTTGTGCTTGGACTCCATTATTAACATCATCCAAATGGCGGACAGTTCAGTCAGCCGCAGAAAACAAATCCCAGCTAACCAGTCACTCTACACTGATCCGCTGGGGAGTGAGTTTTCTTTACAGCTTCCCCGAATAGATGCAACGTTCCCCTAAGCCAGGCATGTCCAAACTATGACCCCCAGCTGTTGTGAAACTACAAGTCCCATCATGCCTTGCCACAGTTTTTCTATTAGGGAATGCTAAAACTATAGCAAGGCATGCTGGGAAGTTTAGTTGCACAACAGCTGAAGGGCCATAGTTTGGACATGCCTGCCCTAAGCGGATGGTTCGTTGTTTGCCTTAATTTATAATTACTCCTTTCATAGAATAGCTTGTTGTTATCTAACTATTCCTGCACTCCGCACTATTCCTTACGATTTCAATTATTTCAGGTGAATAGGTGTTTAACATCCCAACCTCTACTAACTTTGGCCTCACTAATGGAACAGATGCCTTCACGAACATTGTCAGAATTTGGGTAAAAATAATCCCACACCCAAGCGGTGATTTATTACAAATTATTACAGGTAAGAACTGCTGCTTGGCTGACTTACAAAAACAACATTGTCAACATCCTCATCCTAAGCATCAGATTGTACACAAATACTCCCTCTTCCTGGTGGAGAAAGAAGAAGAAAGAGACTTTTCTACGAGAAATGTCAGACTCACACATAGCTAACGTGAACACCCCTAGACTTTCCTTAGGGATTTTTGACACAGTTTGTTCTTCAGCCTTAGCGTTCCTTTTTTGGGCATTAAATTGTACGTTTTTAATGTGACCCCTCTACCCCTTTTGAACATTGCGAACACTTTTGCTTTCCGGTGCACTGAACCACCTTTAGTAGATATATTAATACTACCATGATTGGCATCAGTCACATAACTAGTACTTGGTTGCTGCTACTGCTCTTTTTTTTGACTGATCATGATCCATATCAACTAAGTGCTTTTATTTATTAACGCTGTGGCAGTGGTACGGTGCCTATTGAAAAATAAAACCTTTTTTTTCCCACTAATTATGATTATTCACTGCAGACTCCCGGTGCTTATATTTATCACCAGCCCTGCTTTATTAATCACACACGTTGTACATAAAAAAAAAAAAATCATGGCACACATCAGTGTGGACCAATACCTCCTAGTGTTATGAATCTCTGGGCTGCGCACCAAGGTGCTGGAGTTGAATTACATCACCAGTGTGACACACTAAATAATTTTTTGCTACCTGCCTGAATGATCCACCTAGCTCATCTAGATCTGTTAACTAATCAAATAGTGTCCTGACTGGAGTAATAATAACTAGAACGATGTTGGTGTCCTCATACTGTCTCTCCCCAGTATTAACTAGGGCCATGTGGGTGCTTGTACAGTGTCCTATGTGTCAAGTGGGTGACCATCAAATAGCGCCCTGACTCCCCCCCCTCCTGCCAACCTGTGTGAAACAGCAATCAAACCACTAAGTGGGACGTTGGATGTTGAGTAGGCTGATGGCATAAAAGTAGAATGTAGAGGAGTCCTTTGGTATCATATGGTGTAATATGGAGAAATGTGGGGGAGTATGGCAGCAGATGAAGGGCACATCTTATGGTATGTATGTAATATGCATCTGGGGGCTCTGATGGCATATAAAGGGCACATCTTATGGTATGTATGTGATTTGCATCTGGGGGCTCTGATGGCATATAAAGGGCACATCTTATGGTATGTATGTAATATGCATCTGGGGGCTCTGGTGGCATATAAAGGGCACATCTTATGGTATGTATGTAATATGCATCTGAGGGCTCTGATGGCATATAAAGGGCACATCTTATGGTATGTAATATGTATCTGGGGGGCTCTGATGGCATATAAAGGGCACATCTTATGGTATGTATGTAATATGCATCTGGGGGCTCTGATGGGATATAAAGGGCACATCTTATGGTATGTGGTATGTATGTAATATGCATCTGGGGGCTCTGATGGCATATAAAGGGCACATCTTATGGTATGTATGTAATATGTATCTGGGGCTCTGATGGCATATAAAGGGCACATCTTATGGTATGTATGTAATATGTATCTGGGGGCTCTGATGGCATATAAAGGGCACATCTTATGGTATGTATGTAATATGCATCTGGGGGCTCTGATGGGATATAAAGGGCACATCTTATGGTATGTGGTATGTATGTAATATGCATCTGGGGGCTCTGATGGCATATAAAGGGCACATCTTATGGTATGTATGTAATATGCATCTGGGGGCTCTGATGGCATATAAAGGGCACATCTTATGGTATGTATGTGATTTGCATCTGGGGGCTCTGATGGCATATAAAGGGCACATCTTATGGTATGTATGTAATATGCATCTGGGGGCTCTGGTGGCATATAAAGGGCACATCTTATGGTATGTATGTAATATGCATCTGAGGACTCTGATGGCATATAAAGGGCACATCTTATGGTATGCATGTAATATACATCTGGGGGCTCTGATGGCATATAAAGGGCACATCTTATGGTATGTATGTAATATGCATCTGGGGGCTCTGATGGCATATAAAGGGCACATCTTATGGTATGTATGTAATATGTATCTGGGGCTCTGATGGCATATAAAGGGCACATCTTATGGTATGTAATATGTATCTGGGGGGCTCTGATGGCATATAAAGGGCACATCTTATGGTATGTATGTAATATGCATCTGGGGGCTCTGATGGGATATAAAGGGCACATCTTATGGTATGTGGTATGTATGTAATATGCATCTGGGGACTCTGATGGCATATAAAGGGCACATCTTATGGTATGTATGTAATATGTATCTGGGGCTCTGATGGCATATAAAGGGCACATCTTATGGTATGTATGTAATATGTATCTGGGGCTCTGATGGCATATAAAGGGCACATGGATGAGTCTTATGGCACATAAAGATAAATAACACATGTTAGTGCAGAAATGAATCTTTCTGCTCTCATGTGATTAGTCGGAGTGACATGACGAGCACACACATTCTACACTCTTGTCATATCATCTGTGTCTACAACAATGGGGTTAAAAATCTTACTGCCCCGATAAGGGCAACATTATTTGTTATTCTAATTAAGACCCGAGAGAACCAGCCTTTCCCTCCACTTTGTGGCTAAGGAGGAACATTTTATATCTAGATAAGAAATGATTGTCCCCAGCAGAGCACTAAAGACATAATCGGGGTTATTTACTTACGTGGTACAGATCTGAAGCAATCTATAGCAAGCAATTAGATATTTGATTTCATTAGTGTAACCAGCACCAGAGTGATTACAGCTAATTACTGATAAGTAGCTATGGCTTACTGTACATGTGCACTGTGGCTCTTTACTGTATGTTAGTAAGTCATCCCCAGATGTAATGGGGCCTACACACAGGGAGATGTGCTGAGGATGCTGAGCGATGCTAGATTGCCCAGGACGCTCAGCAAGATCCAGGGGCGTAACAAGACATTCGTAGGCCCCATAGCAAAAGTTTGTAAGGGCCCCCTATTTAGCAACCGATGGGAATAAATATATATAGCACATATAATTTAGACAGGAAAGATGGGCCCCATAGCAGTTGCACCCCTTGCACCTATGGTAGTTACACCCTTGGCAAGATCGCTCAGAATGCTCAGCAAGATTGCTCAGCATGCAGCGATGTGTCAGGGGAGAACACTGGCCCTGATTGGCAATTAACTATGCAGCATGTTGGATATTAATCGCCGGGAAACAGTGACACATGGGGCCGTGCATCACTGTCGCTATGGCCCCTACACACGGAGCAATGTAGGGGTATTTTCTAAGCAATCTAGTGAGATTGCATGGAATATACAGTACTCAGGAATTGCGCCCGGTGTAGGGGCCATAAGTCATGGAATATTAAAGTCAATTTGTATTGTACTTCTATATATAGCATTGTATGATATTCTAGAATCTGGTTCATAAAAATGTGTTCGTACCATATTTATAACCCAGTGCTTTTCAATATAGACAAATTTGTTGCTGTGTATGCTTTCTTTTCAGGCATCAAACATGCGAAGAAAGATGGTAAAATAACATATTACTGTGAGCAGTACCAGGGGTGGATTGGCCCACCAGGAAACCGGGCCATTTCCTGGTGGGCCGGGCCAAAACTCCGTAAAAACGGGCCGGTCGCGCTCTCCCTGGACTGTCTGGGCACTTTGCCCACATCCAAAATGGCCACGGGAGGGCTGCTGCGCATGCGCAATAGCGCACAGCACCTCCCATGGACCTTCATGCTTGGCAGCAGCGGGCTCCCAGCTCCCATTCTCCTGGAGAGGCAGCAGAAAGGACTGGAGCAGGTGAGCCCCCCGACCCGCATTAGAAGCACCGCCGCCGCCCAGCTCCCTCCGGCATTACATCAGTGGCCGCCACTGCCAGCACCCCCCCAGACCTGCCGCCGCCAGCACCCACCTCCCCCCCCCCGGGCTGCTGCTAAAGTTTTTCTCCGGGCGTGATTGCATTCCCAATCCGCCCCTGAGCAGTACATGTAAAGTTAGCATAACATGGAGGATTAACAAGGACATTTTAGAAGAACGTACACTATCACAACAAAAAGAAACTACACAATAAGAATTTAAGCTACAGCGCCACCTACAGTACAGAACTTCTCAAGTACTTAGGGGCCAATTTAGCAACATCACACGCAAAATGGCTACTGCTAGTGTACACTGGGCCGGCTAATCTGAGGCACAAGTCGGACCAGTTTACTTTTGAGCTCCCTAGCAGCTCCACGGAAGGGCTAACATCTGACTTGGAACTTGATGTGCCATTTTTTACATATGATAAATCGGATGCGAATTATCGCATGTAAAAAACTCTGAGGAGTTCAGGGAAATCGGATGCAATACATTGCTGGTGATATGATTTATTTTATGTGCGGCACGTCCGACCTCCGACTGTTCATATCGACTGTAAAATATAATTCTATGCAAAGGATGCCAAGATGTTGTTGTCAGGCTGAAAATGGTTCATTTATACAACTGATACTGACCTATAAATATAAGCTATGAACATATAAAGACTCTGGTTAGGAGCAAGAGTCTCCAAAGATTGATAAATACCAGAGATATTGCATTTTGTATCACAACAATATACATGATGCCGCTAAACTACTCAGAATATATTGAGCATTTTGGGTAGAAAAAAGGGTTAAGCCCCATACACCCCACATTATTTTTTATAAGGAACAGAAGGGCCCGTCTTGTCACAAAATGGCATTGCTCAGTGAGTGCTCCCTAACCGCACTCTCTCTCTCTCCTGCACATCTGTCACTGCGCTGTGCACACCATGCTGGTGCTCTCTGGTCTGGCAGTCATTACCAGTCACCCATGTGGTCCCATTAGGCATGTGAGGCATGTGCCAAGTGGTGACACTTGTTTGGGGGCGGCACAGCAGGCTGATGTTTGGGGGCGGCACAGCAGGCTGATGTTTGGGGGCGGCACAGCAGGCTGATGTTTGGGGGCGGCACAGCAGGCTGATGTTTGGGGGCGGCACAGCAGGCTGATGTTTGGGGGCGGCACAGCAGGCTGATGTTTGGGGGCGGCACAGCAGGCTGATGTTTGGGGGCGGCACAGCAGGCTGATGTTTGGGGGCGGCACAGCAGGCTGATGTTTGGGGGCGGCACAGCAGGCTGATGTTTGGGGGCGGCACAGCAGGCTGATGAGGACAGTTGAGTATTTTTTATTTTCTCATCATAACTTTACTTTTGAAATATTTTATTATGCAACCGGCAGTAAGTTATGGTCTGGGAGGTGAGGGTATGTATGCTTTGGGGGTGGCAATAATTTAGGGGGCGTGGCTTCATGGGGAAGGGGCATGGTGACAGAATAGTACCAATTCACATTACGTAACACAGTAGTGTCCTATATGTACATTACACATGGAGTTACGTTGGTTTCCTCCGGGTACTCCAGTTTCCTCCCACAATCCTAATATATACTGGTAGGTTAATTGGCTCACAACAATATTAACCTAGAATGAATGTGTGTGTGGGTACATGTGGTAGGGACTGATGTGACCGTTGAAATATTCTATGTAAATAGCTGCAGAAAATGTGAGCGCTATATTAATAAATAGTAATAAATAAATAAATGACACCACACAGTAGTGCCACTTATACACATTGTGCCAACTAGAGCCCCTTAAACACACTGCGCCAGGTAGAGCCCCTTAGGCACATTGCACCAGGTAGAGCCTCTTAGACACATTGCGCAAAAGGTTACACACACACGGTGGCAGCAGCGGGGATGAGCACATCGGCAGCACCAGCAGAGGGCGGCCCACGTCGTCACAGCCCCCCTCCTCCGCAGAGGTAAGAGCCGCCGCTGTCACTAAGTAAAGAGATATTACACCAATTTGTGTAGTTATCATTGTAAGAGGAACATGTGCAATATCATAGCTTGGAGAGAGAGATAAAGCTCTTAACTGTCATTTTTCAAACACAACCCGTAGAAGCAAATTGGGTGGTACTTCAGCTCTCTTCACTTTAAAAATATATGAAACTTTTAATGATATATTATGCTGCTGGCTTTAATGCAATTTGTAATGTTTCTCTCCAATTACATTCATAGTACAACCTCTTACAGTTGTTATTTGGGGGTTATTTTGCATAAAAAACAATATAAGTGATTTCTTTGGCTATCCAACTTAGTAAAGGCCCATATACACACTGGGCGATTTTTATCTGAAAGCAGCTCAGTTTTGTTGTTTGAGCGTCTTTCAGCTCAAAAGCCGCCCAGTGTGTATGTGCCAGCGATGAGTGGTGATACAAGCTCCCGCATCATCACCGCCCACCGCCACTCAGTGTGTATGCAGCTGGTGCAGTGGCGTAACAATAGCCCCACAGACCCCACGGTCGCGGGGAGGCGCTGAGTTAAGTGTGGGTACCCTTCAAATGTGCTGCCTCCGCCAGGACCTCCTTTCCTCCTTGCTCCTGGTAATGCAAATGACTATCGCAAAATGGCTGCTCCTTACAAAAGACACTTTTTGAGGATGCTAGAGGTGGTGGCAGCAGCCTCCTCTAGTATCCTCAAAAATGGTCTGCTGTGAAAGGGCAGCCATTTTGTCATAGTCATTTTCGTTACCAGGAGCCAAGAGGAGCGCCAGACCATAGGAAAGGAGATTTGCGGGTCCCGGCGGCGGTGGCGGCACATTTGAAGGGTAAGGAAGGCATGGTTAGGGGTGTAGATTGCTTTTAAAGGGGGGGGCATTTTTGTAATTTCCTGCTGGGGGGGCATTGGCTAGTTACGCCACTGAGCTGGTGTATGCACTGAGCGATTTTCAGTCAGCATACACCCCAGTGTGTATGGACCTTAACACTGATGTTTGCACCAAGGACTGTTTAAAGACATTTACTGGAACATAACATATTCTAATATTACTACTTAGCTTTGCACTCACCAGATCTAGACAGTGGGCGTCATCTACAGAGCCAAGCGCGGTGCAGTGCCTCATTACGCACAGTTGTGTATGAATTAGTGTGTTTATGATTCATTAGGACACCCACAGCCTGGAGCAATGCTTTTTCCTCTCCGAACTGATCGTTTTGGACATCAATTTTGATTTGTGTACGGTGGTTTTATTATGTATGGTCCCAAATAGTAAAACTAACATAATATATAACCATTCCAATTTGTCTACTGTAGACTTCTACTGTATATTTAAACTTCGCAGTGGCAGGTGCAAGTCACATGGTGAACCATGCAGGGGGCTTGTTAACACATGAAATAGCTGATAACAAGAACAATCAATCGTTTGCAGTTAGCTAGTTAGCGAAAACCTCTGAAGATCTGTCACATTATGTAAATGATACAGTACGTAAAGATTTCTGGGGACCTTTTCTCTGTAAATTAAGTGCAGCAGTCCGATACACAATCAGGATAAAACGGTCTATTCATCACCGCTTCGTTTTATAAAGTAGGTACCAATTAACATTTTAGTCTTCTTTTGTATAAATAAAATCTCAGCGCTATTCTTTAAAAAGGTAACGTAGGAGAAATCACTGCTATCTCCTGCGTCACTCCTGAGCTGGACCGCTGTCGCATTGTTAGGGTGGGGGGGGGGGGGGTGGGGGTAAGTATGGGGGGGCAGCAGGGGAACACCCAGTGCTTTAGGGGCCGTACACACCAGGACGATTTGGCATAAAAACCTCCGATTTCGATGGGTCGTACGAGCGTTTGCTATGAATTGGTGCAAAATCTTTTGTTTTAAGCCCACAATTCCGATCCGATGCGCGTACCCGCCGGTCGTAGGTCGGATTGAAGATCCTACCTACTGCAGTAAAGATCTGTCAATCCGACCTCAGATTGGGGGCTGATTGTATGCAGATTGCGAGATGATCGTGTGCACTTGCCTCGTCAGACCGTCGTCAGATCCTGCTTGTTTATACTCATTTCCTGGTCACTTCCCCCGCAGCCATTTTGTGAGACTCATGGATGTTACAGGATAGCAGTGACGGAGGATCCTGGATCACAGCCAAATTGCAGACAGGTATTTGGACCTTCCCTACCCACCAATGCATTAGCTGCCCACCAATGCATTAGCTGCCCACCGCTGCCCACCAATGCATTAGCTGCCCACCGCTGGCCACCAATGCATTAGCTGCCCACCGCTGCCCACCAATGCATTAGCTGGCCACCGCTGGCCACCAATGCATTAGCTGCCCACCGCTGCCCACCAATGCATTAGCTGCCCACCGCTGCCCACCAATGCATTAGCTGCCCACCGCTGGCCACCAATGCATTAGCTGCCCACCGCTGGCCACCAATGCATTAGCTGCCCACCGCTGGCCACCAATGCATTAGCTGCCCACCGCTGCCCACCGCTGGCCACCAATGCATTAGCTGCCCACCAATGCATTAGCTGCCCACCAATGCATTAGCTGCCCACCGCTGGCCACCAATGCATTAGCTGCCCACCAATGCATTAGCTGCCCACCGCTGCCCACCAATGCATTAGCTGCCCACCAATGCATTAGCTGCGCACCAATTACCCCCCAGTGCATTTGATGCCCACCAATGCAGTGCAGTGATATATCTGTGTGTGTAAATGGTAAATAGCAAAACCACAGCAGGTCATGCTGGAATGTGTAGTTCAACTAAAGCAGGAGTGTCAAGGTTGGCCAACACTGGAATAGATGAAGCTGTGTACACTATCACCTTGTTTACAATAAAAAGGAAACTGGTTGGTGAAACTTTAAACTTTATTGTGATATTAACAAAAGTGAACCTGAAATAAAAGAAGTGTCTTAACAATATATAAACTATAATCTTCTTGCTTCTGGATGTGGGGGGTGACGAGACGCAGCAACTCATGGAAGGTGGCATCATCCAAACGTAAGAAATTCCTATAATCATTGGGATTATTCTTGTTAGATTGCAGCGCTCAGCGCCTGTCTCCGCATACACTGCTTAGTGTAAGACTTACAGTCTTCCTTTTCCCCCTTGCAGCCAACGTAGTTAAGCGTCACCCTGAGTGACAGGTCGCTTAAGCGAATAGCAGGGCAGAGACCCCTGACCCTGCTGGCAGCGTTACTCTTTCCTGTGAGGAAGTCCCCGCGTTAGAGTGTGCCTCAGATCGTGTGTGACTCCGTCCATGCTGTTTGTAGCTCCACGTGCACCGGAGCGCATAGGAGCAAGTCCCCGCTGTAAACCCGTTACCAGCGTGACCTTTTGCACAGGGAGATCAGTCATCATTGGCAGCAGCGAGACTGGGAGAGATACCGCAGCGTAAACCAGCAGACTGTCATTTACCCTGCACGCGCCAAAACGCTACAGCTAAGTAACAACCAGAGACTGTCGTTACCAAATGTACAAGTTGTATTACTGCTTGAAGTTAACTAATGAAGTACTGTTGTAACCTACAAGCCTGCCACTTGAATAAACCCTTCAAACTGGTTATATCTTCTAAGTGTGAGGTCTAACAACCACACTGCACGTACTTATATACACTCTGCCAATAGGTTATGGGCCCAGCACGTCACGTGCGCGAAGATTAACCCCCTGAAGACAAAGTGCTAGCGCAGTACATAAAAGAACACAAAGGAATTATTTCTAAATTGCCATTTGTGGAAGAGTTAACGAGAATGCACAGTACAGGGCATAGCATGAACTTTCCAAAGCTCAAAGGCTCAGAGAATTACACTACATGGAAGTTCGCTATGGAAATGCAGCTTAAGAGGGAGAAGCTATGGAAAGTCACAATAGCCCCAGGAGAAAGTCCAAACCCAGAAGAGGTAGACAAGGCCATTGGCACAATAGGCCTGGCTGTGGAGCAGCATGTTTATTCTACTATCTGTGGGAAGGAGTCCGCTAAGGACATGTGGACAACTCTACAAGGTGCTTATGAAAATAAAGGCTTAATGAGAAGGATAAGTCTGAGACGCACACTGTATGGAACAAAATTGAATGCATGCAAGGACATGAACGATTATATTGATAAAATACTATCGATAGCTCAGCAATTGGCGTGTGTAGGAGCAAAAGTGGATGAGGAAGAAGTAGCAATGGTAATGCTGCAGAATTTGACAGAGGAATTTGACTTTCTGGTTGTCGCACTAGAGTCAAATGAGACCAAGCTTACAACTGAAGTTGTGAGAGCCAAACTACTACAGTTCCAAGAGAGAATCCACAAGGATGCCATAGCTGAAGGTTCTGCCTTAGTAGCAAAGGGTGCGAAACCCAAGAAATGCACATTCAAATGTTATGTGTGCCACAAAGTAGGGCACAAGGCTTCAGAATGCAGGCTGAAGAACACTAGTGGCATGCACAAGCGGCATGATAAAAAGAACGAGTCAGCACTGAATGTAACAGACAAGCCAAGGAGGGATCTCTGGTACATGGACTCGGGAGCCTCTAGACACTTCAGCTGCAACAAGGAGTGGTTCAATTCTTTAACACAGTGTAACCCCACAACAGTTACCGGGATTGGTGAAAAGATCCTTACTGCTTCAAGTGTTGGGACAATCACAGTGAAACTAAGAATTGAGGGACAGACAGTAGTCACAGATATCCAAGACGTCCTGTATGTACCAGAATTGGGAAGTAACCTCATCGCTATCAGCGTACTCGAGGCAAAAGGCTACAGAGTCCAGTTTGCAAAGGGCAAGTGCATGGTGCATAATGAAAGAGGGACTGTAATTGCTTCAGCAACCCAATGCAACCAACTATACGTCCTAGACACAGATGAATGTGTAGCTTTGGCAGCCTCTGCTGAAAATGAGTCCATGGAGCTCTGGCACAGACGTTTGGGACACTTAGGATATGATAATGTCCAGAAACTAGCTGATGGGATGGCAACAGGAATCACAGTGAAAGACACCGGAAGACCTGTGTGCGAGAGTTGCATAAAAGGCAAGCAGACCCGCAACCCATTTCCCAAGTCAGCAGGCAGAGCAGAAACGCAATTAGCTCTGGTACACACAGATGTGTGCGGACCAATGGAAGAGGAGTCAACCAGTGGTTACAAATACTTCATGACTCTCATCGATGACGCCACAAGAATGACACACGTATACTTCATAAAGAAGAAAAGTGAGGTGGTCAAGAAAATTGTGGAGTACAAGAACCTAGTGGAAACTCAGACGGGCCTAAAACTAAAGGTCCTGAGATCCGACAATGGGGGAGAGTACGAAAATGAAGTACTAACCGACTTCCTAAAAAGGCATGGCATAAAGCATCAGCTGACGATGGCCTACACGCCTGAACAGAATGGCGTAAGTGAAAGGGCGAACAGAACAATCGTTGAAAGAGCACGAGCGATGGTGAACGATGCTGGCCTGGAGAAGAGTTTTTGGGCAGAAGCTGTATCTACTGCAGTATACCTGAAAAACAGAACACCTACAGTGGCCGTGAAGGGAAAAACCCCCTTAGAGGCCTGGTCTGGGAAGAAGCCAGACATCAGTCACCTCCGTGTCTTTGGGAGCAGAGCTTATGCACATATACCAAAAGAGAAAAGGAAGAAACTTGACCCAAAATCAAGACAGTGCATATTGCTAGGCTATTGTGAGGAGAGCAAAGGGTACAGGCTCTGGGATGCAGAGAACAGACGTCTCCTGAAATCAAGAGATGTGATATTTCAAGAAACAGCATCACCCACAAAAGCAAAAGAGCAAGAAAAGCAAGCACTAGTAGAGGTATGTGAAATAGAAAGCATACCTGCAACAGAAAATACTGAAGAAGGAAGCGAACCAACTAAAAGAGCTTCTGTGAGAAGAAACAAGGGCATACCAGCCAGAAGATATGAGGAAGAATATGCGAATATTGCTTTCAGTGAACCTCAGAGTATTCAAGAAGCGAAAGCGTGCAGTGATTGGGCGAAATGGAAATCTGCAATTGACACAGAGTTATCAGCACTGAGAGAGAACGATACTTGGACCATAGTAAATAGGCCAAGCAACCGCAAGACAGTCAAGAACAAGTGGGTCTTCTGCAAGAAGTTAAATTCAGACGGAGAAGTTGCCCGTTACAAAGCCCGTCTTGTTGCTAAGGGATACACACAGAGATCCGGAATTGACTATGGGGAGATATACTCACCTGTTGCGAGGTATAACACTCTCAGATTAGTAATTGCAGTCGCCACTTTACAAGACTTACTGCTATACCAATTAGACTTCGATTCAGCGTTTCTAAATGGAGAACTACTTGAAGAGATCTATATGGAATCACCAGATCATTATGATGAGAATGAACTTCAGACAGAGAAAGTGTGTCTTCTGAAGAAATCCATATATGGCCTAAAGCAGAGTGGTCGTTGCTGGTACATAAAATTGGACACAGTACTGCTTGAAATGAATTTTATTAGATCAGAGACTGACCACTGCCTTTATCACAAAACTCTGGGAGAAAAGTTGTTCATCATAGCAGTCTATGTGGATGATATACTTATAGCAGGTCACGAAGATCACATCACAAGTGTGAGAGATCAACTGAAACAGAGATTCAAGTTGAAAGACTTAGGTCCAGCCAATCATCTGTTGGGCATGAGGATTGTTCAAAACTTGCAAAAGGGAACAGTCACAGTCGACCAACAAACGTACATCGAGGCAACAATCTTGAAGTATGGGATGGCAGACTCCAAGTCAGTGAATACACCAATTGACAAAAGCGTCAAGATTACAAAAAGTATGTCACCAACCACACAAGAAGAAATAGAGGAAATGCAAGATGTTCCTTACAAGAACGTGGTTGGAAGTCTTATGTATGCAAGCATTGGAACTCGTCCAGACATCACTCATGCAGTCAGTCGGGTGAGCCAATTTGCAATAAATCCTGGAAGACAACATTGGATCGCAGTGAAGAGGATTCTGAGATACCTAAAAGGTACAAGTTCCTTGAAATTAAAATTCGCCAAGACAAGCAATTCGAATTTGAAAGTCTTCTGCGATGCCGACTGGGGAGCAGATGAAGATGATCGTCGTTCCCACACCGGTTACCTGTTCACACTGGCCGGAGCAGCAGTTAGTTGGGCGAGTAGAAAACAACCGACCGTTGCTCTCTCAACAACCGAGGCCGAATACATGGCTCTTACAGAGACATCAAAAGAAGCACTCTGGATCAAAGAGACTTTGTGTGAGTTAGGTCTACTTTATGAAGAAGAGACTATCAGTATCGCATGTGATAACAGGGGAGCAATAGATCTTTCCTGTACTACCAAGCACCATGGAATGTCAAAGCACATCGCGATAAGACATCACTTCATCAGAGAACTAGTGGAGAACAAGTCCATCGATGTTGAATACATTGCAAGTGAACAGAATGTCGCTGACATGCTTACTAAAGGACTGTCGGGAAACTTGCTTACTAAGTTCGTGAAGGACTGTGGACTTGTCTAAGTTCAAAAATGTTGATTTGAAGTTTTTGATGTTCTGAATGTCTTTTTCTCTCTAACCATATTTTCGGTTACAGGTATTACAAAAGGACAAAGCATTGTATTGAGTTCTTTTATGTAGCCGAAGACAGCCTTAAGCGAGGGGGAGTGTTAGATTGCAGCGCTCAGCGCCTGTCTCCGCATACACTGCTTAGTGTAAGACTTACAGTCTTCCTTTTCCCCCTTGCAGCCAACGTAGTTAAGCGTCACCCTGAGTGACAGGTCGCTTAAGCGAATAGCAGGGCAAAGACCCCTGACCCTGCTGGCAGCGTTACTCTTTCCTGTGAGGAAGTCCCCGCGTTAGAGTGTGCCTCAGATCGTGTGTGACTCCGTCCATGCTGTTTGTAGCTCCACGTGCACCGGAGCGCATAGGAGCAAGTCCCCGCTGTAAACCCGTTACCAGCGTGACCTTTTGCACAGGGAGATCAGTCATCATTGGCAGCAGCGAGACTGGGAGAGATACCGCAGCGTAAACCAGCAGACTGTCATTTACCCTGCACGCGCCAAAACGCTACAGCTAAGTAACAACCAGAGACTGTCGTTACCAAATGTACAAGTTGTATTACTGCTTGAAGTTAACTAATGAAGTACTGTTGTAACCTACAAGCCTGCCACTTGAATAAACCCTTCAAACTGGTTATATCTTCTAAGTGTGAGGTCTAACAACCACACTGCACGTACTTATATACACTCTGCCAATAATTCTCACGAATTTCCAGGAGCAGTGGCATGTGAGAACGAGCCTGACGGCTCAGCAGCCACTGCTTGGTCCAGCATGACCTAGCTCTTCTACGCTGGGCCCTCAGCTGCCTCACCCTGAGCACAGCATAGGAAAGCAGAAAATCTTGCTGGTAAGAATCCATCACTGCAGACTGCATAATGGACACAGGAAAAGCACACTTTGTAATGCCAGGCAAAAACAAAGCAGAGCAAACAGCTATGTACAGCGTTCAGCAGGTATACACCAAGCCTCACTAGTCACAAAGCACAAATGCACAGATCTAAAATGGCTGCTGTTATTTGTCCCCCACAACTAGTCCTGCCCATTATTTAAATTTCAAAAACGACAGTCACTGTGCACACACGATGCACCAAAACGACAGTCGGACGACCATCGCAAACGACTCGCGATCGTTTGACGATCGTAAGTAAAAAAATACACCATCTTAGATAAAGCGAGGGCTGCCTAAGCCAGAGCGTACTTAAGAGGATTACATTTTTTGGGTTGGCAGGAAAGAGTTAATGACTGCTAGTTGCCTAAAGTTAGTTTCAGTTTTGTGGTTAGACTATGGGAGAGCTTAGGGGCGTGAGCTTAGGAGAGGGGTATATAGGCAGGTCCTTACAGGAAATGCTTCCTCTTGGAAAAGTTCTTCAGCCCAGCAGCATGCATGCAGACACAGCCCAGCAGCATGCAGTCACAGCCCAGCAGCATGCAGTCACAGCCCAGCAGCATGCAGTCACAGCCCAGCAGCTTCTCCTCAAAGCTAAGTGCCTGCCTGTGCAGCTGATATTTATCCCCGTGGCCAAGCAGTGCTGTTATCCAGCGTGTCCCATCCCCGGCACTCAGGCCCCCCTCCCTGCCTGTTTTCTGGATACCACCTTCCCTTCCAGGGATAGTGTGCCTCCTCTCCCCCCCCCCCCACCTCATTACAGCATGTCCCGTCTCCCCCCAAATCCGCACCCTTTCCGTAGCCCACAGCATGCTGTCCCCCCCCCCCCCTGCCGGATACTACCAGGGCCCGATCCGGTCACCCGGATCCGGCACAGCCATTGCTGCCTCGCGTGGCGCCATCCCCCCATCCCTTCCCTTGTGCCTCCCGCGGGCCCTCTCTTACCGCCCGCCACTTTCCTCCTTCCCCCTACTGCGTCCCCGCCGGGCGCCGGCATCCACGTGTGGCTAGCGCCCCTGTACAGCCGGTCAGCACTGGGCTATGACGCGATGGGCGGCATTTCCGCCCGCGCGTCTATGCCCGACCCCGGCACCTCCGGGCGGGCGATCCAACCCCATCCCACTGCACTCCGCAAATCTCCCACCCGGTGCCAGGTCAGGGGGGGTGCAGCGTTTAATGCCGCCACGCAAGATGGCGGCTCCCGCAGGTACCCCCGTTCCAGGCCCGCCCCCACCCCCATCTGCCGCCATAAAATAAGGGGCCTCATTCAGCCCTGGTTGGGGCCGTGCCGGGCCTGCCGGGTCAGCCATCCAGCACCCCCTTTCACCCCAGCAGCGAATTCCCTGTGGTACAGGCCTCTCCTGGGCCTGGGGTCGGGTGTCCCCACCCGTCCTTCCCACAAAGGGGACCGCTTATCTCACCGGAGCCTCCCCCTGCCTCGGCAGGGGTACGAGCACCGGTGACCGCTCCACCACTGCCCGCGGGGTCCAGGGGGTGGCGGACTTTGCGGACCCCTACCTCGCGCCCTGGCCCCCTGCCGGGCAACCGTGGTGCCAGCCCCCACTCCACGCCAGGCCCCAGCGGGCTTGGCGCGGGATACCTGGGCCCCTGCGGCTCTGGCTCCCGGATTACTCAGGCTGGTGTCCGCCCAGTCCCAGTGCTTGCCAATTTTGCCACACCCCTGGGCCATACCCGGCCCAGGGATACAGGCAGGGGGACTGGTCCCAATCCAGCCCGTCCTCCTGGCGGCCTTACCCCTCCCAGCAGCATACGCTCCCGGTGGCCAGGACACCTATTTCGCCCGTCCAATTTCCCGCGCTTCCCCACTCCCACCCCCCTCCCCCTCCCCAGCCCACATGGACATTCGATTCCCACCTGTGACCATGCTATAAAAGGGCAGGGTTGGCCACCGTCGCCCTTGCCACCATTGGGGAAATGGCAATCGACCATCGATGGTGGATGACAGCCGATGGGTGTTACATATCGATGGTCGGCCATTGCCACGTAGACGGAATACAGTGCGGGCTTCACAGGTGCCTGCTCGGAGCTTCCCTCCGCAGCCAAGGCAAAGGCCGGTACAAAAAACTATTTTATGCTTGACATCGATGGGGGGGAAGCCATCTGGCTCTTCCACATCGTGTCCAAACTAGTTGACATCGGCCATAAACCATCTATGTTTTTCCAAACTTCAAAGACCATCCATGTGGGGCCCCACCAGGCCTTGGCAATGCCCAAAATATTGGTGACAGCCCCATCGGCCGGCCTATACCTCTCTCCTGGAAATAGCTCAGATCGAGGGCGCGTTAGCTTAGCATGAGGGGGTAGCAGGGCCGGCGCTTGCATTTTCAATATTGGTATGGGTTGGTCCTCATGGCCAGGGGGTTCCTCCCCTCGTTGTCAGTGTATAATGTTGTTGGCCAGCTGTGCCACGCATACATTACTGTGGCAACACCCCCCCCCCCCTTCATTAGTCGCGCGCATCCCCCGTTTGTGGGAACCTTGTTCGTTACTTTAGCAGGGTTTAACATTTTCTTTTGTTTCCTCCGAGGTGTTACCCAGGATCCGGTGGAGTCTTCTGGATCCCTGCCGTCAGCCGGGTTGGATGCAGTCCCGATGCCCCCCCACCACGTGCTGACAAGAGAGAAACTGGTTTCCGTGCAGGCTTCACTCACGCATCGGCCAGGGGGAAGCGGAATTCCTCCTCTAGGTATTCAGACAGTGCCAGCTCTTCAAAAAAGGCCCTGGATATTATCCTGGGTTTTTGGTGCTGATCCACTTTTGGCGCTTGCGGCGGCTGCAATATTTAGTGCTGAAACTGCCTGTGCGGGCAGCTACCTGCGCAGCGGCCAGCAGGCTTCCTGACTCTTCCGTTCAGGCAATGGGGACGATGGAAGTCCGCTGCAATTAGGATTTATTTAAGGTAGATAAGATTTGGATGTAGTGCGCCTGTGGCGCTGACCCAAAAACGCTGTTTACCTGCTGGTTTTGGAACAGCTAGTGTTCCGGAATCAGGGGTGTGAAGGACTTTCTTGCATTTTTTACCTCCGTGGGTCCTTATTAATTTCAATTTGGCCCACCTCCCCCTTCCGGGACACACGAGAGGTTTTTTATCAAGTTTTCGACTTCACTTGGGTCCATTGTACTAACTTACCTTGTCATACTAATCAATGCAATGTATATTTCTAACGGTTAGGAACTTTTTCTTTCAGGCTCCCCTTCAATAAGGATAGGGGGTTTTGTTGAGGTATAGTTCAGTTTTAGTTTAGGATAACGGACACTTAGGTAGGTCTTCGCGGGTGGCATGCGGCGGCTCTTAGAGCTCATCTAGTTAATCTCTTAAGAGCCTGGCGGTGGCGGTAGGGCGTCACGGTCCAGCGGTCACTTGTGGCATGAGAGGGCGCTGGGAGGCACTACCCCCGGGAAAGACGGCGGGGTGTCCTGCCTTTGCGGGGGGGCGCTGTGGGCACTTCGTCAGCGGAGTGTCCACACCAGCCAGAGAAGGGGTGGTGAGACTTCCCAGCGTTAGGTTGTGCCTTAGTCGGATGGGGCCGTTTCAGTCGTCCCCATGTTAATATCAGTCAGTTGGGGCGTTTAAGTCGCCGCCATTTTTGATGTGACTAGAGCTGGGCGCCGTGACGCCTTATTGCCAGCCCTTTACGAAGAAGGGTCATACCACATAATAAATATACTATGCCCTTTAAATCTAATTGCTTTGGTGTCCGTGTCTTTATTGTGTCAGTGTGAGTTATTCTTTAGTTAAGCTAGCTTAAAGTGTATGCTAAGGTTCAAGCCAAATAAATGTATAGACGCCTTAGATAAAGCGAGGGCTGCCTAAGCCAGAGCGTACTTAAGAGGATTACATTTTTTGGGTTGGCAGGAAAGAGTTAATGACTGCTAGTTGCCTAAAGTTAGTTTCAGTTTTGTGGTTAGACTATGGGAGAGCTTAGGGGCGTGAGCTTAGGAGAGGGGTATATAGGCAGGTCCTTACAGGAAATGCTTCCTCTTGGAAAAGTTCTTCAGCCCCACCCACCCTCCCTTGCCTTTGGCATTTCAAATTTATAGTCAATTCATTGGTACATTTACCATTATCAGAACTGGGGCGGTAGGGCGTCACGGTCCAGCGGTCACTTGTGGCATGAGAGGGCGCTGGGAGGCACTACCCCCGGGAAAGACGGCGGGGTGTCCTGCCTTTGCGGGGGGGCGCTGTGGGCACTTCGTCAGCGGAGTGTCCACACCAGCCAGAGAAGGGGTGGTGAGACTTCCCAGCGTTAGGTTGTGCCTTAGTCGGATGGGGCCGTCTCAGTCGTCCCCATGTTAATATCAGTCAGTTGGGGCGTTTAAGTCGCCGCCATTTTTGATGTGACTAGAGCTGGGCGCCGTGACGCCTTATTGCCAGCCCTTTACGAAGAAGGGTCATACCACATAATAAATATACTATGCCCTTTAAATCTAATTGCTTTGGTGTCCGTGTCTTTATTGTGTCAGTGTGAGTTATTCTTTAGTTAAGCTAGCTTAAAGTGTATGCTAAGGTTCAAGCCAAATAAATGTATAGACGCCTTATGCAAATCGTGAGTCTGGGCCCGGGGGAGCGCTCCCAAGAAGTTCACAGCAAATCGGTTCACGATCGACGCACGATCGTGATCGTTCTGGTGTGTACGAGACCTTAGCCGCTTGCGGGGATTTGCGTTCAGTCTGGCTGCGAACATGCGCAGCCTAGTGAAGTGAACAGATCTGAAGCTCAATTTTCAGAGCTTGACTACAGGAACATTCTCCAGGTCAAGATGGGGTTTGTTCTGGGACCCTATGGAAGGAGTCTTAAGGGGTAATTCTGACTTGATCGCATGGCTGCGATTTTGCACAGCGGACGTTTATCAATACACTGTGCATGCGTATGGCCCTGTAGTACGCATGAGCGAGGCCATCCTGCGTCTGGTAGAGGAAACTCGCCGTATAGCGGGAGTGCTAAGAATAATGCATTAGTAGAAAATGCTGGGAGCGACAGGGAAACCTCTTGGCGTGTCTGAGCATTTTAGTGGAGGGTGTGTGACTTCACCTCCAGACCGGTTACGCCTTTTTCTATCGTACCGCCGAGTAACTCCAGGGCTACGCGGCGCCTGCGATGACTCACGCCCAGTGTAACAGTCATTATATTATGAGCTGCTACAATGAGTTTTGGACATATTCCCTCGGCTGTAGCCGTACACCTCCATTTGCACAGCGATCACATTGATTCGCAAGGCGGGATTTCAATCTAGCGGGGCGGCGGCTTAATTGAATGCTGTGAATTTGAGGCCGCGCGATCTGGTCTGAATTAACCTCTTGGTTGCAAAAAGGGATCTGTTTAGATCCCTCTGCCACCGACCAGCTATTTCCGCCGGAGGTCACACATGGTCGGCGGCACTGCCAAGGTCAGACGTGGCAATGCTAAGATTTGCGGGTACAGCTGATTTTCAGATTAGATGTCTCCATGCTGAAGCCACGTCTGGCACCCGGCTTAGAATTAAACATGTATTACACCCCCAAAGTGACTTGCGTTATCTGCCACTGAATTATATTACATGCAAAATTGATTACATTGGCATTATGTAATGTTAATAATTACGCACCTGGGGACAGGATATGGCAATTAACCCTCCTTTCCTTGGATTTAGTGCCATTAGAAGCGGTGGAATAGGTGTAATGCAGTCTGATGTCTAAGTGACTGACAGCTATCACATTAGAAGTAAATGATAACAGATTTAGCAGACTGAAATCTAGGCCCCTCTTGACTGTGACCGACCTTTGACCTGACTCCTGCAAGCTTGACTAGCGTAGGGTAATTGTCACAGGTGCAGGGAAGCAACTAGTCTACCAAGCCTGGTTACAAAAGCAAGTGGGACAGGAGGTTTAGAGAGGGGGCTTGACCTCTATTGACACTCCAAGGAGACTTAGTTTAAACAATGGTAGGAAATAGAAGGATGAGAATCAACAGGAAATTGGGTCAACGCCACAGAATCATTTTGTGACTATGGCCTATGGATTCTGAATCAGATTCTTAGTAAGGTGGTATGGCGACTTATACGCTGGACATAAATGTTGTTGATATGTAGGTGGAAAGGTTTGATAAAAGTTGAAGCACTCTAATAGGGCCGGAGTACACACAGTTCGGTTTTGTCTATTTTTCTATTTGATTTTACTTATATAAGCAAAATTGAATCAAAATTGAATCAAAATCAAATGGCTATTGACCGCATTCTATTTCGATTCGGTCCTGTTGCGCGGCATCGAAAACGAATAGATTATGCAGGTAAGACTATATAGTACAGATCTGTACACGGTGCCGTGCGATTCAATCCCACACAAGGATGCCAGTGATTTCTCCTAAATCTAATTATATTGGGAAAAATAAGACTTGGGGTGAGATTTAATAGGATGAGATATTCAGAAAGTGAGAGATTTGGGAAGAAATCTCCAGTTTTTTTAAAGCGGCAATCATTTATACGGCAACACCAGTTTGATTTTGACGTGTAAATGATTGCCGCTTTAAAAAAAATGGAGATTTCTTACCAAATCTCTCACTTTCTGAATCTCTCATTCTATTAAATCTCACCCTTGATCTGGGAGTGCCTGAAAAAAAGAGATGCACTGATTTCTATTGAAATCTCATTTTCTGTCCTTTTAATTGAATAGTAAAACACAGTGGTTGTGGGTCAAAAGGGGAAGGGGGGTGATTGGTCGCACTGGTATTAGAGAAAATATATTGGAACCTCTTTATTATAGTTCGTGGTAGATACTCTATATAGTCATGAGGTGTGCTACCGCCAGACAGTGATACACTAGTACAGAGGAAACAACAGAAAGTCTTTTTTGGCGGTGCACTGAGAGGAGAGAGATTTTTTTTAAAATATAACTTTTATTAATTAGTTTAAGAAATTAGATGCGAAATATAAAATCAAAACATACAACATAAATTGACACTGGACTCATTAAAAAGGGGGAGAGAACCTCCCCTTATCGTAGTGGGGGTAGATATCTGGATTTATTATGTATAATCACAAAATCTGCTGATTGCTTAGTGTGTATCCTAATACAATATGGTGTACAATGGTTCCCCTTATAGGAAACATCAGCGACTACAGATTGTACACCATATTGTATTAGGATACACACTAAGCAATCAGCAGATTTTGTGATTATACATAATAAATCCAGATATCTACCCCCACTACGATAAGGGGAGGTTCTCTCCCCCTTTTTAATGAGTCCAGTGTCAATTTATGTTGTATGTTTTGATTTTATATTTCGCATCTAATTTCTTAAACTAATTAATAAAAGTTATATTTTAAAAAAAATCTCTCTCCTCTCAGTGCACCGCCAAAAAAGACTTTCTGTTGTTTCCTCTGTACTGGTTGTGGGTCAATCCCTGCACCACAGGATTTCTAAAAAAAACTCAGCGCCCATCTGAATTCCCCCACAGTAGTAAAAGCTTTTAAAGTGCATACACAGGAGACGATATATATCAAACGATATACATGATAATACCTATCATTAATAATATTTCTGCTGAGCACAATGTACAGGGTAGGTGTGATGTTCAGATGTGGAGTCCGTGGGGCGGGCAGCGGGGTCCTTGCAGCAGGGCAGTCAGCAGGGTCCCTGCGGCAGCTGGGAACTGGTAGCGCTATTTCCCATCTGGTCAGCCAGTCTTTTCAAAATATGGTTTTACATTCAGCAGCCGCTTCCCGCCGCCCGGCAAATAGCGTTACTAGTTCCCAGCCACCACAGGTACCCCGCTAACCGCCGAGACTGCCCCCCACTGCAGGGATCCCATGCCGCACGGACCCCGCTGCCCGCCCCTGCTAGCTCCCTGGGGGTATACATGCAATAAATCGGTACCTAGCATTACGGGATCGGGGCAGCATGGTCCGTGCTGCGCTGGGTCCCTGCGGCGAATGTGAAGTCAGCGGCGGGGTCCCTGCGGCAGATGGGAACTATTCGTTTCGGACTTCATTAGTTTCGGACTTCACATACACCACAGGGACCCGCTGCCCGCCCTGCTGCCTGGAACCCACCCACCCGCCACCACCGCAGCAGTGGGGTGGCAGGGCCCTGGAATGGGTGGGGGTCCTGGGGCGACCGTGGGTAATCCCTGGAGGACCCTTGCACAGATCCATCTGCAAAGATCGATTGCCTTGTTTTCCTCCACCTCTATGGGGGAGATTCAAGTGTTTTGCATACCATTGGCTACTAGATGGTGTCCAGTGGAGCAATATACAAGTGTTGCTTTTGAGAGCAATATAATCACTGTCTCATACAATGCATCCACTGTTATGTAGATGTCTGTGGCCTTGTCCCCAGCAGAGTGTAACTATTGTATCAGTGTTGGGCTGCAGATGTAGATGATACATTATACAGTAGTGTATCACTGAGCTGTCAATCACATAATGTAGCAACAAGTGCTGGTGGCCTCAGACTGAAGGAACTTGGTATAAGTGGCATTAGCTGCACATAGATCCAGTGCATCACACATCCGTCATGGGACTTGTAGTTCCACAAGGCTGATCCCTTAGCCTCCTACGTATCTATATGAAATCAGCACATTAACAATAATGTGAAATGTTACTGTATCATTACTGATTTTCAGAATTTGTTTTCTATATGAATACAGATGATATTGTGGATGCTGATTCTTTAGCCGATAAATGAATAATATTTATTTATTGTGTTTTGGTTTGCCTACCGTACCTGTGGTCCACACATATATGTTTTATATTATTCCTCAGAATTGATGTTATCATTTGTATGAATCCAAGTGGCCACTGTACTAACATCCAACTCACAAAAGAGGTGTCACTGGGTCTTAAGACACCCGGTAATCATTCTACATCCTTTTCAATGCGCAGGAGGCGTGTCCTTTAGAAAAGGGGGTGTGGCCACTAATGGGCGTGTCCTAGAAGAATCCTGGTTTCATCACTCCAGTGCATGTCCAGCGCCCATATTTCTGTTCCTTTCCCCTTTTAGGTAAACCCCTGAGAAACCCCCAGATTTTGCTACCAGGGACAGATTAACAATGGGGCGCATGTAGCTGCAGATCCAGGCCTTCCACATAAAATAGGCCCATCACCATGACAGCACGATGATCACCAGACAGACACCAGCTGGTTGGTCATATCATTAATAATATCATTTCTGTTTTCCATACAATTATGTCATTTTTGTACTTTTATATATGTGGGGAGACACTGGGGCTTATAGTGTATACGGGTGCTACAAACATGGGCTCTCTGACCAGGGTCATACTGGGATTACAGCAGGGATGTAACGCCGGTTCCAGCCTCCGACCTCCAAGCCCTGAAGGGTATGGGTCATTGGGCTAGGTTGACAGTCAAAATGTCGGCATGAGGTCTTTGAGGGTATTTTTGTCCCGAATGTCCTCGTGTGGCTCGCTGCGGTCGCTATGCTTCGGGCACGGTGCCTCGCTATGCTCGGTGCACTGTTCTATTCTCCCTCCACGCCCTAGTGCAGTGATCGCTAACCTTGATACTCCAGCTGTTGTTGAACTACACATCCCAGCATGCCCTGCATCAGTTTTAGCATGGCCAAATAGTAAAACTGTAGCAAGGCATGCTGGGATGTGTAGTTCAACAACAGCTGTAGTGTCAAGGTTAGCCAACACTGCCCTAGTGGATGGTAGGCCATGAAATACCGCCTGTCGGCACATGCTGTCTCGAAAAATTTCCTGTCAACCTTTTGACTATTGACCTAGCCATTGTCGACTTAAAGCCTTTGTCATCCTTCCAACTCTGTCGACCTTAGCTATGTTGACTTATTTAATATGTTGACCAAATCCATGTCGATGTAATATGTGTCAACCTAATGACTGTATACCACCCTGAAGCGGCACCTGCATGTAAAGTAGTACCAAGGGGATACTGTCGTATTATCGACAGCACTTAGGTCGACAGTCATTAGGTCGACACCATTTGGTCGACAGGTGACAAAGTCGACATGGGTTAGGTCGACAGGCAGGAAGGTCGACATGTTTTTTTACTGTTTTTTGAGCCGACATGTGCCGACAGGCGGTATTTCATGCCCTACCATCCACTAGGGCGTGTTTGGAGAATAAATTAGTATCGACCTTGTCTCATGTCGACCTTGACACCTGTCGACCTTCACCCATGTCGACCTAGACACCTGTCGACCTTGCCACCTGTCCACCCAACGCTGTCGACCTAATGACTGTCGACTTAAGTGCTGTCGACAATACGATCCACACCCGATCCAACTGTGACCACTGCTCTTCCAATGGAGCTCTGCGGCACACCTGCGGTTAACTGTCTCTATACCAGGTGCCCTGCTGACAATAGGGGACAGGGTGGCTCCTGCCTGGTACCACTGCAGCAAGTGCTGGACTCTGAGATCATACAGTATATGTATGATGCCCTCTGGGCTACTGGGCTACTTATGCCCCCGGATTACAGCGTATGATTTGCCTGTACAGTAGGTGGTGTTTTAGTTAACATTGGGTAAATTGTAGCTGATCAACCGGGTAAAAGTCTGAGTTCTCTATCTTGAAATAATGGAACAAGGAAGCCCGTTACATGCTGTCATATTGCCGTTTAAATGCCACCGCTAGCTCCGCTTAGCTAACAGCGAACAAAATCCATGCTGTGATTCCAAAGCCAGTGATTGGTCACAGAGAAAACAATAGTCCTAATATGCAACCACCAAAATATTTGGCCACAGTGTATGCAAGGGGGCACAACAAAAATGTCAGCGGTATCAGGTTTGTTGGTTTTGGACAGTGACGCTCTTCAGGGTAGAAAGCCAAAATGACTGTCAGGTTCCTTCTGAAGGTCGGAGGTCGCGCCCTAAAGTTATTATTTAGTCATAAAATGCTTTGATGAGTAACCAGATCGCAGCTCAGTGTATACAAAGCCTAAGGATAATTGTCTGTGGAAAATGGAGAGATTGTGTTACTCTTAATAGACTGCCTGGCCTCCATATAGCTGGATAAATGCTGAGTCTGTGGTGAATGGGTTGATGGGAAACCCCATCTGTTTGGTTCCTGTTGGCTCTGCGTAATTATATAAACACAATAAATAGACTGGATTGTATTACGGGATCAGCCGCCATTTTAAGAAACCTCTGTCACTGTGGTTTCAGTGTGAGCTATGCTTAACCCATGTGCGTCTGCAGTGGGGAATCTTTCTGTGGTGACACAATGTCAAACAATTATCTTCCAGGCATGTAGGAATCTGTATTGAACATCCAATGGCATCCAGGCATGAATTAAATAACTATAAACCTCCATTGTCCTTCTCCGTGTTCTCCCTAACGTTAAACGTCCGTGTCTAGTAACACTGGATGTTGGAGACGCCGAAGAAACACAAATATCGAATACTTGAGACATTTATGTTTATTTCGGTGTGGCGCGCATCCGGAATTAACAGCAAGAAAGTCAAATGTGACAGAAGAATTAAAATAGCGAAGGTATATATTTATTTATTTATTTATTTATTTATTCCAAAGCCATAAAACCCAAGGCTGTTTAATCCCACCAGCTACCGCCAGACCCCCACGTTCACACGAACTGCAGGCTTTATCTTTAGCAGACGAAAAAACATAAAAATGCTCCGGTGCTTATTCCACCCGAACCTCCAGTAGGAGCTGGGAGCATTGTCTACCTGTGTGTGTCAGGAGGAAACTGTGTGCACACCACTTTAGAGTTCTATTGCATTCACAATGCGCGGGTACAGATGAGGTTTGAGTGCCATTCTGTCTCTCTGTCCATGACAGGTATTTGAAAAGAAAAAAAGGCAGCTACAGGGGGTATGAAATCCTATAGAGAGGGGAAGTGCTGTCAGCCGGAGGGGATTTTATCTGCTTTTTTTTATTTCCCTTCCTTTTGACACCTCTGCTTAAGGCCTTAGTTGCAAGTCTTTCCAGCAGTTGCGATGATATTAACGCCTTGCATGCCAGCCCAATCTATCGCGATGGAGATTGAATATGTTTTTTTTTTTAGGAATTCGTTAGGGAACGGTAAATAAAACTACGAGTATAAACTTATTTGCATTTTTAGTCAGTCTTTAAAAGATTAATCACCAAAGCCACATGAATACACACGGATAAAACACACATTTATGTCTAAAACCAGATATCGGAGACATTTCTGAATGGTTCTACGGCAGAGATCCTCTGATGCTACTGGACATTACTGGACTGTAATGAGAATGGTATAAATCAGGGATGTAGGGCCCCATACATTACTGCGACTTCTCTGAAGGGGAGATGACCCAGACGACACCCCCCCCACCGCGAGACACCCGGAACCTTCCTGGGCGACAGGATAACATTGGATACATCACATGCAGCCCCCTTTCGTCTGATTCCCCGCTCCCGGGAGGCTGTCCGAGTCGAAGGTGGAATGTGCTAGTGGGGCTGATTTCCAACTCCGATCCGATGCGCGTGCGTCCACACATCAGATCTGATGTCAAAAACATAGGCGATTTGGCCTCTTTTCACCCGATTTCTCGCCTGATTCCGTCCGAATTGGTGAAAAGTGCCCAACAGTTGGCAAGGTTGTGGCGTAACTATCTAGCAAGTGAAGTGTTAATTAATAAGAAGCTTAACTTTAAGCACAATATATATAAATACAATTAATGAAAATCACCAGGACTATTTATAACAACTTACTTTTTATATATTTATATATATATATCTCCTATATATTTGGCTACATCTGTCACTCAAAGTGGGTGTCTGTGTCTATAACGCTCTGTTCCTGGACTTTCCTCTTAATGTGTGATTGCCTTCATCTGTGCTGAACACCTTTCTGAGAAATTAACCTGTTTAAAACAGGTGATGGCAATCATACATTAAGGGGAAGTCTAGAAACAGAGCATTGTGTCCCTCCTGGAGAGGGTCATGTTGGGAGGTATGTGACAGAGAACCAGCCCAGTGAGCCCACAGACAGTGCCAGACACCCACTGCCTTCCCATGTTGCCCAGCACTGCTACTCCACAGCCACCAGGTGAGCGCCCCCCTCCCCCGATTTGCGGCAAAACCTCCCCCCCCCGCGCGCGCGCGCCCCCCCTCCCGCGATTCGCGGCAAAAACACCCGCTCCCCCGCGACCCCCCCTACCGCAATTCGCAGCAAAAACACCCCCGCGACCCCCCCTCCCGCGATTCGCTGCAAAAAGAACCCCCCCACGACCCCTCCCGCAATTCGCGGCATAACCACCACCCGCGACCCCCCCCCTCCCGCGAATCGCGGCAAACCCTCCCCCGTGACCCCCCCCCCGATTCACGGAAAAAACACCCCCCCCGCGACCTCCCTCCCGCGATTCGCGGCAAAAAGAACCCCCCCGCGACCCCCCCTTGCACGATTGGCGGCACCCCCCCTGCGACCCCCCTCCCGCGATTCGCGGCACCCCCCCCCGCAATTCACAGCAGCCCCAGGATTAAATGGCACATGCAAAACACTGACATGGCTATGGTCGACAATAAAAAAGGTTGACATGAGTTTTTGAAGATTTATTTTTAATTTTTTTAATTTTTTCATATTCATTGTCATGTGTCGACATGGACACCAATGAAGTGGCACACATATGTCAACATTTACATGTGTTGACCTTTCTGTGTTGATTTTTTTCTTGTGGCGATTCGCGTCACACCCCCCGCAACCCCCCCTCCGGCGATTCGTGGCACCCCGGCACCCCCCCGCGACCCCCCCCCTCCCGCAATTCGCGGCAACCCCCCACCGGAACCCCCATGAACCCCGCTCTCCCGCGATTCGCGGCACCCACCCCCCGCAACCCCCCCTCCCGCAAATCGCGGCACCCCCCGCGATTCGCGGCAGCCCCAGGATTAAATGGCACATGCAAAACACTGGCACGGCTATGGTCGACAATGAAAAAGGTTGACATGAGTTTTTGAAGATTTATTTCATTTTTTGAATGTTTTCATATTCATTGTCATGTGTCAACATGGACACCAATGAAGTGGCACACTTATGTCAACATTTACATGTGTTGACCTTTCTGTGTTGATTTTTTCTTGTGGCGATTCGCATCACACCCCACCGCAACCCCCCCTCCCGCGATTCGCGGCACCCCCCGTGACTCCCCACCTCCCGCAATTCGCGGCAACCCCCCTCCGGAACCCCTGTGAACCCCGCCCTCCCGCGATTCGCGGCAGCCAACCCCGCAACCCCCCCCTCCCGCAATTCGTGGCACCCCCCGTGATTCGCGGCAGCTCCAGAATTAAATTGCACATGGAAAACACTGACATGGCTATGGTCGACAATGAAAAAGGTTGACATGAGATTTTGAAGTTTTTTTTTCATTTTTTGAATGTTTTCATATTCATTCTCATGTGTCGACATGGACACCAATGAAGTGCCACACTTATGTCAACATTTACATGTGTTGACCTTTCTGTGTTGATTTTTTCTTGTGGCGATTTGCGTCACACCCCCCCCCCCACCCCCACAACCCCCACTCCCGCGATTCACGGCACACACACACCCCCCCGCGATTCTCGGCACCCCACCCCGTGAACCCCCCTCCCGTGATTCACGGCACACCCCCCGCGACCCCCCCTACCATGATTCGCCGCAACCCCCGCCCCCGTAACCCCCCTCCCGCGATTTGCGGCAACCCACCCCGCGACCCCCCTCCCGTGATTCTCTGCAATCCCTCCCCTCCCGCGATTCGCAGCATCCACCCCCCCACAAACCCCCCTCCTGCAATTCGCGGCACCCCCCGCGACCCCCCCTCCTGCAATTCGCGGCACCCTCCGCGACCCCCCCCTCCCGCGATTCGCGGACACCTAAGTTGCAATACAGGGCATCTTTCATACAATTCTAACCATATTTCTCATATACAAACGTTCACAAATTAAGGGGGCGCAGCCCCTTACGACGGTGTGAAGAGCGCCCGTAGGGCGCGATGAATCACCTAGTATATATATATATATATATATACAGTGCCACCTGCAGCACCTCTACACACACATATATATATATATATATATATATATATATATATATATATATATATATATATATATATATAAATGTATACAAACAAAAACATTTGATAAGGAGTATTTTGATTTCAATTTTCAGGCCTGGTCGGTGCAAATATATAAAATCAAAAACATTTATGTTTAAGAGTAAAACTGCCATCTATGAATAACATAGATTGTTTTTGGGGGTGAGTCGAGCACAGGATGTGTTGTGGGGGGGTTGAATAGAGGGAGGGGGGGGGGGATGTGTGTTGGGGGGGGGGGGGGGGGTGGACACAAAGATAGAAAGCCACTTTAGGTCTGAATTACCCTCCACTCCAATCAGTTTTGCTGGATGCTTTTAATGACGACCCGTCCTGCTTTTCTTATCCTCCCCCCACTCAGAAGCCCTATCTCTACAATGAGCGCACCATTCAGGACTGACAGCAGCACAATCAGGACTCCATTCACAGGCGGCCTGTGTTAACCCCTCTGAAAAGAACTCTAATGCATGTGGCAGTAATGGCAATTAGGTAAAGGGAAAAAAAAAAAAAGAATATTAGGAGACAAAAGCTGTGGTTTATAACCATTACAGGTGTGTGTGTGTGTGTGTGTATGTATATATACACACATATATATATATATATATATATATATATATATATATATATATATATATACACAGTATATATATATGTGTGTGTATTATTTATTTATTTATTTATTAACAGTTTCTTATATAGCGCACACATATTCCGCAGCGCTGTACAGAGAATATTTGAACATTCACATCAGTCCCTGCCCCAGTGGAGCTTACAATCTATATTCCCTACCACATATACACACACACACAGACATTCTAGGGTTAATTTTGTTGGGAGCCAATTAACCTACCAGTATATTTTTTGATTGTGGGAGGAAACCGGAGTACCCGGAGTAAACCCACGCAAGTACGGGGAGAATATACAAACTTCACACAGTTAGAGTCATGGTGGGTATTGAACCCATGACCTCAGTGCTGTGAGGCAGTAATGCTAACAAACACACAATATTCATTTATTACTAACGATTATTCATATGACATCAGCATAGTATGCAGTGTTTACATAGAGTGTACAGTAGTAATTCACCTCACCCTATAGGGGCGTACACACACGGAGCGACTTTGTGCTCTTTTCTAAGTGATCTGACTAGATTGCTTAGAAAGTAAGCACAGATCGCTCCATGTGTATGCCCCTGAGCAGTGGCATAACTATAAATTTTGCTCCCCCCAGCCAAAATATTTTCTGGTGCCCCCCCCCCCCCCCTCCGTAGTGCCGCTTATACATTATGCAACATATATATCTATCTATCGGTGTGTATATCTCCAGATCTTTTTAACCTCTTTAAGGGGAATAGTACATATCATTTTAACAGTACGGCCTTCCTTTTTGCAACTTAGATTTATAACCTCTGATGAAGTCTAGATGACGAAACGCTTTGGGTTTTGTCTGATGTTCATTCTACAAAACTATAAATTCTGAACCACTGGACCAATGTATGCTGCAAATGGAACCTGTATGATTGTTCTCCACAAAGGTCCATGGGCCTTATTCTAGTTCACTCTTTCTGACAAAATCCTTCTTAGATGGACAAAACCATGTGCACTGCAGGGGGGCAGATGTAACATGTGCAGAGAGAGTTAGATTTGGGTGAGTTATTTTGTTTCTGTGCAGGGTAAATACTGACTGCTTTATTTTTACACTGCAATATAGATCTCACTTTGAAGTAAAACCCCACCCAAATCTAATTCTCTCTGCACAAGTAACATCTGCCCCCCTGCAGTGCACATGGTTTTGTCCACCTAAGAAGGATTTTGTCAGAAAGAGTGAACTAGAAGAAGGCCCCATGTGTGGAGGAGCTGCTGTGTCTGTGCATGCACAGCAGCACTCCCCAAGCAGCAGCGGCCATCTTTGACAGTGGCAGCCAGCCATGCTTTCTCTCTCCTCCCACCCACTCAATCACTGGGTTACAGGTGTATTATTATGTTTGTATTTGGCCCCTGTGGAACTGGCTACCCCCCGCGCGCCCGCTGAGACTGCGGAGGCTTATTTACGCCACTGCCCCTGAGCAATGGCGATGCGCAGTCCCGCTAGTTAAGCCAGTGTATGCAGTCAAAATGTAGTCAAATTGCTTAGCAAGTGACTGCAATTCTTTCTGTGTACAGAATGAGCGATAGGGATCTACGTCACCCTGCTTTTTTTTGCTGAAGTAAAATCGCTTAGTACACATCGCTGCATGTATATGGGCTGAAATAACCGCATTGCATGGTGAGGGCGTGGCTAAAATGATGAGATCACTCTAGACACGCCCATCTGTGGCTCCGCCCAAGAACTGCCTCTTTTTTTCTCACGGTGACAGCCCCACCCGCCTGCATAACTGAGCTGGCTGCCCAAAAGTCGGTAAGTATGATTACATTTTAAAGGCTTTAAGCATGTCCTTGCATGTCCACAAAAATCATTGTCTTAAAATAGAGGGTCCGGTAATCATGTACGCTTCCCATTCTTTATCTCTGAAGTGCCAAAATGTAATGGTTCAGTTAATTAGTACAGGAGAACTAAGAACATAGCTGCGCTTGGATTCCTCATCTAGATAAACAGAGTAATTGCCTGAATGCTGGGTGCTTCTAGGTGTTTCCTTGTTAAATATCAATTTGCAGAACATTGCTAATATCTCTCCTCTGAACATCGGAATCTGCAGGTTATGAATGAATCATTTATCACAGTAATTTTTTTTGTTAATAATTGTTAATCATTGTTTATTGCAGGTTACTTATTACTGTGGAGAACCTGCTTGATTTATATAATGTGTTTGTCCCGGGGATTGGCAGCGCTGTCTGCTGTAGGTGCTGACTCGGCATAAGGCATCACCCTTCTTCCTATCCTCAGACTCCCATTGGCGGTTTTCACATGAGCCTCGGGGTGTGCCGAGAAGGAGTGTGTGGCCTTATGCTGAGTCCCGGTTGCACAACGGCGCCTGAGGCACAAATCACTGGCGACTCACCAGTGCCACTTATACCTAGCCACGGTCAGGTGAGGGGGAGGTATTGGCTCACACACCCATAGGCGGTGGCACCTGTTGGACTCATACAAAACACAATCTGATTGCACCATATAGCTGTAGGGCCTGTTTTGAATTTTATAAGGCGTTTATACATTTATTTGGCTTGAACCTTAGCACTCACTTTTAGCTAGCTTAACTAAAGAATAACTCACGCTGACACAATAAAGACACGGATGTTGAAGGTCATAGGATATTTATTAAGTGATATGACCCTTCTTCGTAAAGGGCTGGCAATAAGGCTGCATCTAACACGGCTGACGGCAGGGATCCAGAAGACTCCACTGGATCCAGGGTAACACCTCAGAGGAAACAAAAGAAAATGTTAAACCCTGACCATCCGCCAGGGGCTGCGCGCGACTAATGGGGGGTGTTGCCACAGGAATGTATGCGTGGCACAGCTGGCCAACAACACTATACACTGACAAACAAGGGGAGGAACCCCCTGGCCCTGAGGACCAAGCAAGAACAATATTGAAAATGCAAGCACCGGCCCCACTACCTCTGGCATGCCAAGCGAGCGCTCTCCATCTGAGCTAATTCCAGGACAGCGGTATAGGCCAGCCGAAAGGGCTGTCACCAATATTTTGGGTGTTGCCAAGGCCTGGTGGGGCCTCAACATGGATGGTCATCAACTTTTGGAAAACATCGATGGTTTATGGCCGATGTCACTAGTTTCGACACTGATGTGGAAGAGCCAGATGGCTCCCCCCCCCCCCCCCCCCATCGATGCCAAGCATAAAATAATAGTTTTTGTACCTGTTTTGCCTTGGCTGCGGAGCAAAGCTCCGCACAGGCACCTGTGAAGCCCCGCTCCGTATTCTGTCCCCGTAGGCAATGGACGACCATCGTTATGTAACACCCATCGACTGTCATCCCTTGCATAGTTATGCACCATCGGTGGTCGGTTGCAATTTTGCCAATGATGGCAAGGGCAACGATGGCCAACCCTGCCATTTTTATAGCGTGGTCCCCAGGTGGGAATTGAATGACCAAGTGGGCTGGGGACCGTGGTAGGGGGGGGGGAAGCGTGGGAAATGGGACGGGGCGAAAAACGGTGTCATGGACACTGGGAGCTTCTGCTGCTGGGAGGAGTAAGGCTGCCAGGCGGGCACGCTGGAGTGGGACCAGTCCCCTTGCCTGTATCCTTGGGCCGGGGAAGGCCTCAGAGGTATGGCAAAATTGGCAGACACTGGGACTGGGTGGACACCAGCCGGACCAATCCGGGGTCCGGAGCCGTAGGGGCCCCGGCCCTGGTATCCCACACCAAGCCCACTGGGGCCTGGTGTAGAGTGGGGGTCGGCCCCACAGTTGCCCGGCAGGGGATCAGGGTGCCGGGTAGGGGGGGAGGGGCTGCAAAGTCCGCCACCCCCTGAACCCCGTGGGTAGTGGTGGCAACAGTACTGACGCCTGTACCCTTGCCGAGGCAGGGGGAGGCACAGGTGAGGCAGGCGGTCCTCCTTGTGGGAAGGACTGGTAGGGGTACCCGACCCCAGGCCCGGGAGGGACCTGTACCGCAGAGTATTCCCTGCTTGGGGGAAGAGGGTGCTGAATGGCTAACCCTGTGGACCCAGGCCCAGCCCCAACCAAGGGCTGAATGAGGCCCCTTATTTGATAGGCGGGGATAGGGGTGGGGGCGGGGCCTGCACAACGGAGGCACCCGTGGGTGACCATGCACCCAGGCGCCGGGGGCCGCCATCTTGCATGGCGACGCTGAACCCGGTGCCCCCCTGACCTGGAACCGGGGCAGGAGCTGTGATGACCTGCGGTGCGGCATAGGAGTAAAGGGTTGGAGCGCCTGTCCCAGAGATGCCGGGATCGGCATAGATGCTCTGGCGGAAGTGCTGTCATAGGCCTGCGCTGCATGCTGTACAGGGGCGCCGGACCCACGCGACTGCTGCCCGCCAGCCGGGGATGCTGGAAGGGGACCCGGAAGAAAGGCGGTAGGAGAGCGCCCGCGGGACACAACCAACAAGGGAGGGGGCGGGGGAGCCGACACCGCCGCAGAGCCAGCAGTGGCCAGGCCGGATCCGGGTGCATCCAGATCGGGCCCTGGTAGTACCAGGCAGGGGGAGTAACCCCCAGTGGGGGAGCGGGACAGCGTGCTGTGGGCCCCAGGAGCGGGTGGGCTGTACTGCATGACTGCTAGCTGAAGAAACTTCTACAAGAGGAAGTATTTCCTGTAAGGACCTGCCTATATACCCCTCTCCTAAGCTCACGCCCCTATCCTCACCCATAGGCTAACCACTAAACTGAAACCAACTTTAGACAACTAGCAGTCCTTAACTCTTTCCTGCCAACCCAAAAAATGTAAGCCTCTTAAGTACGCTCTGGCTTAGCTCAGCCAATCAGAGAACGGCTAGTCATTTGACAGGAATTTTAAAATCTAATACCCGCCACTGCGCGTCCCGTCCCGCAGCGCTGCTGTGCTGATATCTATGATTATCACCGCCCGGCCAGGTCAGCACTCCCCGGCGCCGCCAGCTTAGCACTCAGGGACCCGCTGCCCGCCCCACTGCTCCCCCGGTGTCTGCATGCATATGCCTGTCAGGTGGGCAGGCATATGCATACAGGGAGGTCGGACGTGATCGTATGTACTGACCGTCCGACTTCCCTGATCCGGTCCGATGCGCACGGGACCGCGCATCGGATCGGATCAGATATCACACACCTGCGATTTTGGGCCGATTTCACCCGATTATCGGCACAAAGTGCCGAAATCGGATGAAATCGTCCCAAAATCGCATAGTGTATGTGGGCCTTAAGGAATAGATTTACTAAAATGGGAGTTCTATTGAAGATGGGATGTTGCCCATAGCAACCAATCAGATTTGATCTAATATCTTCTAGAAGGTGCTAAATAAGAAGTAGAATCTGACTGGTTGCTATTGGCAACATCCCATAATCAATAAAACTCCAATTTACTAAATTTACCTCTAATTTCTAAAGTAGTGGTGTTGCCTACTGGAACCAATCAGACTGTGACTTTAGTTTCTATATTGCATTCTAGAAAAGGAGAGACACAATCTTATTGGTTCCTATGGACAACATCACCACTTTTTTTTTTTAGAAGCTCTAATAAATAGACCCCTAAGTGGCCCAAAGACAAACCTAGAACCTTACCCCAGCCCCCACCTCTTAGCTGAAGCGCTGCTCTTTAGCACAGGTTGGTGATTTGGTTTTTCTGGCTTATATATATAAGATTTCTCCACCCATTGTATCCTTGTAATAAACACTTCCATATGTTAAAGCTATATTTGTTTTCTGTGCAGATTTTCTCACTTTATCCTAACAGGTTGCCAATTATCACTGTGCTAGAAAACAATAGGGGGCTCTGTTATTACTAATTAGCTTCAATGAAACAATAAGAAAAGTTAGGGAGAGCTGTAAACTACTCCATAAGGACAACATTATAATACAGTATGTCATCCCGGTACATTAGACCGGCTATGGGCAAATGCCATCACACTTATATCATATGGAGCTGTCATTAAACCATCTATATACAGACACAGCAAGGCGTGCGTCACTGCCGACTGCCTGCACTCTATAGGAAACACCCAGATCCACCAATATTCTCTCACCAGAACATGTCGACATGTGTTTAGGTCGACATGCAGGAAGGTCGACATGAGTCTAGGTTGACGTGGGTTAGGCTGACAGGGTCATAAGGTCAATAGGGTCATTAGGTCGACATGGGTTAGGTCGACAGTCAAAATGTCCACACAGGGTTTTTCACTGTTTTTTTACCCAGATGTCGACATGGACGCAGGTTAAAGTGTCGTAGTAAATCGCAGCGCTCACAATGCTTCGGACTCAGTGCCTCGCTGCGCTCGGCACACTATTTTATTCCCCCACCATTCCCTAGGGGATGGTAGGACATCAAATACCGCCTGTCGGCACATGTCGGTAGGACATCAAATACCTCCTGTCGGCACATGTCGGTAGGACATCAAATACCGCCTGTCGGCACATGTCGGTAGGACATCAAATACCACCTGTCGACACATGTCGGTAGGACATCAAATACCGCCTGTCGGCACATGTCGGTAGGACATCAAATACTGCCTGTCGGCACATGTCGGTAGGACATCAAATACCGCCTGTCAGCACATGTCGGTAGGACATCAAATACCGCCTGTCAGCACATGTCGGTAGGACATCAAATACCGCCTGTCAGCACATGTCGGTAGGACATCAAATACCGCCTGTCAGCACAAGTCGGTTTAGTGAAAAACCTCATGTCGACCTTTTGACTGTTGACCTAACCCCTATTGACCTGATGACCCCGTCACTAATGACCCTGTCGACCTAACCCATGTCGACCTAGACTCATGTTGACCTTCCTGCATGTCCACCTAGACACATGTCGACCTAAATGCATGTCGTCCTAATGGTGTGGACCTAAGGACTGTATAACAACTTGCTGGTGACCCAATAGCCGTATACAAATCCACCGGACACCCCCCCCCCCACTCCCCGCATCTCCCTGGCCACCTCCATAAATTACCGCGATTCACGATTTTTCTGGGGGAAGGTCTAAATATGCAAATAGCACAATTTTAGTCCCACCCCCTCCTCGAGAACCCGCGGATTGGGGGATTGGATTTGCAGTGCTGGGGGTGGGGCTTGATGATATCTACATCAGCCCCCCCCCAATTGCTGCTGACAGTCTCCTCTCCGGGCTTGTCACCTACCAAATCGTCACTTAGCCGCCGATCCATCGTCAGCTTTGTGCAAGTCTGCAGTAGTAATCCGCGGTGAGACTGAAACACCCCTTCCTCTCCATATGACCGTTATTTGAGCTTCTTCGTTTTCCCAAAAAAAATCTGTTTTTGAAAAAAATCCTATCTGTGGTAAAGATCCAAAATTACTTTGTGGAATTATCAATTCTTTCGTATTCTGTTGTTTGTAGATTTTCTTTTTCAAAGTAAACCATCTGTGAGACAAGCGAGTTGGCTCTCCGTATTCTTGGCAAAATGACTTGAAATCATTGTGAACAGTAACACTTAAAATGAAGTTCCATTAGGAGGCTGATCCCACATAAAGAACTCATTTATAGGCACACTTTCTAATAGTTTATTGGGAAGCAGCTGCTAAAAAGTTGTTAAAGTGATACAAATATTTTACTATATTATTTTTCAATTTGGTGTTATTTTATTAGAATGCCACTAATCCATAACAGGACTTTGATAGGTAAGGTTCGGTACATGTGTTACATGTGCTTTGGATAACTCTGAGGTTCTGTGTACACAGCTCCTTGTCTGTATGGCACAGTTCTCCTCGGGTGAGGCAAACTGCAATGCTTATGTCAGTTTGCAGAGGTGTAACTCCCAGAGGCAATGGAGACTCCTACCTCTGGGCTCCAAGCGCTAAAGGGGCACCTGCTGGTTTACAGTGGGATCTAACTAGCAGTGGCGTGCTTTGGGGTGAGGCAGGTGAGGCACAGCCTTTCCTGTCATACTAATGTATATGCCAGAGTTTGAATTTATAAAATATGTCAAAAATACACAAAAAATATTTTAAAAAATATTATTTTTATTATTCTAATAATTTTTATAGTCAAAACTCTGGAGTAAAAAGTCTATGGCAGGTGAGGCAGTGCCTCACCTACAGTGCCTCACCTACAGTGCCTCACCTGGCTACTTTTTCTGCACATCTCTTATCAAAACTCATCGAATCTCCTGCAGTATATACTGCTGCACATGTGTATAATGCCGGCATGTACCCCATGGCTCATATATTGTGTGCAAATCTGACTCTGGTACTTGCCAGGGACTCCTCAGTCATTTACCTCACCGCATGTCCCTGGATTTAAGTGTTACAGTAGCTCTTCCAATGGAGCTTTGTGGCGCACTCGCTGCCGCTATATGCTTTATTACCCGGCTAGAGCTTGATCCTCGTTTACCAGCAACTGCAAACAGGCACTTAAAAACATTTATCAAGTGTACCGACGTAAGCAAGAGCCACTGTTTCTGCAATTTATACAGTTTGTAGTTTTTTTTTTACCTATTATATATTTTATTATCATTTGGGTACTTGTGTACTTTCACGGCTCCCATCACATGCCATCGCATGCCATATGTAGTGGCATGCGATGGGATGCGATTTTTGCAGTTTTTTTGCGATTTTTAACAGATATGCATCCAAATGACCTTTTCATACCCCCACTATCCACGTCAGCGTGGAGTTGAGAACAGAAAGTGTGGCGAGCGCAGCGAGCCACCGAGCCCGAAGCGTGGCGAGCGCAGCGAGCCCCGCGAGGGGACGCGGACACCTGTGAAGCCCGCGAGGGGACGCGGATACCTGTGAAGGTATCCGTGTCCCCTCGCGGGGCTCGCTGCGCTCGCCACGCTTCGGGCTCGGTGGCTCGCTGCGCTCGCCACACTTTCTATTCTCAACTCCACGCCGACGTGGATAGTGGGGGTATGAAAAGGTCGTAGGACGCGTACCGCCGCCCCACGCAGGCTCGCTGCGCTCGCCGCGCTTCGGGTTCGCGTTGATAGTGGGGGTGGTACAGCCTCAAAAATGACATTTGGGGGCCATTGAACATGTTTGATACTAATTTCAATGCATTTGGATGCATTTCTGTTAAAAATCGCATGCGATGCGATCGCATGCGATTTTTTGCTATGCGATGGACATCGTGGGAGCCGTGATTGTACACAAGTACCGCCATTTGTTTATATGGCACCACAAGGGTTCCGCAGTGCCTGACAATACATAGATGAACGAAATACAAGAAAATAAGGAATTACAATACAAGGCAATTTGGGAGAAGAACATGGTAAATAAAGACAGTTCCATCGGGGGACAAGACACTGACACAATTATCAGAGTGACGAAGATATTTTCGTAGATAAGCACACGAGGAGAGAGGGCCCTGCTCGTGAGAGCTTACATTCTAAAGGACAGAGGTCGTGTGAGCTTATATTCTAGAGAATACAGTATATCTCCATTCCCATCATTTCATATATTATACAACTATTTATTCCCAAAAATAAATGTGCCTATTACTACCAATCTGTGAATAAAGGACTCATCTTTTATCTGTGACAAGCCATGTGTTCTAACCTGGGTGGAGAACTGAAATTGAACAGACAGGCAGAGGGTAAATGGCGAGGGTACTGGAGGCCCTATCTTGTTGTTCCATATTCAGGATTATGGGCATACATTCCAATTTCAGCTTGACATGCTAGATTGTAAGCTCCTCCGAGCAGGGCCCTCTTCCCTCCTGTTGTCAAAGCCCTCTTCTCTTCACATGTCACTCACAGCTCTCCTATACTCAAACACTCAGTGACCATCTTCGTCTGCATACTCATCTCCATCATTGGCCTCAAGCCTCTAGTTGTATGTTGATCGAGTCCTCACTACTTATATCCAAGCTGTAATGTGTACTGATCTGTGGCGCTCTTTATTTGTACTCTATTTTTGTTATTTATTCAATGTAATACTGTTTTGTCTCCCTGTACTGTTCCTTTGTACGGTGCTGTGAAACAATTGTGGTGCCTTATAAATAAAATTATAACAATAAAAATAATGGGCCAGTTGTGTGCGAGAGATGAATTTGAAAATGTTATATCTCATAACCTACAGGGTGACCTACAGGTGTGTGTGTGTGTGTGTGTGGGGGGGGGGGTTTCCCGCTTACCTGCCACGGAGTGGCCAGAGTAGTAATACACTGCTGTAGTCACCTCCACTATGGGGGGTATTCAATCCTGGCAAACATTCCTGATCTTTGTAAATATCTGTCATTTTTGTGTAGAATAGATCGAATTCGCATTCAATGTTCTGTTTTTTCAGACATTTGTCTTTTTCTGTGGAAACGGGGCTAATTCGCAAATTAACCATCCGTTTCCGCAAATGCAGATTCCGTCCGAGTATTGGAAAAAATGGCCAGCATTGAATATGCCCTTTTATGCCACCCCTACCATATTTTATTAACATTGTTACTGCCATGATCTGCCACCTTCCATCTCCTACACCCATTATCTACCAACCTCCTTATTTCCTCTTGTATGTGATTGGTGACCATAGGGAGATTGTAATAGGGGCTGCTGGAGACATAGGGTGAAATGTAATAGGATGAGAGATTCAGAAAGTGAGAGATTTGGTAAGACATCTCCAGTTTTTTTAAAGCGGCAATCATTTACACTGCAAAATCACACTGGTATTGCAGTGTAAATGATTGCCGCTTTAAAATAACTGGAGATTTCTTACCAAATCTCTAATTTTCTGAATCTCTCATCCTATTACATTTCCCCCCTGGAGTCTAAAGAAAAAAAGAACCTGATGGGGCGACAGCAGCAGATTTGGAAAGAACGAACCCGGTGAATCCAACTGTGAGACGTAAGAAAATGGTTAGTGTTGTATTATTATAATTTCCAATTTAAAATACTTTTTTTTAATATAAAAATTATTTTCTATTTTAAGTTTTTAATGTGTGGTAGGGGTTGTCCTGACCCACCACTCAGATGTCCTGGCCAATTCAGATCACTGCAAAACATCATCAGCCGGCAATGGATCTCCATTGAGTTCTGGATTCTACATTAGACCCCCGCTGCCTTATTCCTGCGCCAGTTTGACTCATCCATGCTGCTGTGCGCTCTGCTCGGCTGTTTCCATCGAATCCAGTGGCTGCTGCTGTGATCTGTCGATACGCTACAGTGGCCGCTTCTGTGCTCATTGCTGTGCTGAATCCATCCGCTCCAGTGTTGGTGTCGCACCCGTCCAGTGTTCATTTGCTCCAGTGCTGATGACACACATGTGCACTGTCCAACTGCTACAGACATACAGTACCTGTCCTTTGCTAATCTGCTCAGGTTTTAAAAAGCTTTCAAAAAGTTAAAAAAGATTTTTAAAAAGTAAAAAAAGTTTAACTGAAATTTTTTACAAAAGTTTAAAAAGACAAAAAAAACCAAGATATAAACGTGTGAGTCCACAGACTGTACCCCACTGTGTATCTATAACATACAAGTACTGTGGACTCTGCAGGCCATACTCCACTGTGTACACATAAGCGGTGTGACTCCGCAGTGTAATTTGCTATGTGGCAATGTATCATAGATATTCTAAAACTGATGTGTATTTGTGCTGCTGCACTGTTGCTTAGTAACCAGCCAGCATGCTGAAGCCTTTGGCCTAAACTGGAGTGGATGCAAACTATTTTATGAGCTGTGAGGTGCTAAAAAATGACTGGAAATTAATGTTTTCAATGTTAATACTGTAGCAACAAAAAAAGCCCAAAATATGTGATTTTACCAGTTTTTATTAATAAAAATTAAACACGGATCCAAAGCTAAAACCAAAACACATGAGGCTGATTTTGCCAAAATCAAAATGGAAACTAAAACAAAAAGTTAATACAAATCCAAAACCAAAACATGGAGTTGGAGCACATCTCCAATATAAGGTCAAATAAATCAGATGACTACAGCATATACAGTACAGTATAACACGCTTGGCAATATGGTGTTTTATTAATATTAAGATCATCAAAACTAACTTAACAACACAAAAACAAGCATCAAACCAGAGACAATACAAAGCAGGCAAATGTGCAAGAGAACAAAACAAAACAAAAAAAGTGATAAAAATATAGGGATACATAATGCAAACGCGTTTCAAATAAAATCTTTATTCGAAACGCGTTGGTTATGGACTTCCACTGAGATGGACCATTTAAGGACTATAAACAGCAGCAAAGGTATGGGGCCTTTTTGAACTTTTTTTAATGGATTTATCTGGAAGGTCCATTTGAATTCTGGTCCTACTTTAACATCTGCCTTCACCTTACTGTGATGTGGATCTGCTTTGGTCAATTTTAATTGTTTTTTTTTATGCTTGAATTTGATACAGATAGAGCCATCTAGCACTTTAATAGGAATAAGTGAGGCAGAGCTTTTGGATTTAATCCTTTGCTAATCCCCTACTGTATTGTTCTATATATTTTATAGCAGCTGAGAGCAATAGGCTTTTGTGAGCCATGGCTATCCAGAGACGGCTAACTGAAGAAGGCTCCATCTCCATATTTTTGTGAGCTTTAAAATCATACCCATTTGTGATTCATTGGAGTTTTAAAGATAAAGATACCTTGATATGATTTGAACCTCCTCTTCAATTATGAGTTTGGGTGCATCCGTAAAAAATAAACCTTTATATGTTTCTCCTATTCCCATCCTAAGTGAGTTAAAAGTACATCTATCAATCCCTACCACTGAGTGGACCCTGGCAAAGGTCTCTTCCAACATAAAGATACCTATATGTATATAATATTGCACACACACTCATATCAGTGTGGTACGTCCTCTATCCCTTTTTTTGTCCGCTCCCCATTTACTGAGTTCAACATTTCTACACATGTGGATCTTTCCTTTTTCTTCTCTTTTCATATGAAATATTGGTGAGGAGAATCCAAGAATAAAAGGAAATCAACCACTTCCCGGATAATGCTTTGATACGTCCCATCACCAGTTTCCCATCAGCAGTATCACTGTCTCCTGCTGGTCTCTATGATGATTTTGCATAGAGAAGATAATTACCAAGTATCTCGATAGTAAGACTGAAAAAAATGTTTTAATTGACCTTTGCCAGAGCGGTAATGTTGTCAGGAGTAGGGGAGGGTATTATGATAGATTATATTGGGTATCCAGATGATAGATCTACTGGGGGAAATTTACTAAGATGAATTCGTAGAAAAAAATTCATAGAAAATACGATTTTTTTTGGCGTATTCATATTTTTGGAATTTACTATGCCAAAAATATGAATTTTCGTATTAGTAAATTTCCCCCACAATGTCTAGGTAGATAGTACATAAGTTGACACCATAGGGTTGACATGTATTAGGCCGAGAGGTACAAAATGTTGATAGGTACAAAGATTGACAGTTCATAAGGTTGACAGCCAGGTAAAAAATTGTCAACAAGTTCAAAAGGTCGAAATGAAAATGGTCGACACAAAAAAGGTCAATGTATTTGGTTTTGATTTTCGACATGTTTTCCCAACATTTGGCGTACCCCCCCCCCCCCAAAAAAAAAAAAAAGAAAAAGAAAAGGAAAAGTGTGTTGACCATTATGTCAAACTTTTTAACCCCTGTTGACCTTTTATACCATTTGACCTAATACATCTCAGCCATATATTGTAAAACTATTGACTGTCTACCTAGATATTTACGATCTACTATAACTATATACCAGAATTTCTGTTTTTGTTTTTTCTTTTACATAAAATAAAGCTAAATTCAAGGAATTTAGACCACATTTTGACCTTAAATTGATAATTTAATGGGCTTTTAATGGCACATTTAGAAAGCTGAACTTCTAACGCTGTAGTTTTTACTTTTTTTGTAATTAATAGATTAAAATGTTTCCTAATACTTTTTAAATGTAAAAATATTCTTGAAATGAATGTGATTAATATGCTTTTTTTTTTTGCAATTGTATTAAAAAATGGAAAAGCAGAGTATAAACAAATATAACATAGCTGGTAAAAGTGTTGGAGGGAAAAAATGATAAAGGAGGTTAGGGTTAGGCCGGGAAAGGGTGGCGGTGGTGCCGGTGGTGAGGTCTAGGCTGTATGTGTGAGGCTAGAGTTAGACTGAGGGGGTGAAATATAGGGTCAGGGTATGTGTGTGTGTGTGTCTGTGGAGGGGGGTTAGGTGTAGGCACCAAGAAGTGAGGGTTAGTTAGTAAGTGGATGTGGTTAGGGATATGCTACATGGGGTGGAAGGTAAGGTTCAGGCACTAAGGGGGGGGGGGGGAGCTTACGTTAGGCTGTAGGTACTGCTGGAAGGATTAGGGTATGAGGATGCAGATACAAACACACACTCACATATATATATATATATATATATTTAAATGAAGAACAGACCCTTGTTTCGCGCTCCCAGTTGTATGTATATTTGCTGTGGGAGGCTGCCTTACTTACAAGATCCCCTGTTAGATGGGGGATGGAGAAAACATGGAAAACAATTGTAAGGTGGCGCCCCTTTAATTGGTCTTGTGATTAGACCAGTTCAGCCTTAAATGTTTAATTCTCTTACAAGCATAAAAATGAAGTCCGTAAAGTTCAAATGTTTAGTAAAAGTCTCTTTTTTCAAGTAAAGGTGGCAATATTCAAGACAACATTGACGTTCTGATATTTTAGACCATTGAAAATAGCGAAACGGAACAACCAACGCGTTTCGTCCCTTTCTGGGGCTTCATCAGGGGTTTACGGATATTAAAGAGTTAATACTGACAATTCTCACAGGAAAAAAGTCTTCACAGTGAGTTGGTTTATTCAGCCCATAAAAATAGATGGAATACCTGTAGTAATAAATTATTCTACAATAGGGCTGTGAAGTGTAGGTAATATCTATTTAGTACTTCTCCAGTTGTTCAGACTGAAGTTCGGTCAGAACGGGAAAATTATTTTCCTATACGCCTTAATAAGCCACTGGAAGCATTTAGTTAGACTGATAATTTGACAATGGCCAATAAAGCCTCTTACTCCTCCCACAGGGCCAGACCATTATTAAAGATGTGTTAAAATAGCTTCTTAGTGGTCTATATGGACCATAGAGGTTATTAAGGGTCAGTTTAACCGCCTTACAATAGGTAGAAATGAGTGTAAAAACTATATGTTCAATACAGATCCAAAATAATCCTGAGAGCGTTGTCAGCTGAATGACTAGTTAGTAAGGGGGTATATGGTTAGGGCTACACTGCAGGGGGTATGAAGGTAAGGGTCAGGAACTAAGGGGGGGGAGGCTTGGGTTAGGCTGTAGGTACTGCTGGAAGGATTAGGGTATGAGGATGCAGATACAAACACACACACACACTCACACACAGACAAAAAGGATAACGGTACTTGTGTAGTTTAACGGCGCCCGATATATCGGATGCGATATTGGCTGATATATCGATGCAATCTGAAGTGATTTTTGACCTGTTCATAATGATTTTATATAGTGTGGCGAGCGCAGTAATCCGCGTCCCCTCGCTACGCTCGCCACACTATATAAATTCAACTCCATGCGTAGTGGATAGTGGGGTTATGAACAGGTCAAAAATCGCTTCGGATTGCATCGATATATCGGCCGATATCGCATCCGATATATCGGGCGCCGTGAAACTACACAAGTACCAGGATAACTACTTCAATGCACTAATTAATAGACAGGCTGAAACCTTATACTGTATGTCCCATCTGTTAGCAGGGGTAGAAGAAAGATAGAAGCAAAAAGTATACAAGGTGCGCCAAAGGTATACCACCACTAACATATTCAAAGCGTGACGATATAAACAGACTTTTAATGTCATAAAACATATAAAATACAATAAAAACTTTTTTTTTGCATATTTCATTCCATTTGGTTTTATTTCATAATTCACAATAACTAATAATATCGTAACCCAACGCATTTCGTCTTCACGACTTCATCAGGGGTAGACTTTTGATAATATATGAAAAAAAAACGATAAGCATTAAACGAGTCAGAGTATTGTGTAGGTCCTCTTGGGATCCTTAAGCTTGAGTGCGATCCAAATAGAATCAGATGGAGTTTAAGAATTGTACATACTTAGCCGAACTTTGGAAGAAATCAGAATATCTCTCCGTTTATCAAAAAAACAGATGACTCTCAAACAATGCTCAACGGCGCGTGTTCGTCCAAAGTAATGAATGTATTATATATTTATATAAATAATAGTCCCAAATGGCCTGCACTCACAGGACAGTATAGGGTGGGGTAGCTACCCAAATACATGCTGTAATGCGCCCCAAATTATAGGCAATGTAGAACAGAGGGGTGCACTCACCAGTCCACGAACTTTCCATTTATTCAGGCAACAGAATGTGGCAACACTTCGGGGGAAATTTACTAAGATGTGTATTTTACTTCACATGTGATGTTGCTATGGACAATCATTCAGAATCTACTTATAGAAAGTAGAAGACAGGATCTGATTGGTTGCCATAGCAACATCACATGTGAAGTAGAATACAAATCTTAGTAAATTTCATGTCAACCTGTTGCCTGAATAAATATAAACCTCTTGATGAAGACTGAGTGCACCCTCTGATCTACATTGCCTAAATGTTAACAAAATAAGAAATAGAATTACAAAACTAAAAAACCTGATATACCTGCAAAAAAAAGAGTTGTTTTGAGAGTATTAATCGAATTCTTCTTTACTTTTTTTTAAAAAGAAAACAGTGACTCATGTAGGTCCAAATTGTTAATGCATTGTATATACTTGTGTAATGTGTGTGTATATATATATATATATATATATATATATATATATATATATATACATATATATATATATATCATGTGTACTTTTTATTTATATAATAATATATTCACATGGCAATATAGCAATCAATTAATTGCTTCTGAACGCCTGCCACCTCTCATCACCATTGACAAAAGAAAATGTCATTGGACAATCTAGAGAGGACGCTTTTGCCCCTGAAGTGGCTGAGTGAGTGGCAGGACCGCTCCAGGGGTAGGAGGTAAAGAGCCATCTGAGAAAGATAACAGGCCATTCAGAGCTGTGAACTCTCCCCATAAGCAGTCAGCCTATTGAACCACTGAAACTGCTCTAAAGAGATTTAGCCCAAAGCAGTCTCCCAATCACCAATTAGACAAATATTAATATCAATTAAGCTGTTATACAGCATAGGTTTCATATAATTACCTTAATGGCCTGACGCTTTTTTTTTTGTCCACTCTTTTTTTCACCAGTGATTTCTTAAACAAACTTTGTCTTTTGTGTGAGGGGCCTAAGAAAATTTCCACCAGGGAGCTGAGCTTTTGTGATGGTTTCTAAAGAGACAGGGGAATGTTCTATTTAATGACAAACACCTACTTTAAAGCATGTCTTGTTCCTATGCCTGTTCCCACCACATTGGGTTAGCAGGCTCAAAGCCTATTAAGCGTCAGAGACAAAAAAAATAATAAATAAAATAAACGAGGGTGTTGAGACACATGTGGTGATTTGGAGACACAATAAGATACCCAGACTGGCTTTGCCAGCTCACGGAGAAAGCAGAGTTTCAATTAAGGCTTCAGTGAGAGGGCATATCCGTTCTTCCCAATAGGACAAAGAGCCGCAGAGAGAGGCTGAGGGATAGAGGTGAAAAACATCTAACTTGCAAAACAAGACAAATCTGTCTCATTGAGTTGCTTGTGGGTTGAGTACTAATTAAAAAGAGAATTCTCAAACCTATCCTGTCTCTATTGGAGTGTGTGCACAATGCACATGGCCTGCTTTTCATTTTCTGCTCTCATTGACTGTTTATCAAACACGGGTTAGAAATGGGACCCAGATGCGGCAGTGTGAGGGAAGCCTGCTAATAGAGGTGCAATTGAAATTAGATTTTTATATGTGCAATTCAAATTGCTATGCAATGTTAGTTTACACCAATTATAGTGAATTTCACTTTTTTCTATACACACACATACACATACACACTTGAACATAACTACATATACATACACAAACACATAACTACATATATATATATACATATATATATATATATATATATATATATATATATATATATATATATATAAGTATGCAAACACATACAGAATGTTATTTGTGAATTGGAAACATAAAAAGTATTTATAGTAATATCTATAAAAGTTATATTTTACAACAAACAAAAAGCGAACTCCTTGCAATCTGTGTTGAAAACAAATCAGGACATATTTAACGATCATATCATTATCTTAAATCCTAGAATTTTAAAAAATTTAAAATGTAACAAATTAAAAAAGATTTTACAAAAAAAATTGAAGACGCCGTATAGGAAAAAACAACAACTTATAATTCCGTATCGTGTAGACTCACTTGCAGCAATAATTGTTTTGGGTCAACAGTTTTGATTCATTTTTACAAACTCCACTGTACGATGTTATTTAGTGTTTATTGTTGTAGGATCACAGACTTTGATCACAGAATTCAGAAGTCATGATTTCGTCATGGTAAGCGTGTTATCGCGTGAGCAGCGAAGGGGGGTCATTCTGATCTATTCTCACCATTGCAAATTCGTAACGGTGAGCGACAGGGCCGGTGCAAGCCTTCTCAGCACCCTAGTCAAAACTTTAACCCCCCCCCCCCCGGTCATCCCCCCCGGGAAGGTGGCAAAGTCCCCTGCTTTTCCTGAAGGACCTCTACACCCTCCCCTTTGCCACCCACAACAGAGTAAAAGGAGTAGGGGGCAGCAATATAGGAAGTAGCCGCCACCTGCATTAAGTACAAAAAGGATCCTCATAGACATCCTTGATTTTTTGATTTGCAGACTTGGTGGCGCCCCCCAGATCCCAGCGCCCTAGGCATTTGCCTAAAGCTGCCTAGTGGTAGAGCCGGCCCTGGTGAGCGATGTTGATGAGCTGCGCACGGACATATACGTTTATGCACATGAGCAGGCCATCTGTGCGAGTGGATGCGGCGACTTGTATAGTCAGCGGCCCTTTGGCATGGATCAGTTTGGGCCCCCCTCTGCGTGTGGCTGCAGACTGGAGTCGCACCAGCGTTCCCATGGTAATTCACCCATAATGTGGGTGCCGAGGACGGGCGGCTAACATCACTGACTGGGCGAGATTCAGCAAGCTAAAAATGCCATAAAAACCCAGTTTTCGGGGGTTTTACCGCATTTTCATATGCAGCAAAGCCCCATTATTGGGGCTTCACTGCGGGGGGTTACGCCAGTTCCTATTTGGCGTAACCCCATGGAAGCCTATGGGCTTCCCTTTGCATCCCCTGCCGCCCCGCGCCCCCCCCGGCGATCTGCGCCGCACCCCCTCACCTGTGTCCGGGCAGCCTCCTGCTGTGCTGCCCAGACCAGTGACCTCCTCCTGCCTGCACCACTTCTGAGTGCAGGGAGGAGGAACCGGAGCCTTTACAGCTGTGTAAGGGTTCCGGCAGGGAGGGGGGGGGGACCCGGTGCACATCGCCGGGCATCGCTTTTGCGTTAATAATCGCATATGTTACTGCATATGCGATTATTAACTATGCGAATGCCGGTGAAGTGCACCGGGATTATTGGTGAATCTCGCCCACTGTCAGCTGCCCGCCCTCTTCCCGTCGTACCAAGGTGCTGCATATCTAAGTCACCAGAGAATGAATTCGATTTGCAAACGCCTTAAAAATAATTTGGCGACCATCGAATGATTTCATCCACACAAGCTGCAAATGGGTGTTCATGCGTGCGGGTGAAACTGGCGTGTGCACAGTGGGCGGACATTCATGTGGGCTGCGGGCGGTGTTTAGTTGACAATCAGAATGGTGTTGTGAAACTACAAATCCCAGCATGCCTTGCCACAGTTTTAACACTCTTATAGCAAAACTGTGGCAAGGCATGCTGGGATTTGTAGTTTGACAACATCTGGAGAGCCACAGGATGGCCAGGCCTGCACTATTGCATCTCACTGGGAATAAGTAGAGTTGGAACTGGGTGTCATTGGGCTCCATGCTATATTTGGGTAGAGCATAATCCCACTTTATCAGCTTAAAAGTTCTGCAATTTTGAGAGTAGATGAGGGACACTGCGGAGACCAGATGCATTAGAGGTTGTGAAACTACTTTGTCCCAGTGTCAATGACAGTTAGGAACTCCTGCCTTAAATCATCATGGATGGTGACCAGTAGTGGCTCCAAGCAAGTCGGGGTGGGGGCGCCCCGGTGCCGGGGTACCTGTTGCGCCGTCTGGGGAGCGGGCAAGGGGGTCCAGGTTGGGGCATGACAGGAACCAGCCCTGCAGTGGTGTCCTTGCGGCGCGGGTACCTCCTGCGGCGATGAGTATAAAGCTGGCGGCGGTGGGGGGTCCCTTCAGTGAATAAGAAATCACTAGCGCTATGCGGCGCGGGAAGCGCTTCTGTTTGAAAACACTGGGCGCACGCTGATTGGCTGAATCTCAGCCAATCAGCGTGCGCCGTGCGGCCAGTGTTTTCAAATCAGAAGCGCTTCCCGCGCCGCCGCATAGCGCTAGTGATTTCTTATTCATTGAAGGGACCCCCCACCGCCGCCAGCTTAAGCTTTATACTCAGTGCCGCAGGAGGTACCCACGCGGCAAGGACACCACTGCAGGCTTCTGTCAGAAGCCGGCATGGACCCCCTTTGCACGGGGGGCGAGGGGCGAACTGCCGCCCTCCAGTGGCCGGCGCCCTAGGCAAATGCCTAGACCTGCCTAGTGGTGGCGCCGGCCCTGGGTGCTGCAGCACACATCAAACTTCAAATAGGGGAGCCACACTAACTGCCAGAGAGTCAGTTAGGAATTGCAGTTGGTGATAGTTGCTGTGCCTCCCTATTTGAATTTTGAAGTGTGCTGCAGACGTCCTCTGGAGCCTCCCCTGATGGTGACTCAAACTGTAGGGTGCACCACTTGTTGGTAGCTTGCATGTATTCTTCTGTGCAGTCTATTCTGTGCTTCTGTTAACTGGCCCTTGACCCAGGGCCAACAAACTACTATATGGAGAGATCAGTTTCTCCCTTTCTTTTTCCTGAATCTATCCTATAATTTCTGCTAGAAGTGGTCCTTCAGAAGATGTTTGTCAACTATGACAAGCGATCCTGGCCAAGCGCTAATAAGACGGGACTGTATGTCAAACTATCAACTCTAACCCTTCTGTCCCCTTCATAACCTTCACTCTTTCTCTCTGTCTTGCCTCTTTCCTTACTCTCTCTCCTCTCTCTCTTTAAATCACTTTCTACTCCTGAGATGGTATTAAGCTGGTGGGAAACGGCTCCATATCAACTGGAGAGCAGTGGTGCTATCGATTTAATCATTGAAATGGTCATGAAGAAATGGAATATTTTAGATGGAAATGCTATTAATTCAATTTCGGAGCTAATAGGAAACTTAATTATTTAACATGGGTGCTAAATAATGTTCAGGTGGTTGGGTAATAGCTTAGTGTTTGTACTCATTGCCACGCGTTCCAAGTACTTTTCCAAACAGTGACCCAGATTTCCGTGATCCAGCAGGAAAACTGAGCTTCGGAAGACAAGAGCTGCAGGTTGTCAAAATATAAGAACCAGCTTGAGAGGGCAGTGATGCCACGCGGAATGCTCACAGTATTTCTGCCACCTTTCTGATACACTCTGTGTAACTCACGAGTATTAGGGGTTTTCACAATAATTTGCGCATGCAGAGTTAAAAATAATGGCGCACCAATGGGAACAAAAGCGCTGCATGAGGATTGCGTGCAATCAAACCCAATGGGGCAGATGAATTAAGCCTGGTGAAGAGATAAAGTGGAAGATGACCAATCAACTCCTAACTGTCATTTTTCAAACATAGTTGATTGGCTGGTGCCTTATCACCTTCTAATTTATCTCCACAGTATATCTGCCCCAATATGTAGTATATACCTTCTCATATACCCATGCGAGGTACGGATGGTGTAATGGTTGGCATTACTGCCTCACAGCGCTGAGGTTACGGGTTCCATTCCCACCATGGCTCTAACTGTGCGGAGTTTGTATATTCTCCCCGTACTTGCGTGGGTTTCCTCCGGGTACTCCGGTTTCCTCCCACAATCCAAAAATATACTGGTAGGCTAAATTGGCTCCAAACAAATTTAACCCTTGAATGTCTGTGTGTGCGTGTCCATGTGGTAGGGAACATAGATTGTAAGCTCCACAGGGGCAGGGACTGATGTGAGTGTTCAAACAGTCTCTGTAAATCGCTGCGGAATATGTGTGCGCTATATAAGAAACTGTCAATAAATAAATAAATAATAATAATAATAATAAATATACTCTGTGAACAAGTTGGTTTTGGAATGTGTTAATCATTATCATTATCAAAGTGTATATATGAGGTACGCAAGTTCCGCAACGCCAGACAAGGAAAAGTTCAATCTAAATAGACTACGACATAAACGAAGGGAGCATGGGATGATTTTTCAGCTATTTGGGTATACAAAGGGTTAAGCAAGGATTGCTGGGAGATAAATATATTTTATTACGATATTTAAATACACATTCAAAATACAATGAATATGTGTCATTTTTAATGGGGATACCTTGGTAATAAGGGGTATATTTACTGCAGTGCGAGTGTACAGAAGTCCAAGGGTTTCCTTTAACAAACAATCAGATCCTACTTATCATTTATCTAGAACCTTCTACAAAACAATTTACAGAATCTGATTGGTTGCTGAAGTCATCATCTCTACATCTGATACCGGCACTTCAGTATATATACCCTTACTTAGAGCTTTTAGGGTTATATGTAATTTAGAGAATATTAAGATATGACTAGTCATTGCATTTTGCAATTATTATTTTTTTAGTCTATTTTCTTAATTTATATATTTTAGTATTGATCAATTAACTTATTTATAAGTAACCAGTGGGAATAACTCAATTGACTCATGCTTATTGGTAACAAAATGGTTATAAATTCCTGAAAGATCCACAGGACACTGCAGTGGTGGCACCAGGATCAGTAACACCCAGTATGGCCAATAGCAAAGGAGCTGGCATTTTGGTGTCACCTCCTGGAAGGGTGACACCCACGTTTTCGTCTCCCCCTTGGTGTGGAAGGGTGGAATAGACCTGTTTCCTAAGACCTGTCTGTAAAAGAGCCAATCACAAATGTTGACGATGAGTTGACTGATTTATTGTACAATGACTTTGTAATTGTTGAATAAATTGGCATAGAACTGGTGAGTAGAAGGTCTGCTCTATTAATGACTTACTTGTGCCGTACAGTAGTTCTCATTCAGTGGATTCTGATTGGACGCAAGAGTTCAGTGCCAAAGTTGCAGTTACAACACAAATGTACAGTTCTAATGCATCTGACCGGCAGGTTATGTCTCCAGTAGGTGGCTCCCATGGGTCAGTCTAGTTAGAAGGACAGCTTTGCCACTGATGAAGCATACAAAGGGGTGTACTCACAGTAAATTTTTGGCTCTAGCTGTGTACAGTCGATGAAGAAGGCTTGAAGAAAAGAATAAAACAAACACATATAATAATATTTTATTTGTATAGTGCTCTTTCTCCAATAAGACTCAATGCACGTAACAGGTAGGACAAACATAATACGGTAAAACAATTAATGGCTATAAATGCTCAACCCCCAGGTTAATTACGGGAGATTCTAGTTACTGCAGTACCTAGAATTGAGTGGGGCAGTATGGAATCCGAGGCTGCTTTACTTAAATTGGGCCATTGACATGAAGGGCTTTAATAGTCAGTAAGCCAATCCTAAAGACGATTCACCATCTAATAAGTAGGGATTGGAGGGAGTAGAGAATGGGTGTTATGTGGCAATGTAAATATACAGTATATCTAGTGTCTGTGCGTAACCGAAACACTGTCATCTGCTGGCAGTGAGTGAAACTACATCTCTTTCTCTCACACATACAGAGACACAGAGGCAATCACACATACAGAAACACATAGGCAATAAAAAGGTAGCAGACTAGCTTTCGAGCGGGCTTAGCTATTATATATATATATATGTGTGCCGTATGTACAGATGGAGCCGAGGTTGTTCAACCCACCGGCAAGCCATAGTTTTCCGTCTTGGCACACCGTTCACCGAGACAGGGACATGTAAACATCTCACACACACGCGTGTCCTATTGCCACAAACGGGGCATGCAGGCGCGCCCCATTCTCGGAACGAACGGCGCACAGATACGGAAAGCTATGGTGCACCGGCGGTATAAATACACCTGACTCCCTCTATATGCAGAACATACCTCCTGAAAATGCCGCTGATATCTACGGAAGGCAGATAAACGCGTAGAGATCGCGGCCAGTGAGGAATCTGTGAAAGGGCCGCAATATAGGACTGCACCAGCGGCAGGAGAAACCCCCTGGAGTTTGAAAGCTGGAATTGTAACCCCAATTGCTGGATCATAAGTATACCACTTTCTTATATGTGCGCATATTAGTGGGGACGGAGAATGGAATTACCCCAGTAGCAATGCAGTAATTCGAAATAACACCGAAGAATTCAGAAAGTATTGCATGCAATATTAACAACTGACTGTCCAATTTAAAGGAGACGTGCAGGTTTTAATATAAGGACACCTGACAATTCAGGATCTAGGTGTGTGTATGAATTATTGGCCAATATTGTGTATTATTTCTCAGTTCAAAGGGATAGTTTGGTAAATAAATCATAGATCATATTTTTAAATGTTTTGAACCACACATTTTTTTCATAGGAATATTTTCATTTTGTATCCAGACAAACATTAATATTACAGACCTGATGCGAAATTGGTCTGTAGAAGGTATAGAGAAATATAGATCATTTTAAAGAAAATGTTCATTAAGTATAATCAAAATATAATTTCTATCAAATTAATTTTAAATGAGTAGGCTATTTATTACAGTGGAACGTTTCTCAATGTATCACCTGTGCTGATTTGTTATGGAGTGTCTCTGCTATTAGGTATGACGGTGAGCAAATTTATACCTAAGGTGACCTCAGTTACAAACTGTTTGCTGCCATCAACAGCAGCAGCACCACCTACAGGTCACAACAAGGCACTGCGCTATGTAAAACATGGGAAACATAATTAAATAATAAACAAAGTATAGACAGCATCATAGCACCCAAAAATAGTTGATGGCTAAAACTTCATTAATGCTGTGGGTCAATTGCACTAATGCAAAAATGCGGTAAAAAAACCTTGTTATCGGGTTTTTTTCCTGCATTTTTCGTATATACTAAAGCCACTCCACTGGAGTTTTGCTGGTGATACCCTATAGAAGCCTATGAACCTGTCAGAGGGATACGTCACGGATCTCAGCATGCCCCGCCGCCAGCGATGTCACATGCACAGAGGACTCCCAGTTCTTAGACCCAGTGTAAATGTGATTATTATGGATGCGGCAGCCGGTGAATGCCGATGTAGTGCGGCCACGGCTGTTAGAGCATATGTGGTTATTATGGATGCGGTAGCCGGTGAATGCCGGTGTAGTGCGCCTGCGGATGTTAGAGCATATGTGATTATTATGGATGCGGTAGCCGGTGAATGCCGGCGTAGTGCCGCCACAGATGTTAGTGCATATGTGATTATTATGGATGCGGTAGCTGGTGAATGCCGATGTAGTGCGGCCGTGGATGTTAGAGCATATGTGATTATTATGGATGCGGCAGCCGGTGAATGCCGGTGTAGTGCGGCCGCGGATGTTAGTGCATATGTGGTTATTATGGATGCGGTAGCCGGTGAATGCCGGTGTAGTGCGGCCGCGGATGTTAGAGCGTATGTGAGTATTATGGATGCGGTAGCCGGTGAATGCCGGTGTAGTGCGGCCCCGGATGTTAGAGCGTATGTGAGTATTATGGATGCGGTAGCCGGTGAATGCCGGTGTAGTGCCGCCGTGGATGTTAGACCATATGTGATTATTATGGATGCGGCAGCCGGTGAATGCCGGTGTAGTGCGGCCGCGGATGTTAGTGCATATGTGGTTATTATGGATGCGGTAGCCGGTGAATGCCGGTTTAGTGCGGCCGCGGATGTTAGAGCATATGTGAGTATTATGGATGCGGTAGCCGGTGAATGCTGGCGTAGTGCGGCCGCGGATGATAGAGCATATGTGATTATTACGGATGCGGTAGCCGGTGAAAGCCGGTGGAGCGCGGCCGCGGATGTTAGAGCATATGTGAGTATTATGGATGCGGTAGCCGGTGAATGCCGGTGTAGTGCGGCCGCGGATGTTAGAGCATATGTGAGTATTATGGATGCGGTAGCCGGTGAATGCCGGCGTAGTGCGGCCGCGGATGATAGAGCATATGTGATTATTACGGATGCGGTAGCCGGTGAATGCCGGTGTAGCGCGGCCGCGTATGTTAGAGCATATGTGAGTATTATGAATGCGGTAGCCGGTGAATGCCGGTGTAGTGCTGCCGCGGATGATAGAGCATATGTGAGTATTATGGATGCTGTAGCCTGTGAATGCCGGTGTAGTGCCGCCACGGATGTTAGAGCATATGTGAGTATTATGGATGCGGTAGCCGGTGAATGCCGGTGTAGTGCTGCCGCGGATGTTAGAGCATATGTGATTATTATGGATGCGGTAGCCGGTGAATGCCGGCGTAGTGCGGCCGCGGATGTTAGTGTATATGTGATTATTATGGATGCGGTAGCCGGTGAATGCCGGCGTAGTGCGGCCGCGGATGTTAGAGCATATGTGAGTATTATGGATGCGGTAGCTGGTGAATGCCGGCGTAGTGCGGCCGTGGATGTTAGTGTATATGTGATTATTATGGATGCGGTAGCCGGTGAATGTCAGCGTAGTGCGGCCGCGGATGTTAGTGTATATGTGATTATTATGGATGCGGTAGCCGGTGAATGCCGGCGTAGTGCGGCCACGGATGTTAGAGCATATGTGAGTATTATGGATGCGGTAGCTGGTGAATGCCGGCGTAGTGCGGCCGCGGATGTTAGTGTATATGTGATTATTATGGATGCGGTAGCCAGTGAATGCCAGCGTAGTGCGGCCGCGGATGTTAGAGCATATGTGAGTATTATGGATGCGGTAGCCGGTGAATGCCGGCGTAGTGCGGCCGCGGATGTTAGAGCATATGTGATTATTATGGATGCGGTAGCCGGTGAATGCCGATGTAGTGCGGCCGCGGATGTTAGAGCATATGTGATTATTATGGATGCGGTAGCCGGTGAATGCCGATGTAGTGAGACCGCGGATGTTAGAGCATATGTGATTATTATGGATGCGGTAGCCGGTGAATGCCGATGTAGTGTGGCCGAGGATGTTAGAGCATATGTGATTATTATGGATGCGGTAGCCGGTGAATGCCGATGTAGTGCGGCCGCGGATGTTAGAGCATATGTGATTATTATGGATGCGGTAGCCGGTGAATGCCGATGTAGTGCGGCCGCGGATGTTAGAGCATATGTGATTATTATGGATGCGGTAGCCGGTGAATGCCGGTGTAGTGCCGCCGCGGATGTTAGAGCATATGTGATTATTATGGATGCGGTAGTCGGTGAATGCCGGTGTAGTGCCGCCGTGAATGTTAGAGCATATGTGATTATTATGGATGCGGTAGCCGGTGAATTCCGGTGTAGTGCCGCTGCGGATGTTAGAGCATATGTGAGTATTATGGATGCGGTAGCCGGTGAATTCCGGTGTAGTGCCGCCGCGGATGTTAGAGCATATGTGATTATTATGGATGCGGTAGCCGGTGAATGCCAGTGCAGTGCCACCGCGGATGTTAGAGCATATGTGATTATTATGGATGCGGCAGCCGGTGAATGCCGGTGTAGTGCCGCCGCGGATGTTAGAGCATATGTGATTATTATGGATGCGGTAGCCGGTGAATGCCGATGTAGTGCGGCCGCGGATGTTAGAGCATATGTGATTGTTATGGATGCGGTAGCCGGTGAATGCCGATGTAGTACGGCCGCGGATGTTAGTGCATATATGATTATTATGGATGCGGTAGCCGGTGAATGCCGGCGTAGTGCGGCCGCGGATGATAGAGCATATGTGATTATTATGGATGCGGTAGCCGGTGAATGCCGATGTAGTGCTCCACGGATGTTAGAGTGTATTTGATTATTATGGATGCGGTAGCCGGTGAATGCCGATGTAGTGCCGCCGCGGATGTTAGAGCATATGTGATTGTTATGGATGCGGTAGCCGGTGAATGCCGGTGTAGTGCGGCCGCGGATGTTAGAGCATATGTGATTGTTATGGATGCGGTAGCCGGTGAATGCTGGTGTAGTGCCGCCGCGGATGTTAGAGCATCCCGCCTATAACTTATTCTGCATTGTGGAAAATTTTGTAAATGATTGTTGCTGCAATAATACATCACAGACCATTACCGGGACTCATTCAAGAGGAAATCTATAACAAACGGTATCTTAACATGTTCCAGTACGGAGGTAGAATACAAATCTGTCCTCATAGATCTTACCGCCAATACGCTATGCAGTGGGAGATGCTGGTGTGAGTCATCCACCAGGTCCTGTGCATCTCTGTTATCATCAGGCGTCTTATTCACATCACTATGTGACTAAGACGCACACGTTGGCTCAACTAATTATATTTATATGCCTATATTCTGTGTGCCACCCCGCCTGTATGTGCATGACATAGAACATTACTGTAGTATATCGTGACGTCTGCAGGTACAGCCACATTCAGAATATACTGTAGGCATGCTGCATATCATTGTAACCAGCATGAGCTGCTTATGGGCCAAATGCAATAAGCTTCAAAAAGTGATACAATGGAGAGTGATAAACAACCAGCCAATCAGCTCCTAACTGCCATGTTACAGACTGGGTTTAAAAATGATAAGTAGGAGCTGATTGGCTGGTTGTTTATCACTCTCCACTTTATTGCTTTTTAAAGATTGATACAACTGACCCTATGGGGCAGCTGTATGAATATGCCCACAACGTTTGAAAAATAACGGGTCCCGCTTCTCCTGCATAACATGGAGAAGCGGGCACCCGCTATGGCCAAATATATTAACCCCCCCCCCCTCCCCCCAGCTGTTATGTCCAGCGTCCATGACTCTCCGGTGCCTGCATGTGAAGGGAGATACATTTTGAAAATCTAATTAAATAAAGTTTGATAATTCCTGCCCACTTAAGTAAAAATCAGGGTGGGGGAGAGCAGTCAGCCGTCCTAATGTTTCCGTGGGGCTCTGCTGTTACACATTGCACCCTGGCTAGTGACAGTACAATGTCAGCATCACAGACAGAATTCAAGCAAACAGCTTTGTTATCAGCAAACTTACTGGACTTTTATTTTTAAATGTGTTTTTCCAGCAGCTGTAATAAGCTGTGCCCCCCCCCCCCCCTCTTCCTCGTGCCATTGGAACCTTTTAGGTGCAGAGAACAGTTTATAAATAGGTGTGACCTATCTGACTCGCAGACTTAACTCCAATTTATGTTACAAAGTGTGAGTGAGTTTCTAACAGGCGCTAGCTTATTTGGTGAAATCTTCTTAAGTTCTAATCCATTCAGAGCCATTCAAAGAAAAACAAACAAACAAAGCTTTAACTAGTTCAATGACAACACACAGAACAAACAAGCAGCAGGGGCAGGAAATCCCAGCAATTTTAGGATCAATAGCCTCCCTGCGTGTGTGCTCTTTAGGTGACGAAAGGTAGAATGGAGCTGCTGTGACTGCTGGGGAGAAGAGGGAAGGGGGGGGGGGGGGGGCGACTACATTCTACTACTACTGGCATTGTGAAACCAAAATGTCTTAGAAGGCCCGGGATGAAGTAAATAAATAAACATTATAGTATTAATAATAACACCATAGTGGATTTATAATCTGTATGTTGCTCATGTTTATTCAGGGCTTAAAGTGGTCCTGTTGAGGTGGTGGACCTAACTTCTCCTGACACTCCCCCCCCCCATCCCCAATCAGGTGGAGGCCGGGTCAATACCAGGGCTTTTGGCACCCCTGCAAAGTATAAAACCTCCCAAACTTTTATAAAGGGATAGTGGTCTCGCAACTGTACCCTCTATTCAAATAATGCCACACAGTAGCTAAATTATATTCAGATTACATCACATGCAGTTACCCCGATTCATATTACACCACCTAGTAGTGCCCTTTATTCACATTATGACACACATTAATGCCCCTTATTCAAGTTATGCCACCCAGTAGTACTCTTTATACATGTATGCCACACAGTAGTGTCACTTACACATAATGCCCACAGTAGTACTGTTTATACACATGATCCCAACAGCAGTGGTACCAGTTACACATCTCTGTCTCTGACCATCCAGCAGCTTCTTCTCCTCTCTTCTTCGCTTCAGCAGTGGGTATGGCAGGACATAACATATGACGTGGGAGAAAAGGGAGCCACTGGGACCGGATTACTGGTCATGGCTGCGGTGGAGGTGGAACTCAGTTCCACCCCATTCCCCGCCACTTCAACCCCGGCGTTTATTTTATGTGTCACTTTTTATTGTAGTGGTATGTTGATGTGTGATTGAGGGTTAGGCAGTGTAGCTATAGAGTGGGGTTACCAACAGGCCAAAGGACAGGCGCTGAATTCTGCTTGATATACAAACGTACCCATTCTATAAAGTAAGAGTAGGGATCCTCCAATCTACTGACTAAAGGAATAAAGAGACCGTTACAATTAAAGATGTTTTTTCAGCCACATAAATATCATATTTGTGTTATTTATTGGGATGCAGTTAATATCCCGGCGGTCGGGATCCCGGCGTTCAGAATCCCGACGCCGGAATCCCGACCGCCGAAATACCGACATATTCTCCCTCCGTGGGTGTCCACGACACCCCTGGAGGGAGAATAAATTAGCGTGCCGAGCGTAGCGAGGCACCGGGCCCGCTGCGTGGCGAGCGCAGCGAGCCCGCAAGGGGGGGCGATCCACGTCCCCCCCTTGTCGGCATTTCGGCTGTCGGGATTCCGGCGTCGGGATTCTGAACGCCGGGATCCCGACCGCCGGGATTCAGTACTGAATCCTATTTATTAATAGGTCTGAATGCTGGAGTGAATCACTGCACTCTATGGGGGAAATTTACTAAGATGTGTATTCTACTTCACATGTGATGTTGCTAAGGGCAACCAATCAGAATTTACTTATTTATTTAGCACCCTCTAGAATATGGTAGACAGGATCTGATTGGTTGCCCATATATGTCAGTGCAACATCTACCCTGTATAACACTTACTTTCACATTTGAGTTATTATAATTGACTCGCAAAGCTGCAAAATACGCAGCTTTGCGAGTCAACTAAATGCTGCCTGCACGAACGCCCCCCCCCCCGCTGCACGCACGCAGATTTCACCCGCACACATGCAAATGAATGTTTTGCATGTCAGCTGGGACTGCTGACCTAGACATTGTTGACCCAGGGACCACGTACCATCACTGCTACCCTAACTGCCACCATTATAAACCTTGGCTAAGAAATGTTCCGCAGAGACAGTTTAATGGACTCCGGAGAAACTACTCAAGTTTAGAAACTTTTAAACAACAGGCAGAAGTTATGTTATAAGACTTTCTGGTGAGACGTTACCCTACTGACGTACTTAGAACATCTTATAAAAAAAGTTTGAAACACAAAAGAAAGACTCAAATTAAATTGATTGAACGAAAAGAAGAGACCTTAACTAAAATGATATTTGTGTCTAAATTTAATAACCAGTCGGCCAACGTGAAAGAAATCCTGGAAAGCAATTTTAGGATTCTCCAACAGGATTCCATTCTTCAGAACAGTATTGACCCCAAATTAAAGATAGTGTTTAAAAAAGCCAAAATGTAAAATCCATATTGGCACCTAGCTTGTTGAAAAAAGAAATGACATTGTCTGTAGGACCAATGACATGGATATCTGTTGTTTTCCCCTTGGTAGGTTGTTGTAGGTGCGGTAGAAAGTGATGTATCATATGTCAACATATGGAGAAGAAAAAAGTTCAGTATTTCAAAAATAAAGAAAAATTCACTATAAATGAATTTATCAACTGTGATACCTTGTATTGTATCTATGTATTGCAGTGCCCTTGTGGCCTGCAATACGTGGGTAGGACTACAAGGACTCTGAAAACCCGATTCGGAGAACACAGACTAAATATCTTGAAAAAATACCCCAAACATAGCGTCTGATGACATTTTGCAGAAATTCATGGTAGTCGTCCACAGTAGTGGGGATTAATCGTGTAAAGAATACATCCAGAGTAAGGGGGGATAGATTCAGAGAATTATGCACCAATGAGGAACTCCAAACTGGATCTTCAAACTTGGGACATTATTCCCCAGGGCCTCAATCATAACATTGACTTTGAGTATTTTTCGTAGGGGATCGGCCCAAGGCCCGGTGCATGGCTGGGGCGTGTTCCCTTGTGTTTAAGACCATTCTGGGTTTCCTTATGGTCCTGGTTCCTAGGTATTATTATGTAGGGATTATAAACCTGGTTTCTCTGCGTGCCTTCTAGCTTTCAATACACATAATTGAATATGACGTACAAAAAGCATTGGATATGTATTAGTTAATAATGGTTATTCCTGACTACATTCTATTTAGGTTTCCACTTCTATGCATATAGATAAGTCACTTCTATGTATATATGTATGTAGATTATTTAGTAACAATACCACATTTTCACTGTAATACTTTTATATAAATCGGAATTTTTCATGTACTATATGTACAATTCGATTTCCTAATCATATCAATTCAAATTTGGATATAGTTCTCCCATCACTTATATAAATTCTAGTCTTGGATATATAAATGAATAAATGAATAAAATAATTTTCTATGTGAATTTTCTATGTGAAAATTATCTTTTCTTTTTTTACTTTAATTTTTATTTTCAATAATATATTTTTATATATAATATTTAATGTATTTTTTTTCTTTGTTATTATTATTATTATCATACAGTAATTCATATTAATTTGTCATAGAGAATATGCATGGATTAGTATATTAAATAACGTAATGGATTGATTTGAATAAGAATAAAAAATCTGGGAAGTGTCACCCATAGAGTAATGGTATTTGTAACAACCTTAGAATTAGAAATCAAAAATTCTATTTAGTATCTTTAAATAATAAGCTTTCTTTCTTTTTTTTTCAATATGAATTTGCTGTTTTATTTAGAAATCTGTGTGATTTGCTCTTTTCTTGACAAACATCTTTTTAGAGATTTAGAACGCCCATGAAACGCGTGGTGTACGCATATGGTAATGAGCCCAAACAGTCCTTCACGCCCCTCTACACCCCCTGTTCGGATGGGTCCCTACGATCATTTTCTGCACGGAACTCACGCGCCGTGTACGGACATGCGAGGCTTTCGCTCATGCCCAGATACGCCTCTGCACATGCGCAAACACCAAACATTGGCCGTCCGAATGCACACGGAGCCATCCGACTCAATCAGAATAAGGGCCATGGTTTTGTCCATCAGAGAGTAAATTTGCCTTTGCGAGTGAACCAGAATAATCCCCCATGTGTGCTTGATCAGATCAGTTTCCCTGACCATATAACACATAGCTTTACCAACAGGTGTAATACTTTGAGAGGAAAAAATATTGAACTACAGTAGGTGATTGCAAAACATACTAAGTACTGTCTGAAGAACTCACAATACTGTAACCAGCTTGTTGGCCCAAGATGTTTCATCGTTTCCTCCACAGCATCAATTTCCGTGCAGTCTTGGACCATGACTCCTTGTACACTGTTTCTCCACTTCATATTCATTGTATAAGAATGCAATATATCTAGTGAAAGGTAAATTACTCATAGGCTGTGCTGGAGCAATTGGCAGCAATCTCCGGTCCCTTTTCTGTGATGTACAGATGAAACATTTTGCAGTTATGTAACACCTATACTTTAATAAAGAATTGTTGGACTGGATTCTTCTTGGCTGGAACTAATATCTCATTTACTTTTTGTTTTCAATGAAATGTAAAATGTTTAAACTCATTATTATACTGTGTGTAAACAAGCCTGATGGCTGAATTCGGAAATATACTGAAATAGGCTTGTCATCTGCAATGTTCATCTGTATTCAACGCCAAAGGGAGAGATGTGCTAAGCCAAGGAACGCGATAAAGCAGAGAGCGATACAGTACCGGCCAGCTTCAAACTTTAGCGGCTGTGCTTGAAAAAAATTGATTGGTTGGCACATTATCTCTCTCCACATGATCACTCTCCGAGGCTTAGTACATCTGCTCCAATGTAACAATAAGCTCACAACCAAAATCTCCTATATATTTGGCTACATCTGTCACTCAAAGTGGGTGTCTGTGTCTATAACGCTCTGTTCCTGGACTTTCCTCTTAATGTGTGATTGCCTTCATCTGTGCTGAACACCTTTCTGAGAAATTAACCTGTTTAAAACAGGTGATGGCAATCATACATTAAGGGGAAGTCTAGAAACAGAGCATTGTGTCCCTCCTGGAGAGGGTCATGTTGGGAGGTATGTGACAGAGAACCAGCCCAGTGAGCCCACAGACAGTGCCAGACACCCACTGCCTTCCCATGTTGCCCAGTACTGCTACTCCACAGCCACCAGGTGAGCGCCCCCCCCCCCCTCCCGCGATTTGCGGCAAAAATACCCGCTCCCCCGCGACCCCCCCTACCGCGATTCGCAGCAAAAACACCCCCGCGACCCCCCCTCCCGCGATTCGCTGCAAAAAGACCCCCCCCACGACCCCTCCCGCAATTCGCGGCATAACCACCACCCCGCGACCCCCCCCTCCCGCGAATCGCGGCAAACCCTCCCCCGTGAACCCCCCCCCCGATTCGCGGCAAAAAGAACCCCACCGCGACCCCCCCTTGCACGATTGGCGGCACCCCCCCTGCGACCCCCCTCCCGCGATTCGCGGCACCCCCCCCCCGCAATTCGCAGCAGCCCCAGGATTAAATGGCACATGCAAAACACTGACATGGCTATGGTCGACAATGAAAAAGGTTGACATGAGTTTTTGAAGATTTATTTTTAATTTTTTTAATTTTTTCATATTCATTGTCATGTGTCGACATGGACACCAATGAAGTGGCACACTTATGTCAACATTTACATGTGTTGACCTTTCTGTGTTGATTTTTTCTTGTGGCGATTCACGTCACACCCCCCGCAACCCCCCCTCCCGCGATTCGCGGCACCCCCCGTGACCCCCCACCTCCCGCAATTCGCGGCAACCCCCCACCGGAACCCCTGTGAACCCCGCCCTCCCGTGATTCGCGGCACCCACCCCCGCGACCCCCTCTCCCGCAATTCGCGGCACCCCCCCGTGATTCGCGGCAGCTCCAGAATTAAATTGCACATGGAAAACACTGACATGGCTATGGTCGACAATGAAAAAGGTTGACATGAGTTTTTGAAGTTTTTTGTAATTTTTTGAATATTTTCATATTCATTCTCATGTGTCGACATGGACACCAATGAAGTGCCACACTTATGTCAACATTTACATGTGTTGACCTTTCTGTGTTGATTTTTTTCTTGTGGCGATTCGCGTCACACCCCCCGCAACCCCCCCTCCGGCGAATCGCGGCACCCCGGCACCCCCCCGCGACCCCCCCCTCCCGCAATTCGCGGCAACCCCCCACCGGTACCCCCATGAACCCCGCTCTCCCGCGATTCGCGGCACCCACCCCCCGCAACCCCCCCTCCCGCAAATCGCGGCACCCCCCGCGATTCGCGGCAGCCCCAGGATTAAATGGCACATGCAAAACACTGGCACGGCTATGGTCGACAATGAAAAAGGTTGACATGAGTTTTTGAAGATTTATTTCATTTTTTGAATGTTTTGATATTCATTGTCATGTGTCAACATGGACACCAATGAAGTGGCACACTTATGTCAACATTTACATGTGTTGACCTTTCTGTGTTGAGTTTTTCTTGTGGCGATTCGCGTCACACCCCCCCGCAAACCCCCCTCCCGCGATTCGCGGCACCCCCCTTGACCCCCCACCTCCCGCAATTCGCGGCAACCCCCCACCGGAACCCCTGTGAACCCCGCCCTCCCGCGATTCGCGGCACCCAACCCCGCGACCCCCCCCTCCCGCAATTCGCGGCACCCCCCGTGATTCGCGGCAGCTCCAGAATTAAATTGCACATGGAAAACACTGACATGGCTATGGTCGACAATGAAAAAGGTTGACATGAGTTTTTGAATTTTTTTTTTTCATTTTTTGAATGTTTTCATATTCATTCTCATGTGTCGACATGGACACCAATGAAGTGCCACACTTATGTCAACATTTACATGTGTTGACCTTTCTGTGTTGATTTTTTCTTGTGGCGATTCGCGTCACACCCCCCCACCCCCCGCAACCCCCACTCCCGCGATTCACGGCACACACACACCCCCCCGCGATTCTCGGCACCCCACCCCGTGACCCCCCCTCCCGTGATTCACGGCACATCCCCCGCGACCCCCCCTACCATGATTCGCCGCAACCCCCGCCCCCGTAACCCCCCTCCCGCGATTTGCGGCAACCCACCCCGCGACCCCCCTCCCGCGATTCTCTGCAATCCCTCCCCTCCCGCGATTCGCAGCATCCACCCCCCCACAACCCCCCCTCCTGCAATTCGCGGCACCCCCCGCGACCCCCCCTCCTGCAATTCGCGGCACCCTCCGCGACCCCCCCTCCCGCGATTCGCGGACACCTAAGTTGCAATACAGGGCATCTTTCATACAATTTTAACCATATTTCTCATATACAAACGTTCACAAATTAAGGGGGCGCAGCCCCTTACGACGGTGTGAAGAGCGCCCGTAGGGCGCGATGAATCACCTAGTATTTAACATATTTGGGGAACAGGATTTGTATGGGTGAGGGGTTTGGTGGTGGATGGTAGATTCCACATATGTGGCTAGGTCACCAGTCAAAAGGACAACCAGTGGCGTAACTATAGTCCCGCAGCCCCCGCGGTGGCGGGGAGGCGCTAGGCAGGTGTGGGCGCCTGGGGGGTCTGCGGGACTATAGTAACCACCTGGTCCCGGCTCCCGACTCCTGCCCTCCCCCTCCTTACCCCATTGCCGCCAGCACCGCTGCCTCTAACCCGACACGCAGATCTGTGTCGGGTGACGGGCGGTCCCCGGCTCCGGCTGCAGTGCTAATATAATAAGAGACACTCGGAAAATGGCTGCCCCCATAATGCTGTATGGGGACAGCCATTTTCAGAGTGTCTGTTATTATATTAGCACTGCAGCCGGAGCCGGGGACCGCCCGTCACCCGACACAGATCTGCGTGTCAGGTTAGAGGCAGAAGCGCCGGCGGCAATGGGGACGGGTAAGGAGGGGGTTAATATTTCAGGGGGGCGCCCGAAATGTCCGGCGGGGGGGCGCAAAAAAAGTAGTTACGCCTCTGAGGACAACCACTACTGGCCGACAGTTAGAAGGTCGACAGGTATTACGTCGATATGGTCAAAATGTCTACACAAGCAAAAGGTTGACATGGACAAAGTTGGAAAAAAGGGGTGAAAACGTCGCACAGGGATATATAAAGTTTAAGTTTTGTTATTTTACCCTCATATATTATTTTCTGAAATATTTCTTAGATGAGAGAGGGTGTGCTATCACGGGACACCAAAAGACACAAATTTACAAAAAAGAGAGAAAGGTGTGTCGCTGGGTGATGCACCTGAAGAATGATTCATTTAAAATGTAACCTTTATTAGTTATATTGTTAAAAAATGTAGCGAAGTATTAGAAACACAAATCACACAACACAAAGTGAATGAAAAGGGATAATATACCCCAACTCTGTATTCTCCCCTTTCTGATCTCCCATTAATATCAGTATGGTGCTTTATTGTGTCATGCACCCACTGGTATATGTAATAATAATTGTTAGTGACAGGTGTGGGAGCAGACTCAGCTGTCAGCCTGGCCGTATATATCCAATGTAGGGATTATACCCTTGTAAGTGGGGTATTGGATATTTCAATAATCCGCAAATATAACAATGGCGGGTAGCGGGTGGGTGCGCAGTTCTGTGTCCGGGTGCGACAGTCTGTCATACAGCGGGCGGCAGCAGGAACCGTGTGCACCTAGGAAGTAGCGGTAAGGCGAACTGACTGTGAAGTGAGAAATCACGTCAGAAGCCTGATGCCAATTTTCCATCTTGACCTTTTGCTTGTGTCGTCATTTTGACCATATCGACCTAATGCATGTCTACTTTTTCATGTATCGACCTTCTGCAAGTCACACCTGTATGAACCCACCTTTCTATTTACTGCAGTCCGGTCTGGCATTCCTAGGGGGGGGGGGGGGGGGGGAATTGGAACACCTCCCAATGGGACTGCCTTCTGTGTCTGTGACTGACAGGTTGGACTTCTAATAGGAAGTCACTGTCAGTCACAGAGGAGCCAGTGCAGTTACGGACAGTATCTGGCATCACTGACACTGAGCTGGGGGCAGTTAGGAGCCCCCCATTGTATCGCGCTGCTGTGAATGGATGCTGTACACTGGAGACAGAGGGGCGGGGGCGTGGCCTGACCCCGCCGGCTATGTTTTTTTTTTCTTTACTTTTAGACACTTTTCGGACAGAACCATGCGCAGATCTCACTGATTGTGATATTTTTGTGATTTTTGGTAATGTTTAAGGTGTCTTTTCAAAATCGCACACCCTATTACATTTGCGCGTGTGTTTTTTTTTGGTCGCGGCAACACTACATGTGCGATTTTCGGTAAATGTGCGATTTATGCCGTTCTTGAACAAAAAAAATAAATAAATCGCACATTACCAAAAAAATCGCACCCTATTACATTTCACCCAATGTATCTGACCCTTCTAAAAGAGAATATCCATGTATAATTTGAGTGCATTCTCTTGAACCTGATATTAGAGGAAGCGGTGGGGCCAGAGGATGAAGTCCCATTGCTGCACCATGTACAGTGCATTGGGGACCATGAGGACTAAAGGGCCCACTACTGCCTCTAACACCTTCTTCCTGTCACTCACTGTTTTTCCTTGTCATCCTCTGCCTCCCCCTGTCACCCTTTACCTCCTCTGCCTCTCCCTTCCACCCTTTGCTTCTCCCTGTCACCCACTGCTGTGCTGCATATTGTGAACTTGAGTTAGGTTGGAGAAGAGGTGCCCAAATTATATTACATTTGCACCTGGGCTCATCACCCACTTCTGCCACTGGGTGGGGCCCTCAAGCAGTGAAAAAAAAAATACAAAAAATACATGCCAACCACAGGGGGCCCCTAGCTAGAGGGGGGCCCAGGGGTACTGACCCCTTGTGTCCCCATTATAATTCAACCCTGGGCCCCCCGTATCGGCCCCGCAGCCCCTCCCTCTGCTGGTCAAATGCCGGCATTAGCGGCTCTTTTGGGAGGGGCTAAAATGACGCAAATCACGTCATTTGGTACTACCCCCTCCCCGAAGAGCCGTGAATCACGTCACTTACAGGGATGGGGGCATCAGAGTCCCCATTAATTAAATGTAAATGCTATTTAATAGTTGACAACGGGAAGGGAAAAGACACCAAGATTATTCATTTGTTACAAATTACAATGATATCCAGTATTGTCCAAACAGTTCCCTGACATCCCAGTATCCAATCAGCACGGTACAAGAGATCCGCACGTGTCCCGATTCCGTCTACGCCCTCCCAGTTTTGGGGAGATTTCCGGTAGAAGCGTCAGGAGGAATATCTCGCTTTATGCTGATTTTCCAATCTGCACAAAGGGCCTGATTCACGTTTGTAATAAAGCAAATTATCAAGCAACTGTGGAGACCCGTGCTGAACTGCAGGTGGGGCAGATGCAACGAGCAGAGAGATTTAGGGGTTTATTTACTAAGGGCCTTATTCTGATCGGTGCGGCCCGATCAGAATATGCGGCCGCAACCGTGCAGGCGAATCCCCGCCTTCCATACGGATCGCCACCTGCCGTCCGTACGCGGATATGTGGCGATCCGCATGAAATTGGACGGGGATACGCCTCCTCCATCTTGGGAGCTGCCCCTGCATTCGATGGTCGCCGAACATCGAATGCAGGGCCGCACGCTCCACCAGGTCCCGCAACACAAGACCACACGGACACTTGTCCGTGTGAAATCATGTATGGGGGCGGGCAGCTGACATCCGGCGATGTCAGATGGCCGCCCCGTACCCACGCGTCACGGCCTCATTACCATGCATACGCCCCGCGTTTGCATGGGAACGCCCATGAAACGGGGGGCGTATGCATAGGGTAATGAGGCTAAGTAGCCCCTCACGCCCCTCTACGCCCCTGTGCGGCGTATAAAGAATCCATGCGGCGAAATCGCCTGCACATGCGCAGAGTGACCTCTGCACATGCGCAGACGATAAACATCGGCGGGCCGTACGCAAGCGGGAATATCCGCACCGATCAGAATAAGGGCCTAAGATGGGATTTCTATTGGAGATGGAATGTTGCCCTTAGAAACAAATCAGATCGTATCTATTATCTTCTAGAAGGTGCTAAATAAATGAGAAGTAGAATCTGATTGGTTGCTAGGGGCAACATCCCATCTTAAATAGAACTCCCATCTTAGTACATTTTTCCTTAGATTTGGATGGGTCACATTTTTTCTGTGCAGAGTAAATACGGGCTGCTTCAGGTGACATTAGGCCAAATAGTTTTTGACACCCGAATTTACTTGAGCATTGGGCCGGAGGTCGGACACATAAGATAAATTTGGCACCTGCAGTGTATCGCATCCGACTTCCCTCGAACTCTCCGGGCAGGTTCCCGGGAGAACTTACATAAATCGCATCCGAATTATCGCATGTAAAAATCAAGCGCCAAGTTGGATGGAGGACTCCAGGAGAGCTGCCGGGGAAGTACAAGGGAAAACCGGTCCGTTGTATGCCTCAGACAATTCGGACCGGTGTATGGGGGGTGCGCGTTACGTCTGGTCCACCTGCCATGCCATATGGATTCACCCAACGTCCCTATAGTAATAGAATGTATGGAATGTGTTCTTCGTCTTCCTTTCTTTTATGCCTTTTACTGGGTTTTTAACACTGGAGAAAAAGATGCGACATCTCAAGTTCAGAACATCGGACCTCCGGGCTACTTGTTTCACCATCCACTATGGACATCGAATCATGGGAATAGTAACCGGTAGCGAGCACAGCAGGGCGGAGCCACTGTACCCAAAGTGCGGCAAGCGAAGACGCCTGGCGGGACAAAGCAGCGACTTTAATGATGTTGTGAAGCAATTTAGTCATGTTAGTCCAGGGGGTCCAATGTTCGGAACGGGTGTGGATCATTCGGTCACCACAATGTTGGGTAACAGTCAATAGGTCGCCACGATTAGTTCGACAGGAGTCTGCAGGAAGGTTGACATGAGTCTAGGTCAACATGGGTTAGGTCGACAGGGCCATTAGGTCGACATTGGTTAGGTCAACAGTCAAAAGGTCGGCATGGGGTTTTTCACATTTTCTTTGTCCCGAATGTCGACACAGTCGTCATGGACACTGAAACGTAGCACCGCGTGCGCTCGGCATGCTTCCAGCACACTATTTTGTTCTCCCACCATGGCACATGTTGGCTCAAATTATTTTTGAAAACCCGATGTCGACTTTTTGACTGTTGAGCTAACCCTTATCGACCTAATAACCCTGTCGACCTAACCCATGTCGACCATCCTGCATGCTGACCTAGATGCATGTCGACCTAAATGCATGTCGACCTAATTGTGATGACCTAATGACTGTCGACCAACATGCTGGTGACCCAATGACTGTATCTCGTTCTGAACCTGAACCGGATACAACGTTATAAAATCATACAGGAACTTGTGTACTATCACGGCGCCCATCGCATCGCAGGCCATAAAGCATGCGACGAGATTTCCCCCGATGTCATACAATGCTATGCGATTTTAAATTGAATAAGCACCCTAATGGGGGCTTACAATGTTAAATGCACCCCCACGCCACCCCCACTATGAACGTGAACCCGAAGTGTGGCGAGCCCGCAAGGGGCGGCGGTACGCGTCCTCCGACCTTTTCATAACCCCACTATCCACATCGGCGTGGAGTTGATTTTATATAGCGTGGCGAGCGGACGCGGAATACATGTACAGTAATACGCGTCCCCTCACCACGCTTCGAGCTCGCCACACTATATAAAATCAACTCCACGCCGACGTGGATAGTGGGGGTATGAAAAGGTCGGAGGACGCGTACCGCCGCCCCTCGCGGGTTCGCTGCGTTCGCCATGCTTCGGGTTGGCGTTCATACTGGGGGTGTCGTGGGGGTGCATTTAACATTGTAAGCACCCATGACAGGGTATTGTCTAATCGCTGTGCCCAATTATCCCCCCACAAATGACATAACTCTCTTGTTGGATAAAATTGGCCACAGCAGCCATCTTTATTGAAACAATACAAAATTAACAATAATCAAAAACATTCCCCACGGAAGGTGGTCCCCGAGGCCCTCAATAAATCAATCCACACCTCTAAGCACTTCCAGGAGTTGTTACCCCCAGCCGATAGCGATTGGCTCGAGGGCACCAATTGTCAACACCCAGTGCTCATTAATTAGCCTCACCCAGGGGAGTCCAGCCCCCTCATGGGGCCCTCCCCGCCGCATAATTAAGCCTCAATGCCACTAACCTCGAGGACCCCCCTCCGCACAGGCCACTGTGACAAAAGACAACCTATCAATAATTCTTTCTAAAAATTATAAAATTAGGGAGGGTGGGTGGGAGCTGTTCAGAAAAATCTCCCAGTGACCCCTATTTCCTGCCTGCACTCTGCTTATATACCCTTACTACACCCCGTTAAGCCCCTCCCCCTATGACCCTCTCCTTAGACACCCCTTCTATGACTGTCCAGCTAGTCAGCTCCCTACAAACCCTGTCAGGGGAGCCTACCCCCAGGCTTTGCCTCCAGTCCGGCTCCTACATGACAGGGTATTGTCTAATCGCTGTGCCCAATTATCCCCCCACAAATGACATAACTCTCTTGTTGGATAAAATTGGCCACAGCAGCCATCTTTATTGAAACCATAGGCGTGCGCACGGGGGGTGCCGGGGGTGCACAGGCACCTCCTAATGCACAGGCACCCACCGCAAGGTTGGAGCACCAGTTGGGCAGCAGTAGTGATGATGCGGCTCGGCCGGGATAGCTGGCCAGTGGTGCTGCCGCGGCCGCGTATTGTAGTCCCCGCTGCAGCCCGCCCACCCGTGTAGCCCTGCAGCCCGTCCGCCCAGCAGCCTCCTTCTCCCGGCAAAATGTCCCCGGTTATCGGGCGGTAGGGAGGGGGGAAGGGCAGAAGTAGCCCGCATTCATCAGGCACCAGCAGCCGTCCGTCCACCTGTCCTGTGACTCTGTCCCTACGTGCACCAGCATGGAACATGCCAGCAGCATCATGGAGCAGTGTGCGTTTGCATTCAGGCCAGCAAGGAGCAGTAAGCCCATACGCCAACTGTTGTGGAATGGTACTCGGGGTGGGTGAAAATGTGTATGCTTGACAGATGTCCTATATGGTTAGAAGTGTATATATATATATATATATATATATATATATATATATGTATATATATATATATGTACTGTATGTGTCTGTGTGTATGCTTATATATGTATGTTTATGACATTGTACAGTATGTGCTGTGTGTGTATATATGGATGGATGACAAAGGCATGTTATACAGTATATGTGGCTGTATTTGAAATCTACAGTGAAATGCTTCCTGTTTGTTTGTTTCATATATAATTTGGTAACACTTTCCATACATCATTGTTGGTGTTGGTGGGCAGTTGGCCACCAGGGAGCTGGAGTGTTTAACCGATGTGATAGCATTCCATGCCCTGGGCCGGAGCAGATCATGGTTGGATTGTGCCACCAGCAAAGATCTTTCTCAGATAATCCCAGCAGGTCCAGCTCAAATGATCCCGCTCTGGTACATAGTTCAGTGTCCGTGATTGTGTCTGCGACTGTGTCTCCCGGGGCACTGTGTGTGTCCCCTGGGCAATGAGCATGTAACCCCCACCTGGCCAATGAGCATGTAACCCCCACCTGGCCAATGATCATGTAATCCCCCGCTGGCCAATGAGCATGTAATTCCCCTGGGCAATGAGCATTTAATCTCCCTTGGGCAACAAGCATGAAATCCCCTTGGCAGCAAGCATGAATCCCCTGGCATCAAGCATGTAACTCCTAGCATCGAGCATCTAGGTAAGCAGCATTTAAGTGGCATACTATGTAATAGGCATTACGGTGTGTGGCATAATATGTAATGGGCATCATGTGTGTCAAATAATGTGTAATGAGCATCAATCACAATGTGTGAAATAATGTGTTATGGGCATCACGGTGAGGCGTAATGGGCATCATGGTCTGTGGTGTAACATGTAAGGGGCATCAGCGTGCGATGCGTATTGTGTAATGGGCATCACAGTGTGAGGTGCAACGTGTAATGGGCAGTACAGTGTTTGGTATAACGTGTAATGGGCATTACGGTGTGTGGCGTAATGGGCATTCCGGTGTGTGGCATTATTTGTAATAGGCATTACAGTGTTAATTTTTGCAGCATGCCTAAGGCGTGCACTGTCCCTTATCTAGTATATGTGTGGGGGAATAATTCATTCTGAAGTGCATATACATAAATAAGTCACCTATTTACTTTGCATTGATGCCAAATAGGCATTCATAGACACGGCGGCGGTGATAGACACGCCCCTCCAATGGTGCACCCCCTAAAAAAATGGGCTGCGCATGCCTATGATTGAAACAATACAAAATTAACAATAATCAAAAACATTCCCCACGGAAGGTGGTCCCCGAGGCCCTCAATAAATCAATCCACACCTCTAAGCACTTCCAGGAGTTGTTACCCCCAGCCGATAGCGATTGGCTCGAGGGCACCAATTGTCAACACCCAGTGCTCATTAATTAGCCTCACCCAGGGGAGTCCAGCCCCCTCATGGGGCCCTCCCCGCCGCATAATTAAGCCTCAATGCCACTAACCTCGAGGACCCCCCTCCGCCACCAAGCACGGGGTTAAGCCCTTGACCCCGGGCGACCCCCCCACATCCGGAACGCTGTTTCTAACCCTTCCTGTAGTCCCAAGGACCAAACATCGATCCCTACAGCGTTCAAATGCACACCGTCTCCTCTCCAAAAAGCACCGGCACCAGACTCAAGTTCCCTGTGCCTCACCACTACCGCGCCGTTTCTAGCCATAAAACGCCCAATTGCCCTGTTGACTTTTATCCGTGCCTTATTGATCTTGTCAGCCGACCTTGCATCCCTCCAATAACGGCGCGGCACAATATCCGACCAAACTGTGATCACCTCTGGAAACATTGCCCATAAACGTAGGAGATCAAACTTGATATCCCGTATCAACTCCCTAAATGGTCTGCTCCCAAGGTCATTCCCTCCCACGTGCAACACTAATATGTCGGGAGCCCTATCGAGCCGAACAAAACGGTGAAATTCCTGTAACATTCCACTCCATACCATACCGCGCTTCCCCAGCCATCGAACCACTGCCTCCTCTCTATCTAAACCTAGCTGGCGGCCGTTCGGTCTGACATCAGCCCGCAAAGCTCCCCAAAAGACATATGAATGTCCTAAAATCCAAATCAGGCACGGGGGATGCCCTAAAATTAGAAAGAACACAATCAGCCTCAACAATCCCCTAAACGAACATATGAACGAAAACGAGACGATTCCCATCGCCTAATGCGCTTAATCAGCTCATCTCCCAAACCCATCCTAGCAGCCTCAGTTGCGGCCCCGATGCGGAAAGAGTGACCCGCGTATTCCTCCCCCTTGAGGCCCAACGTCCGCAGGACTGCTCTAAACACGCTTGTGAACTGGAACCGTGATAAAAAGGACCCATTCGCATGCATCAGCAAAGGATCCCTTTCTCTGCCCACTCTGACTTCCTTAAATATCCTCAGCCGTGCTACCGGGCACATATCTGAGCCCGGTACAGAGAAGAGAACTACCTTCTTCCCCCTCCCTAATTGATCCGTCTTAGACCTCCTCACCACTAGCTCCACCCTATCCGAGTATAAATCCACATCCTCCCCTAACAAACCTCCCGGTTCACGAGTTCACCAATCCGCAGTGCCCCGAAGAAGGCAAGCGAAAAGGCTACCCCGAACAACCTTTCCTCGAAATTGGAACTACAGACCTCACCCAACTTCCTGCCCATATTCTGCAACAACTGGAAGGACACCGGCCTTCTCTGATCCTGTACTACATGTCCTTTTCTCCAGCCTTTTAAAGCCTGCGCAATCAGGAAATTCTTTGTGACATCAGGCCTCCCACCTGCACGAAACCCAAAAGCTAAGCCCGCCATACAGCGCGTGATCTTAGCCACTGACCAACCAATCTCCTTACCATGGCCTATGTATAGCAAGACAGCCAACTCGTCATCATCCTCTTTCAAACCTACTACCTCACGCCATTCTAACCAGCTCCGCCATTCCTGATTGTATGCCGACCATGTATTTGGGGCCAAGGATTCCCTGATGAGCTGATCGACTACCCGTCCAGCAGAGCCCAGAGCCGACTCGGGAACCCGGTCCCCTCCCTGTCCGCCTCTGGCGCCAACTCCCGGAATCGTTCCCACTGTGAACGAGATAAAGAATCCGCAATGCCGTTAGAGACACCGGGAACGTGCCTAGCCACAACCCACAAATTCAAAGCCAGACATTCCAATACCAACTGCTGCAAAATAGTAACCACCGGCGGTGAAGATGCCGACAATTGATTAATAGCCATGACCACCCCCAAATTATCGCAGTAAAAACAAATCTTCCTATCGCGGAACAGCTCACCCCAAACAACAACTGCAACCAAAATAGGAAACAATTCCAACAATGCTAAATTTTTAACCAAGCCTCTCTGCACCCAAGACTCCGGCCACCGGCCCACACACCAATGTCCCTGGCAATAAGCCCCAAAACCGCCACTCCCAGCGGCGTCTGTGAAAAGGTCTAGCTCTGTAGCCACGCACGTGTCTGACATCCACAACGCCCTGCCATTAAAGGTTTCCAGAAAAGATGCCCACACCCGCAAGTCCCCTTTCAACTCACTACCTAATCTGACAAAATGATGAGGAAGAACCACCCCTGCTGTCGCTGCTGCCAGCCTCCTGCTGAAAATGCGGCCCATCGGCATAATGCGACACGCAAAATTCAACTTACCCAGCAAGGACTGTAATTCCCTCAATCTGATTTTCTTCAACAGCAACGCCCTCCCTACCTCGGCCTTCAAACCCAGTAACTTTTCTTCAGGCAAGCGACACTCCATATTCACAGTATCAATGACAATACCCAAAAAACTGATCACAGTCGCAGGGCCCTCCGTCTTTCCCGGAGCAAGCGGGACCCCAAAGTCTGCCGACACCCTTTCAACAGTCCTCAACAATAAATCACATACACCGGTCCCCCCGGGACCAATACATAAAAAATCATCTAGGTAATGAATAACTGAACTGCACCCAGAGACATCCTTAACCACCCACTCCAAAAAGGAACTAAAGGCCTCAAAATAAGCACACGACAAGGAGCACCCCATCGGTAAACAACGATCAACAAAAAACTCCCCATCCCAACAACATCCCAACAAGCGCAAACTGGTTGGATGAACAGGCAGCAACCGGAATGCCGATTCAATATCAGTCTTTGCCAACATGGCCCCTTTCCCAAACCGCTTCACCCACTTAACGGCCGCATCAAAGGATGTATAAACCACCGAGCAGATGTCGGGGTCAATGCCATCATTGACCGACGCCCCTTTTGGGAAGGATAAATGGTGTATCAGACGAAACTTGTTCGCCTCCTTTTTTGGCACCACCCCCAACGGAGAGACTATCAAATCTGGCCACGGTGCCGCCCTAAACGGTCCAGCCATACGACCCAGCTGCACCTCCTTAAACAGTTTTTCCTGCACCACTTCAGGATGCTCCCTAGCAGACTTCAAATTCCTCCTAAAACTTCCTGACACCTGCACGTCAGAAGGTATCTTAAAACCTTCCCTAAACCCCTCCTCCAACAAGGCGGCTGTCCGCTGGTCAGGATACCTACGCAGATAACCCAGCATCCTTTCCAGCCGAACTGGTGTCGCCCCCTTTTGAACTACTGTCTCGGGACTTCCCTCTGAAGCATTTATTTGCCCCATGGTTCCCTCCACATGATGAACATTCATGCTTGAATTTGCATTTTGCTCCAAACCGGCATGACCCGTCGTTGAAGGCAAAGCAGAGTCCCTTCTGCATGGCCGTCCCGCTTGTGGCCTCTCTCGCCCCCCCCCCATCCCCACGAAAGGGCTGCCCACTTTTTATGGGGGCCGTTACCTTTAACCATAAAGCAATATCCTTATGATCCCAACGAATGTTGGGGCGAACCGCCTTCCTCTGCCTAAACTGCTCATCATACCTGAGCCAGGCCATGCCCCCGTACACACGGTATGCCTCTCCTATCGCATCCATGTAACAGAATAAGCCTGAACAATTGTCAGGTGCCTTCTCCCCAATCACACTAGCTAAAATAGCAAATGCCTGTAACCAATTTGTGAATGACCGCGGTATCAGCCGATACCGCCGCCGTTCCTCCTCCTCCTTTTTCTCCTCCTTGCGGGGCCTATCCAGGTTAAAACGCTCTAAGGGTAGTAATGAAAATATATCCACATATTCCCCTTTCCAAATCTTCTCCCTCACCTCCTGCTTCAGGTGGGCCCCCAATGGCCCCTCAAAACATACATACACCTCCCCTTTCGCAGTGTCACTAAGCCTCCCACTCTCATCCTGCGTCACCACACTGCCCCCTTCAGCCCCTGCCCTGCTGCTGCTTTGCTCCCCGCCGGATACCAGCACCACGCTGCTCCCCGGCACCCCACTGCTAACCGTCACCCCACTGCTAACCGGCACCCCACTGCTAACAGGCACACTATTACTGACCGGCACACTAATGCTAGCTGGTGTGCCCGAATTCTGCGGTGCCCATGCTGCCGCCGGGGACGGCCCCGCCCCCTGCCGCAAACCCACCAGCCAATCTGCAAAACCACTCAATAATTCGGTAAAGCCCCTACTCATTTCCCCCTGGGGGGCTAACCCTCCCCCCCCCTGACTTTGTGCTAAAGCATTAATAGACATAGAGACAGACTCACCAGGCTGCCTGGGGGCTGTGAACCCAGCAGCCGCAGGTCCAGTGTCCTGACGGGTCCCAGATGAAGAAGGACCAGGTATCTCTCTATCGTCTGCTGACGCTGCCATCTCTCTTCTCCTGTCCTCCCGACCTTCAGGTATAGCACCAGCCGGCGTGACCGCGTTGGAGGCGGAGCCAGCTGTGCGTCTCTCGCTCCGTGTACCAGGCCTGCGGTCCGCAGCCTGTACTTCTGCCCCCCTGGCACGACTCACCCCGCGCTGGGCAGCAGCATGCCCCGCATGCCCCGCCGCTCCAGGTCCAGACCCACGTGACGCCGGATCTTCTTGCACGTGGGGGGGGGTTCCCCCCGCGCGGAGGGTTCCGCCTGCATGTTGGATTCCTCCCAGACCTGGTCCTGCGGGCGGAAGGTGCCCGGCCCGCAGCCTGGCCTGGAGGGTCCCTGACGGGGCTCCTAGAACGGCGCTGAACCCTGGGGGACACGGATGGGCTGAAGCGCTCCGGAGGCCTGGACCTCCGAGGCCGTGCGCCCGCTGGAGCAGCCTCCTGCGTTGCTGCTCCCAGTCCCCCCAGCAGACCTGACATCTGCTGCTGCAGCCACTCTGTCCCTCTGGTGCCTGCTGCCTCCCTGAGGGCAGCCAGCGCTGCAGATACCTCAGCATCAGCGTTTGGGGAAGCCATGGGAGATGCAGTGCTGCTTAGCTGTTCAGAAAAATCTCCCAGTGACCCCTATTTCCTGCCTGCACTCTGCTTATATACCCTTACTACACCCCGTTAAGCCCCTCCCCCTATGACCCTCTCCTTAGACACCCCTTCTATGACTGTCCAGCTAGTCAGCTCCCTACAAACCCTGTCAGGGGAGCCTACCCCCAGGCTTTGCCTCCAGTCCGGCTCCTACATTAGGGTGCTTATAAGCACCCATTAGGGGGCTTATACAATTTTAAATCGCATTGCATCAGTGTGCATCGGGTGTATGGCATGCAATGCGATTAAAAGTCATGCGACTTAATATCGGGGGCGCCGTGATAATACACAAGTACCATCATACATTAAGAAGAGATGATTTGTATTGTGTTCTTTTAGCAAAAGTTGTACTGAGCACTGAGGTCATGGGTTCGATCCCCACCATGGCCCTAACTGTGGGGAGTTTGTATATTCTCCCCGTACTTGAGTGCTTTTCCTCCGGGTACTCCGGTTTCCTCCCGCAATCCAAAAATATACTGGTAGGCTAATTGGCTCCCAACAAAATTAACCCTAGAATGTCTGTGCGTGCATGTACATGTGGTAGGGAATATAGATTGTAAGCTCCACTGGGGCAGGGGCTGATGTGAATGTTCAAATATTCTCTGCGGAATATGTCTGCGCTATATAAGAAACGTAATAAAATTATGAGAGACATATTGTAAAAGTGATGGCCATTTGGCTGATAAGGAAAGTATTAGAACAGAGTTCTCCCCCAATTACCGCATTGCACATCATTTTGATAAAACCTTACAATGCATGGAATAAATAATCCCTGAAATATTTTTCAAACAAGAACCATTTTAATTGAGCGAGTTGTATGTCAGGATCTCTGAGCGATATATTAGGGTAGAGGTAACACGGCACAGCTGGGAAATACTGCCTGTTACATTCCAAGCTGTCCTGTCCCCCCCCTGCCTTAGGAAGATCGTGTATCCCAAACGTTGAAAGAGTTTTGTACACAAACTGGTCTTATGTGGAACCTCCCGCAGGCTGCTTTATATAACCTTTCATTTTACCAGCTTTCGGCAAACTTGATCCCATTGCTTCTTCCAAAGGCATTTTCAATTAAACGTATTTTTCTGTTTTGTTTTGGGTGAATAATGAGAGCACGTATTGAGGAAAATGCATACATGTGTCTAGTATGTCTCTATCCATCCCTTATTATCACATTGTCCTGATCTGTGGATGTGGAACATGGATCTGTTAAACTACGGACACGCTGGATTATAAACACAAAGCTACCAGGTGGTATGTTGATAAATCAGAGACTATTAGACAAGAAGTTCTCTGCGTTTCCCATCTGCGTGCTAGGTCTGGCTTCTCACTTCTGTGTTATACAAATGGATATTCTATTATATTTAAATATCATTTTAAAGTGGAGCGGATCCAGCTCATGCTGTCCTGCATTGTAAATGGAAAGGCCAAATGGAAGTAGAATCTATTACTTAAAACTGTCGATTTGTACAAGTGAAGGGTCTTATACAAAGCTGCAGAAATGTGCGGCTTATACAGCCGGAGGTCATTCTGGTTGATTTGAAAAGCGGTGAAATCTGCAGCTTTGCGAGTCAATGAAACGCCGCCCGCCACCTGCATGACCGTCCGCCCCCCCACCCTTGCACCCCGAGTTTTCACGCACACGCTCGAGTGCGGGGAGGAAATCATTCGATGTTTGCCGACTATCAAATAATTTCTTAGGTGCTCGCAAATCTAAGACATTCTCTGGTTTCTAAGATTTGCGGCTACCTTGCACTGGAAGGTCCCCCACACCCGCGTCACGGCCGCATTACCATGGAAACGCCCAGAGTGTTCATAGGAAGGCCCTTGAAACGCTTGGCAGGGGAGCGAGGGAACCTGAATGAGGGCCAGAGGATGGGGTGAGGGGGGTGGGGGCAGGGCCGGCGCCACCACTAGGCAGCTCTAGGCATTTGTCTAGGGCGCCGGCACCTGGAGGGCGGCAGTTCGTCCCTCACCCCCAACATGGAGGGTTAGCGAACTGTTTAAAAAACTTGCGGCGCCGGTGTCCCTGCAGTGCTGGATCGGGCAGGGGTGTCCGTGCCGCGGGGGTACCTGCGGCTCTGTCATTGTGTATAAAGCTGGCTGCGGCCGGCGGGGTCCCTGCAGTGAATAGAAAATAACTAGCGCTTCCCGCGCCGCCACGCGCATAGCGCTATTTATTTTCTATTCACTCCAAGGACCCCGCCGGCCGCCGCCAGCTTTATACACAATGACAGCGCCACAGGTACCCCCGCGGCACGGACACCCCGGCCCGCTCCAGCACTGCAGGGAAGCCGGCGCCGCAAGTTTTTTACACAGGTACCACCGCCCCCCCCGGCACCGGGTCGCCCCCACCCCGACTCGCCTGGGGCGCTCCGGTGCCTTGCACCGGCCCTGGGTGGGGGGGTCCCCAGACCCTGCTAATGTGGCTTATTGGGAAACATCCTTCTAGTCTACTTAAACAGTTTTGGATGTATCTGCATATGTAACAGGTGGTTTGTTGGACGCATGGACTTATAGTAATCTGTGGTTCATCCAGTCACTTTATCCTGACTATACTCTGGCTCAGATGGGGCAATGCGTAGGTGACTGGCGCCGATGTCCAATCCGCTCTCACCGTTAATGACGCCTAGTGGATCCTTAATGATTAGTTTGGAGTAAATATTTAGTACACCCTCTTTTTTGCCAATTTCCACCTCTCTGAAGTTCTTCCATGCACCCGCAGAGAGCAGAGTTGGCATCAAGCCTGAGGAACGGACCTGTGTAGATTGAACAGTGGCCACTGTAAACCTATTTAGTTAACTGAAGGTATCGCTGTACTTTCTCCTGCATTCATTATACAAGTAGCAAACAACATAGGGGTCAGTTACAGTGTGTTTGGGAAATGTACAATGGTAATGGGTACTATATATAATATATGGTATATACATGTCAGTGAGAGAAGGCAGATTGCTCAAACAAGCATTTAAATAAAAAATAATAATTTCGAAACGAGAAAGAACTTCCGGAACATGATGAGATGAGAGAATTTCAGAGAGAATCAAGGTGTCATTGATGCTGCTTTCACAACGCAAAACTTGCTTAGACCAGGTATTTAAAATGTTTTTTTTTGTGTTTTTTTTTAAACGGGTCAGAGCAAGTTAAACCCCTTTCACATTGCATGTACCTGGTCTAAAGCAGGTTTGCGGTGTGAAAGCAGCATCACTCTGCGTGCCCTCCAACATTACAGGGAGTGAGCGCTGACACTCACCTCTCTCACACTCACCTCTCTTGCGAGTGCAGCGAGCGATGCGAGGGCATGCGGTGCACTTTAAGCTGTGTCCATGTCGACTGTGTTGACATTCAAGTAAAAAAACTGTGAAAAATCCCATGTGGACCTTTTGACTGTCGACCTAGACAATGTCGAACTAATGACCTGTCGAACTAACGACCTGTCAAACTAATGACCTTTCGACCTTTTCCCATGTCGACCTTTTCCCATGTTGACCTAATGACTGTCGACCATAATGCTGTAGACCAAATGATCCCAACCCATTATTAGATTCTTCCTGGGATGGTAAAGTTTTTGTGAAAAACTCGTGAAAAACTGTATTCGGCATTAGTTGTGTCAATATTTTGGATGTCGGCTTTGTGGTTGCATCAGTGTTTTATATCTGTCGGTGTCTAGATTCTCGGTATTTTGATTGTCAGTGTTCTGTACCTGTCAGTATTTTGTCAGAACATTAACTAAATATGCTTTGTGTTGCTTCCCTCCAGCACCTGTGTATTCAGTGGCGTAACTATAAAATGCACCCCCCCCCCTTGCCAGAAATTTCGGCAACGCCCCCGTCGACCAGTAAAATAATTCCCCCTCATCCCGCCCAACCCTGCCTTACTCCGCCGTCGCCGGGACTCATCTACTTGTCTACGATTACAAAATAGGCAGAGTAGGCACGGGATCGAAATAATATTGATTTCATTTTGAAAGAAAATTACAATCAAGCTTCTTAAATTGTTTCCAAAAGACAGAAAAAATTAATCAACTCAAAAAACCTGAAAACTTGACATTAAAGACTCTATAGAGAAAATACTGTATTCATTTAATGTACCCATTAATCAATATAAACCATATCAACCATAAACATCAGATTAACATTGCAGGTTCCAGGTCATAGATTGTTAGTTGGTAAAATTGAAAACAGATTAGGAGATCATATGTAAAGGGAGCCCCCAGATTTCTGCAGGGTTTAATCTGGCACCGTCTATAAATATTACGTGGGAGATGTATTAAGTCTTGAAAAGGGATAGAACTCAATGTAGCCAATCAGCTTCCGTCATTTATGTGGCACTGTCTAAATTGCAGTTATCAGGTATTTGTTCGCTTTGGACAACTACTCCAATTATCTCTTTCCGAGGCTTGATAAATCTACCTGTGCCTCTTTACCTACATTTTCTATACGGTGAATCACTATCCCTGTATACTGGGTATATGTGCTTATAATCGCATTTTACTAGAGCCAAGCCCACCACATGGACCACTTGGAGCTTAAACCGGAAGCTGCTCCTTTAAGTTCAATATCTTATTTGATTGCACAGTCTTGATTTTATTAAATAAAGTTGATTGTAAAAGTATTGGGGTGGGACTAATCGGTGTTAAGTTATAGCCATTGGTTTACATTCATGTTCCAAAATACTGTATATAGGATTATAGGATGTACTGTATATAAAATATGTTAGCCAATATTTACTAAGTTCAGTATCCCGTATCCGAATATCCCGTATCCGAATTATTCCGAAAACCATACATTCCAGAAAGTGGAAAAATAATTTTTTTTGCTAAAAACTTGGGTGCATTTGTAACAGCACTACGGGGGACATGACATGTAACTGGCACTACTGGGGACATGATATGTAACTGGCACTACTGAGGACATGATATGTAAGTGGCACTACTGGGGACATGATATGTAACTGGAACTACTGAGGACATGATATGTAACTGGCATTACTGAGGACATGATCTGTAACTGGCACTACTTGGGACATGATATGTAACTGGCACTGCTGGGGACATGATATATAACTGGCACTACTGGGGACATGATATATAACTGGCACTACTGGGGACATGATCTGTAACTGGCACTACTGGGGACATGATATGTAACTTTCACTACTGGGGACATGATATGTAACTGGCACTACTGGGGAAATGATATGTAACTGGCACTACTGGGGACATGATATGTAACTGGCACTACTGGGGAAATGATATGTAACTGGCACTACTGGGGACATGATATGTAACTGGCACTACTGGGGACATGATATGTAACTGGCACTAAATATGTGCAAGAAAATGATTGCTCGGCATTCAAATTCAGTCTCTGAGATTATACACAAACTTTGCTTCATGTTTTGAAACCTTGTTTTATGCACAAATAAAATATATTTGTGTGTTTTTCATGAGTTTGATACTAAAGATACTTCAAAATATATCATTGAAATATTAAAATATTCCGAAATACAGAATAATCCGTTATCCAAAAATCTCCTGGTCCCGAGCATTTTGGATAAGGGATACTCAACCTGTACTACTGCAGTTCCTTCTACATTTACCTTGAAAATGAACAGGAAAATATTAATTTAGTGTATGGATTTTACTTGTACTTATTTATTATTTATACTTTGTAAAGGAAACAAGTACTAATAGCACTTATGTCCCATTGTCCTCTCCTTAATCACTTGTACTATGGATTTACTGCCCTAAGGCACAGAAATGTAGATGACTGTTTGAGAACATATGTAAGATTAGGTGCAACACAAGTGCATGTTCCCAGTCACCCTACTAGTGTTTCACCAATTACCAGTGTAACCCTTTCAAAATGCTAATTTACATAATGCCGTTAAATTACAGAACTGTCTGCAACCAAGTCCAAAGTTTTATTTTTATTCAAATTTGGATGCAAAATGAAGCAGGTAACATATTTTTTCTCAGCCTAATATATATATTATATAACTCAGAGATGTTTCCCTTCATCTATGTAAGTTTATAGCTACAATTATTCCCTGTCACCCTTTTGTGTCGGCGGTGTGAGACCATCTGGGGTAACACTATCTGATTCTTGTTTGGACAGCTCCCATTGCTTTGGGGCAATATAGCCAACAGGGATCAGGGGGCAATATTTTGGGGTGCGTATCAGTTCTTTGCTTAGTTTTTGGTTTTCAGTTGTGTCCGCAAGCAGCCAATTACTCTGAGCTGCGTAGTACCACTAAAACCAGCATTGCCACAGAGAACCTGCAACCAGGGCCAGGAAAAACTGTGGGTGTCCCTGGGCACAGGCAGTGACTCCTCCTGTCCTCTCTTAGTAAGTGCTGTATGGTGTGTGTGTATCTTTGTATGCAGTGTGTTGTATGTATATATGAATGTATTTATGCAGTGTGTTGTATTTATGAAGGGCCTTATTCTGGTTACATATGTGTGTGCCTTCACCATCATTTGCTAGTCGGCACCCATTGAAAGATGGCGGAGGTTGCCACTGGCATGCGGATGGATGTTCATGTAAAACACCCTTTTGCAAGCCTTGTGAACGAATTTGACGCGCAAATGGGTGGTAAGGGCAAACCATTTGTAAGGCGGGGTTTGGGTCAATCGCAAGGGTGCGTGTGTTGTGTGTATTGTGTATATATATATATATATATATATATGTATATATGTATGTATGTATGTATGTATGTATGCATGCAGTGTGTGTGTGTATTGTGTATATATATGTGTGTGTGTATTGTGTATATATATATATATATATGTATGTATGTATGTATGTATGCATGCAGTGTGTGCTGTGTGTATGTATGTATGTATGTATGTATGTATGAGGTGTGTATGTGTGCATATATGTATGTATGCATGCAGTGTGTGCTGTGTGTATGTATGTATGTATGTATGTATGTATGAGGTGTGTATGTGTGTATATATGTATGTATGTATGTATGTATGCATGCATGCAGTGTGTGCTGTGTGTATGTATGTATGTATGTATGTATGTATGTATGTATGAGGTGTGTATATATGTATATATGTATGTATGTATGTATGTATGTATGTATGTATGTATGCATGCATGCAGTGTGTGTGTGTATTGTGTATATATATGTGTGTGTGTGTAGTGTGTATATATATATATATGTATGTATGTATGTATGTATGCATGCAGTGTGTGCTGTGTGTATGTATGTATGTATGTATGTATGTATGTATGTATGAGGTGTGTATGTGTGTATATATGTATGTATGTATGTATGCATGCAGTGTGTGCTGTGTGTATTTATGTATGTATGTATGTATGAGGTGTGTATGTGTGTATATATGTATGTATGTATGTATGTATGTATGCATGCAGTGTGTGTGTGTGTGTGTGTATTGTGTGTATATATATGTGTGTGTGTATTGTGTATATATATGTATGTATGTATGTATGTATGCAGTGTGTGCTGTGTGTATGTATGTATGTATGTATGTATGTATGTATGTATGTATGAGGTGTGTATATATGTATATATGTATGTATGTATGTATGTATGTATGTATGTATGCATGCAGTGTGTGTGTGTATTGTGTATATATATATATATATATATATATATGTATTCATGTATGTATGTATGTATGTATGCAGTGTGTGTTGTGTATGTATGAATGTATGTATGTATGTATGTATGTATGTATGTATGTATGATGTGTGTATGTGTGTATACGTATGCTGTGTGTGTGATTTTATTTAGGGGTAATCCTTGTCATAAGTACCCCAGCATCCCAGAATCCTTAATCCGGCACTGGTTGTGGTGTCACTGACATCACTATGGGGGCATGGCCTTGCAGAAAGTACCCAATTTACTTTACTCTGTGGGGTGTCCAGCTTCCTCAGAGACGCTGGGCTGCCCCTGGAGACTAACACAGCTGCACTGCTGGCTCCTTCTCAGTGACAGGAGCCAAAACCTGCCGGATAATATCACACTGCATCATCCAGCTTCATGTCATTGCGCATGTGCCAGCATTTTGGTGTCACTCTCTGGAAGAGTGACACCCAGGTGTAGACTGCTGTCTGCACCTACGCAACTCCTCTTGTGACGCCTCTGGCGGTATAACTGTTACACTAGGTAGTATGGTGTATAGCGGCTTTCCTACCATCAAATGTGTTTCCTAATATTCTAATTATTAGCCACCTTGCATTACACCTTGGATTCTTGACTAAGCCTGAATGAGGGTAAATGCTGTGTATGATACTGTACTCCTTGTTGTCTCCTTATTCTATATCTTTCAGCAACATAGTTACAAACATTTTAAAATAATTTCCATAGAGGTTTTGTATACAGTGTAGCCTGTATGGGCCGTTACATTTTATGTGATAAAGCCCCATTAGTAACGATCACTAAACTATAAACCATAAATGTTCCATTTGCAAGTCTCCTATATATTTATTTAGTTTTTATTTACAGTTTGTTATATAGCATATTCCGTTACACTTTATAATTGGAATCATTAGTGATAAGACAACCTGAGTAATCACAGACAAACATAGCGGTCGGAGGGCCCTGCTCGCAGGTTTACAATCTATATATCTATATCTATCTATTATTATTATTATTATTATTATTAGCAGTTTCTTATATAGCGCACACAGATTCCGCAGCGCTTTACAGAGAATATTTGACCATTCACATCAGTCCCTGCCCCAGTGGAGCTTACAATCTATATTCCCTACCACATGTACACGCACACACAGACATTCTAGGGTTAATTTTGTTGGGAGCCAAATTAGCCTAGCAGTATATTTTTGGATTGTGGGAGGAAACCGGAGTACCCGGAGGAAACCCACGCAAGTACGGGGAGAATATACAAACTCCGCACAGTTAGGGCCATGGTGGGTATTGAACCCATGACCTCAGTGCTGTGAGGCAGTATCTATCTATCTATCTATCTATCTATCTATCTATCTATCTATATATAAATTGGTTTCAAGCAAACAGAGGCATTTGGTGTACTTGGTGAATAAGGCAATTTTAGTAGGAAAAGGTGTCCGACGTTTTGGAGTATCTATCTATCTATCTATCTATCTATCTATCTATCTATCTATCTATCTATCTATCTATCTATCTATCTATCTATCTATCTATCTATCTATCTATCTATCTATCTATCGCTATAGCTATATCTATCTATCTATCTATCTATCTATCTATCTATCTATCTATCTATCTATATATACTGTATAAAACTATTAATAATAATTCAAGGGACACAATTTAAAAAAAAAATACTGCTGCCGTTTTTGGCGACGCCTATTCTACTTTTCGAATAGAATCTGCACAGGCTTCATTGTGGTCGAAAATGGCTGCAATGAGTAGATGCGTGCCAATATTTCCGACTGTCTAAAATATTGGCGCATATTGAATACCCCAATAAGTATATATATATATATATATATATATATATATAAATATAAAACCAATACCTAATGCCATAAGGGTTTGTTGTGATTTTTGTGTGATGTGAAACTGACAGCAAGTTAGAGGTAATACAAAGCTGTTAGTACACAGTGTAGCTTCAGTGTCTACCCAAACCTGTGGCTGATGGACATATAGTCAAAGATTGATGTCATCAACGTGTCCTCTCCAGTGTTCAGATGTCCTCATCACAAGAGGGCAACCTTCTTTTGTTTTTGTTAACCCATTCATTGCTCCGACTGTCCCCTCTAGTAGAAAAGGGTTAAAGGTTAATGCTTGCGAAGGAAGCAAAAGAACACTCAATTAGCTGAAGAAACCCCTTGACCCTCATTGACATGACGTGCCCTTTGGCCTTTCCTCTTGAGAACGAAGGAGTCCTCTTCTCTGTAGCATTCAGGAGCTGCTTTCACATGCTTTGTAGCATATGTTCAGACAGATATCTGCTTCTCTGACACAGAGACGTGTCCCGGGGTATTCCCTGTCGCTAGCCTTAGGTCCTAGTGGATGGACTTTTACTCCTTCAATGTCAGAAATGTCCATTATCAATGAGGCAACATATTGCATGAAAGGAAAACCAGGAGCCAACTGTTAATAATTGTAAATTATTCCTTTAGAGTGTTAGTTCTTGGGTTCACCAGACTCAACCCTGTTTTCCTTGTACACTGTTGCGATCTGCCAACATTTATATAAACGTATTTATCCATTAGTACCGTCATTAGTATTAGTCTCTGTCTGCCTAAATATACTTTGGGTTAACAACACTCACATTGGCACAAGCTTTCTCTACAGTCTTGCACATGATCCGTAGTATTAAACAGATCTCATTCTGCTAATGAAAAAAGCCTTTGTATTGTCGAAGCTCTTCCTATTAATATTGTACTGTAGAACCCTGCCTGGGCCAGCCCCCCCCCCCCCCCCTCATCCAAATAGCAGTCATTCCGCATTTTTTTTCTCATATAGAAACCCAAGATGCTTTTACAGCCCAGCATTTCGGTAACATTACCTAACCTTTCCCTATCCATTAAAAATGGCTATGACTATTCTCTAGAGTAAAATTTAATACCAGACTAACAAAAGTGGGCGACGTATTCCGTTTCGGGGCTGTTTGAACAACAAGTGAGTTTGGGTTGATCCTATAATGTGTCCATTGATTTGTGTAAAAAATACCATGGCCTCTTAGTGAAACCAGAAAACTAGGCCCACCTCTCCTGGGTTAAATTTTCTGACCCCTGCTATATCCCAAGACCTTTTTTTCACTGGTGAATTTAAGACCTGTGCCTCTCTCCCACAAGGCGTCGGGGTAAACAGTGTGGTTATGTAAGTAAACAGTTTGTTTTACTAAGGGAAAGAGAGAACACATATAATTGAGTCGTGCTGATGGACAGGCATCAGGGTACGTCCACTGCCCATAAATACCTCTAAACGGTATACGGATTCCCTCCATGGCAAACATTTTATATAATGCCATTTTGTCATATACTCAGTACATGTCTCTGGTTTTAAATTGAAATCAGTTCTATTTTTATAATAACAATAGAAACATTATTTAGATATATAAGTTATAAAATAATTAATTGATAAAAATGTTATGATGCTTTGCCTTTTACTGCTCCTGTCCCTTATACCTGGGTTCATTTATTAAACATCCTAGCATCTGATGTGTGTAATCTCTAGCATGTATATACTATATTCACATTTCAAAACTTACAAACTAAACCTGAAACAAAGACTCGGAGACTTAGGTTTGGCAGCAATTGTTAGCTGATGTATTTTAGCACTTTTAAGCTAGATTAATTTATTAATAATTAATTAATTAATGGTGGCCCAGAAAGAACGGCTAATTAAATAAGCTCCGCCCACACAATCTGCCTACGTAATCAAGCCTACCCTAACAAGCGATATCCGCTCGACCTACATTGACTACCCACCCATCCAGGTGGGGTCGCTGCTCCCGAGCGGGTGATCGAGCAAAGGCCTAAGCCAATGAGTGGCGAGCGCACCGAAAAGCAAACATATACGTAGCATCATCATTTGTATAATAACTAATTCTATTAACCTGCCGTTCTTTCCCGCCTATCAGCCAACGCAATTAAACACCCACCCAACCATAATAACACAAGGGAGGGAGGGCGGGAAAACCTTCAGGAAAGAGAGGAAGGCTCCTCCATTTCCTGCCCTGATATCCCAGCTAACACTGCCCTTCCCTGAGTCCTTATTGGACCCCCGAGTCACATGCTTCCCAAGGTCACACAACAGCCTTGGATGTTTTACCCACTCCATGCCTATTGCAGACATTACATTAATCGAATGGAGTACACCCCATGTTGGCTACAGGCTCATTTATTGCTGAACGGACTTGCAACCTGATTCATGCATTATCAGATGGGGCCAAATTCAGGGGAATGGGCAGCGTTTTATGGGCGTCCCCATAAAAATGGTGGGCATTCCTCTGGGAATGCAGGCGTGGTGTTGCCTGCTTGGTGGCTGACAGCTCTGCCCCCTTTTTGCGATCAGCGACGGAAATAACAGTCAGTTCAGACTGACTTTTATTTCCAAAGGGGAGAAATATAATTTGATGGTCATCGAGAGGGTTTATTTTGTAAGCTATAAAACAAAGACATAAAGTGAATTGTAGACAGAGGGCGGGATGTACCATATGTGATGAGCTCCCGGTAAGAGCTGCCCTTTGTGCTCCCCGCCGCTGCTGGGACTTTCTAGTTTCTAACAGGAAGTCCCTCTGCGCAGAAATGCTAGCACCCGCAGTGCATGCTGGGAGGGATCCACATTGGATGCCTCACACAGCAGTGCTGCAAAGAGAAGCCCATAGTCCTCTATGGGTTTATGCCAGCTACAGCTGGCGTAACCCCCACAGCGAAGCCCAGGCGGGAGGGATTTAATGCATTTCAAAATGCAGTAAAAACCCTGAAAACGAGGGTTTTACCGTAGCTTTTTTTTAAGTACATCCCGCCCAGAGTATCAGCCAATACATTACACGCTGTGTTTGAAAAATGACAGGTAGGAGCTGGCCGGTTGGCACTTTCTCTCTGTCCACTGTCGCTCTTCAGGGCTTAGTACATGTACCCCTAAGTAACAACCAATCATCTCTTACTTTCATTTTGTAGACTAGTAAATCACAATTGGCTTGCTCGGTGGCTCGCTCCGGTCCGCCTCGCTTGCCACAACTTTACTAAAGGCGGTGGCATGGACACAGGGTGGTGGTGCGCAAAGATTCCTGACCTGATACTGCTTTTCTTTCTTGCTGGTTTCTGCTGTTATACCGCCAAACATTTTTATGGTCGTATTTATCGCATGGCCCATTTGCATATTTTGTCATGTGTGTTACTGCATCGTCCTCAGTTCGAGATAAGTTCAATAACTGGTTTATTGACTTCTTGTAATCTCAGTTATATTATTTATGCCAATTAACACACTGTAATTGCTCATTTTCTGTGACCCTCGCCGAAAATAACCCTCGCGGCTCGGCGTACAGTACGTAAGTTCCGTATTGTAAGCGGTGGCCGCAAAGATGAGGAAGTACCAACTATTTAGTGACGGGAACCAAATTACTGTATGCTTCCATTCATTCGTTTCAGCTTTTAAAACATTCATTTTATAATAAACTTATGAAAACCAGTGGATGCTGCAGTCCATGTATATTTGTGTGACGGGTCATGATTGTTTCCCGGTAGCTCACTCTTACGTTACATCTCCCTTGATTGGGATCACAGGGTAAGTATAGGCGGAAGACACTCGGGAGCCACCCAGAGCAAGTGTAACTCAGATGGCAATGCCATTGCATTTACATATAGGGTGCACTTATATGTCATGGTCTCGTCTGGTCCCGTAAGGAAATATTGCTTTTAGTAACTCCTGCATGAGGCTGATGCAGAGTTGAACTTTGGACTATTTGCAGAGTGCGTCATGTGTTTTTTATACATGATTGCAGTCGGTAATGGGCTATAATGGGGCGTTCTCACCCAGCTATTGTTCAGTGCGGGTGTGTGACAGTAACTGTGGGCTATGATTTGGGCAGTAGTGTATTTATTACGCTTTTCCGGGCACAAAGTTTAGCCTGATGATAATGATGGTTGATGCTCAGATGCAGATAGGTCCAGCTACAAACCTGAGTACACTGTAGGCACACAGACTGGCCTATCGCAGAGCAGGGGGATTCCCTGGTGGGCCCCACTTCCAGAGAACCCTTGTCCTCGCTTATGGCTCAGGATCCAGTCTGTGAACCTGAATAATACTTTGTATTGTTACTCTTTTACATGGTTTCTTTACTTGGCGGAGCAGGACCATGGACTGGTGGTTGGCCACACCTTTTACGCATGGGTCCCTAACTGTGGTGGCCCTTCATGCCTCAGTAAAACACTGGCTGGGATTTGGTCAGCTGTGCATCAGGCCCATAGTCCGCAGTACATTATATAAAATGTTCTTTATGTTTTGTTTAGTCACCAAGGATAAGTGCCCCTGCCTTCAGTGGTGGCATCGAGGTCGAGATACCCCATGTAACCAAGGGCCAGTCGGATATAATGCCACCCGAGTTTGGAGGCTCTGCTGGATGCCGGCCAAACTCAGATGATTTTTTTTAAAGGGGCAATCACTATAGCTGCATGGTAATGCGTTAAGCCCCCCCCCCTCCCCTTCTATGGAGATGGTGGGCTACATCCATGGACTAGTGTCTGCTCTGCCGACTTCTTCTCAGTGACTGATTAGTGCTGCAGGATCATGTCATAGTGCAGCACCAGGCTCCTGTCACTGTGGCGTAGTCTGCAGGATCATGTCATAGTGCAGCACCAGGCTCTTGTCAGTGTGGAGTAGTCTGCAGGATCATGTCATAGTGCAGCACCAGGCTCCTGTCAGTGTGGAGAAGTCTGCAGGATCATGTCATAGTGCAGCACCAGGCTCCTGTCAGTGTGGAGTAGTCTGCAGGATCATGTCATAGTGCAGCACCAGGCTCCTGTCACTGTGGAGTAGTCTGCAGGATCTTGTCATAGTGCAGCACCAGGCTCCTGTCAGTGTTGAGTAGTCTGCAGGATCATGTCATAGTGCAGCACCAGGCTCCTGTCAGTGTTGAGTAGTCTGCAGGATCATGTCATAGTGCAGCACCAGGCTCCTGTCACTGTGGAGTAGTCTGCAGGATCATGTCATAGTGCAGCACCAGGCTCCTGTCACTGTGGAGTAGTCTGCAGGATCATGTCATAGTGCAGCACCAGGCTCCTGTCACTGTGGAGTAGTCTGCAGGATCATGTCATAGTGCAGCACCAGGCTCCTGTCACTGTGGAGTAGTCTGCAGGATCATGTCATAGTGCAGCACCAGGCTCCTGTCACTGTGGAGTAGTCTGCAGGATCATGTCATAGTGCAGCACCAGGCTCCTGTCACTGTGGAGTAGTCTGCAGGATCTTGTCATAGTGCAGCACCAGGCTCCTGTCACTGTGGAGTAGTCTGCAGTATCATGTCATAGTGCAGCACCATGCTCCTGTCACTACGGAGCAGTCTGCAGGATCATGTAATAGTGCAGCACCAGGCTCCTGTCACTGTGGAGTAGTCTGCAGGATCATGTCATAGTGCAGCACCAGGCTCCTGTCACTGTGAAGTAGTCTGCAGGATCATGTCACAGTGCAGCACCAGGCTCCTGTCAGTGTGGAGTAGTCTGCAGGATCATGTCACAGTGCAGCACCAGGCTCCTGTCACTGTGGAGTAGTCTGCAGGATCATGTCATAGTGCAGCACCAGGCTCCTGTCACTGTGGAGTAGTTGCATTTTGATGTCACCCTCTTGAATAGTGAAACACTCCTTGTGACGCCTCTGCTTTACCTTACATAATATTTTTTTGCTTTTTTTGATCTATTTTTTCTTTACTGTTGCTAAACGAATCGTTATTATATTTGTATCATGTAAATTTAACAACTTCCATGACCTAAGAATACCCACTACGCTGGTATTAATACTTCACTACAGTATTTACATAATGAAATAAAACAAATTAACGGGAATTATTATTTTTCAAGGACATTGTTGTTATTGTGTTATTTCCACAAATTCTTTAAAAGCTCCTTAAAATGAAACACAAATTATTTAATCATAGAAATAGAGAGGAACGTTTGTTTTAATGCGTTTTTAACTGCTGTGTCCTATTAAGTCAGCGAGTTTATGTGTTTTATAAATGTTTATGTGTGTGTGTGTGTTTCTGGGAAGTGGTATAAAGCATCCAAGCATGAGCTCATAAGAGACGAGGAAAAAAAAGACTTCCCAAATCATTTAGAAAAATAAACAAGGAGTAGAAATAGTTTTCCCAGGAGACGTGGAGGTAAGAGAGGAGAGTTTCAGCCCTCAGCTCCACCATGTCAGATTGAATCAATATGTAAACACAGGCAGTGCAATAATACAGCATCTCTTAAACAATTAATAAGCCATCAGGTCATTTCTCTTGGCTTTTATTTGAAAATGTTTCGGCATATCTTTAGCATGTCATTTTTTTCCTGAAAAGTTCCCTAGCGCTTTACATTAAGAAGGTAAACAGAACCCACCATGAGCAGGCAGGATGCCAAGAAATGAGTTGTGTAACATTTGATAGGAGCAAAACCGGAGTTCTCCTGGGTGTACATGAGAATATACGAGTCCTGCTACTTGCTCCCATCGTTTCAATGATTCCTACAACTGTCTACCAGTGTGAAACACTAGATATGCTTTTATATATATATATATATATAGAGAGAGAGAGAGAGGGAGAGAGAGAGAGAGAGTGTGAGAGAGAGAGAGATTTTTACAATGCTTGTAAACCGTAAAATAGATTATAAATGTATTGGAAATAGCAACAGCCAGTATTAGATTCACATCAGAGAACTTTGAGTATCCTTCAATGTCCTGAAAAATTAACAAAGGCTAAATTGACTTTTTTATAGTTTTTAAATTAGGAGTTTAATTGTAAACACAAATAGAACTGCTTACAACAAAGCATATCAATGATTTTATCTGTAATCTCAAACAGGGCCGGATTAACCCTTCGGGGGGCCCGGGTCACTTTAGACAGGGAGACCCCTCCCACTTGTCATTACTGGCTGCAAACTGCACAGGAGAATATTACACTGTCAAAACACAGATTAAAGGCAGTAAAAACTTGGTCAATGGGTAACTGTAGGGGGGGGGGGTTGTTTAATATATATATATATATATATATATATATATATATATATATATATAAAATACCACATGAAAAGCCTGTGTTTGTCCCTCTGTGTCTCACTCTGCAAGAGCCCTGACAGGCTCAGCGTTGCCTCTGATTAAAACCCCTCCCATGACAAGGCAGCTGCTGCTGTCCTCCATGGGCCTGAGAAGCATGTAATGAGCTCCACCAAGCAGAGCTCAGCACAATCCTCTCAGCCTCTGACCTCTTGTAAAAAGTCTCATGGGACTTAGTCAACTCCCAGTAATGCACTGAACACTTGTCAGTGTGCCTTGGCTCCCGATGCTCAGCACCATTAATCATTGTCACATTAGCAGATAGGTGAAGCTGCAGCACTACCTCACTCCCATGCACAAAACTTTTAGCTAAAAAAAACAACAACATAATAATAATAATAATAATAATAAAAAAAAATACATGCCAACCACAGGGGGCCCCTAGATAGAGGGGGGCCCAGGGGTACTGATCCCATGAGCCCCCCTTTATCCGGCCCTGATCTCAGGTCATCCTTGACAAATGCGCGTCAGTGTTAGGCAATGACCAACTACATTCACGCTGCTTCCCAACACAACCTGCTATCAGACACAGCGTTCTCCATTATCCAGCTAGAGAACATTAGGAACCCGCATTCATAGTGATACTTCGGGATACAGAGCCATGGTTAGAAAAACACATTGCGGCTATAGGGTGTGGCGTTATAAGTAATGGAATCCTACCTGTATTGGAGAATGCATTTCTATATCTTGGAACATACCTGTATATTTTCTTCTGAACCTAAGAAAATGTCTAAGTGGTACCAAAAAGTACCAAACATAAAACAAATGATCACATACTTTTACCACATACAGATCAGATTCTGAATAACTTTCCTCAATGAAAAAAAATTAGTACATCTAATTTTTTTCTCCTTTATTTGATTTGTTTCTATTTATCTACCTTTAGTACCTGTGTAGAAATCTGAGGTCTTTTCAGGCCAAATTTCAGAAGAAATATAGAAAATTCTGAGCGGTTCACAAACTCAAGTACCAGTGTACAGATGGAGCGCCTGCCAGCCAGCCTGCAGGATCGCCAGATGTCCCGAGCTGGCGCAGGCTGGTAACAGGCGCTCCACCTGATGGGGATGCGCAAGTGTCTCACAGGCTTGCATGGCAAGGCAGTGGGGAGGGGCTTCCCTGCCCTTCTCCGCTTCAGGGAGACAGGCAGGAAGTGGAGGCTGTGGGGAGCCGGTGGAGGGCATGGGGGCATGGGGGCAGCCATTTTCTTATAAGAAAAGTGACTTTCAGAAAATGGCTGCCCCCATACTAAAGACAGTTTTTTCAAATGGGTTTTCCTATGGGGCAGCCATTTTCAGAAAGTCCCTTTTTTATCATAAGCGCAGCCAGCCGTCCATACAGTACTGCGGCTTCCGGGATCATCTGCAAACTCAGGAGGTACCGGCTTCACGGGGGGGGGGGGGTTCTTAAACACAATGCGGGGGGGGGGGGGGTGTTCTTAAACACATATTGGGTGGGTTGTTAGTCCTAGGGGGGTGTTAACCCGCAGGGGGAGGGGTTAACAGGGGGGGGGGGGGTTTGTGTGTGTTAACCCACGGGGGGGGGGGGGGGGCGCTGAAAGTTTCCAAAAACGGGTCTGCCAGTGCCAAAAAAACGCACTTAAACGGTAATATACCGTTTAAGAGATGCGGTGTGAAAGGGGTTTTACCTGGCAGACCCGTTTTTGGAAACGTTTTCAAATACAGGGTCAAAGCCAGTTTTGCGGTCTGAAAGCAGCATTAGAGTAACCATTAGTAACTTCGGTACTTATATGTTAGTTGGGTGCCCACTAAGCTATTTGCTTAGTATTCCACATCCGCTCACCACGCTTCGGGCTCGGTGGCTCGCTGCGCTCGCCACACTATATAAAATCAACTCCATGCCAACATGGATAGTGGGGGTATGAGCGTACTAACTATAGTGGGCGCCCAACTAACATATAAGTACCGTAACTTTCACTGGCCATACCTGAACGATTTCAGGCCCAAACATATTATTCTGACAGGTTGTGCGATCAATTGTGTGCTCAACGTGTGGAATGTCTATCCGATGTATGGTCCAGCAGTGAAGAGGTCAGTTCACTGATCATATGTGCATCCGATCAGTCGGGATGGCTTGCGTTTGTAAGCATATTGTATTTGCTTTTAAAGAACACACGATCGCTCGATTGACCAAACTTACGACCTGCATACGATCAGGGTGCACACAGGTCGTTCTGTTTTATGGACCCCAAAACTAAATAGGAAATGTATTTATGTATCATATACACATTATACGCACAACCTGAAGTCAGGTTTATACAATATTTTTAATACTTTTGTGCATGAAACAAAGTTTGTGTACATTAAACCATCAGTGAGCAAATGTGTTTTTTGCGCACAAAAAATGTTTGGCATCATAAACGATAGTGACGTTATAATGATAGCTACCCGTCTACTTTTAAGATCTTTGCCAGGACAGCTGCACTAATCAGTGAAATGTTTGGTAAATATGGTGAAAACAAAATCAATCTTTGTGCCATGAAAATGAATGATAAATTCACGTTTTTAATAACTACACCCCTAAGTATCCTAGACGTGTAGCAAAATGTTTGTACAGAGGTAATCTTACTTAACTTAACCTCTCTAGATACTAGATGCAGGACCTTCGTACGTCTTCTGTCCACCAATCCTTTAGCTCCATTCTAAGCAACAAAAGGTCCCAAAAGATCAATTCCAAACGATGGGATATTACTGAACTAATCTCTATAAGTACTATTGCTTTTCTTAGGCCACTGGATGTAATTGATTTTTAGGATGTCAGCCCTTTAAAGACTTGTTAGAAGAAAGAGTTTTGTAGTATTCTTTTGAATATTGCTGTAATGGGTACCATACTGTATTTGTACAGTGTTATGTAATCTCTGTTAGTTCTACATAAATGAAAATAGTCAACATTTTCAATTGTTTGACTTTTTAAAATCATCTTAGACATAAAACATTTATAGTATAGAAAGAAGTTACATATTTAAGGTTTTCAGTAGAACTTTTAGGAAGCATGCCGCACGCTGTTTGCGTTTTGCATAAGCAAGCGATAAGATGCACCCAAACTCTTCATAAACAGAGACTTTTACACACATTAGATGCTAAGCCCCCAGGGGCGGTGCACACTTTTTCAGGGACCTTAGAACAAACTTAACTTTACTGCTGCTACCACAACCCACACACCAATACCTACTTCGCAGAACCTCAAGTGAAAGTGTGGATGTGGCATCTTAGAAGTTCAACACCTTCCAATTGTATTAAGTTAAAAAATAATACCTTTCTGTAAACAGGTCATACATGCAAGATGCTTACTTTTTGGGGGTGCATGCCCTCCCAATCTCTGAGAGACACCAATCAAAGTACTGGTTGCTGGGGCACAGTTTAGCCGCCATCTACAATTAGCACTGTGATTGCCAGTGTTTGTCTCTCCATCCTGCCTACAAAACTAGGATGAAGGCCAGATGTGATGATCTCACTGATCTTCCAGGGATGCTGTGGACTCCCTGAAACATCCTGAGTCTCCCAAAACTTTCAGGAGAGTAGACAAATATGCTTAGGAGGAGGTGTCTGTAGGAGAAAGACACTTCCAGGTTGCGTAAGGGAGGATCTGACTGTTGCGCCTGAAGATGCAGCCTTGGATTACCATTGCGACCATCAGTCGTGATTCTTGATGGTTTCAGGCACCGGTCAGGCTGCATCACCTGAAGCTTATTCAGACTGGCCATAGGTTCTGGGTACCCGGGTCAAGTAAGTTTGTGTTCAACGACGCAGACCATGGAGCCATCACACCGTTAAAAATGGGAAAGCATGACCCTATTTTGAAGAAAATTGTTGTTCCTGATCCACCCCCCACCCCTGATATCATTCATGGTGCGGCTGACCCAGGCAATATCGCAATGCACGTTCTGTACATACTCAGAACTGATCTTGTGTCGGCGCAAACCGCCAAACGTCTTATTTTTATGCAAACCATTGCGTTTGCATCCAAATATGAACCACACCCTTCATATATAGGTCCCCTCAGCAGCAGACCCTTAGATGTGTGGCTTTTTTATGGTAAATATTAATAACTCTTTACTGTCTTGTCGTTATAACCATCTTTTCAGATGTTTCTGTATAATGCACAAGATCTCTTTGTTCCCCTCACATAATCCTTGTGCACCAGATTATTTCTGCTATTTATTATTATGATTTACTCGGAAATTAGTATTGCTGAAGGCTTTCGAGGGTGCCCGATTTTATAGCGGTTCCTGCAATGCCAGCTTTTACCAGGAACTTCCTTCCTTTCATTTCCTCAGCGATGTTCTGTGAATGATTTTCAGACAATACTAATTACAGCAGCAGCACTTGTTTATTTGCATCCTCGCGAGGCTCTGTTGGCAATGATTGCGAAAACAGTACACATCTATATTTCTAACAACTAGTTTAGGTGACAATCAGAGCTGACTGTGAAGTGTTTGATTCTGTTTTATCCCACCAGGATAATTAAAATAGAATTACTGGGGCTTATGGGAAAAGAGAGTATTTGCTTGAATTCAGTTTCTTTCAATCTTCGAAACAGAAAAGAAAATTCACCCTGTAATGATGGGAAAGAAATGAGAGGCCAGAGATTTTGGATTGTTTTGAAAATATGCTAGAGCACGTTTTTTTTTTTTTTTTTTGTAATATACGTATTTATCGGCTTTGTCTCTATATTTTAGAGGGATAATATTGCATTCTTCAGTATCTACTGTAAGTGCCTGATTCTGATTTATAGGGAACTGCACAGCTGCAGGAAAGCAGCTGTGCAATCAGCGCTGTAGACAGACTGGAGGTGGCTTAGGGGGTGTGGCCTAATCATTGATGTTTGGCCCCATTTTTAAAACAACTAGAAAAAACTTTCTCCCCCTCCCCGCAGTATAGAATATAATGAGCCTCTTTCACCTTTAGGCCTTTATTCAGATCTGAGCTCAGTACAAATTTGTTTGGAAAATGGCCAAAACCATGTGCACTGCAGGTGGGGCAGATGTAACATGTGCAGAGAGAGTTAGATTTGGGTCAGTTATTTTGTTTCTGTGCAGAGTAAATACTGGCTGCATTATTTTTACACTGCAATTTAGATTTCAGATTAAACACACCCCACCCAAATATAACTCTCTCTGCACATGTTACATCTGCCCCACCTGCAGTGCAGCATGGTTTTGCCCATTTTGTGAACCAATTTGTACTGCGATCAGACCTAAATAAGGGCCTTTGTAAGAATAGGAACCACTAACTGGCTATAGATACCATGCATTGACCCGTTCCAGCTGTGCTTCTCCCTGGGAAGGAAGCTGCTGGGCCGCCCCTAGGGACTTGGCTCACGTGCCTAGTGGGCCCCATTCTTTGGTGTGTCCCTGTCTGCCGGCCACACCCCAGCTAGCGTCCACCAGCGCCTGCCAGCGCTATGGATATGTCACGATGGCAGGCTAGCTGAGGCTGGCTACATCTGTATATTAGAGACAGCTTTGCTGATTGCCCCCCCCCCCACTGGGTACCTCAGCTAGTGCTTAATAAATTTGTGTTTGTGTGCCAGATTTAAGTCCATGACTAGTCTGTTCCGTGCTAAATACGGCACATACCTGCATTATGTCTTAACCAAAACTTATTGCACATTTTTAACAGCTCAGTTCAAACTGTCTTTTTATCTTAAATAAGAGAGATTTAGATATTATGGGGGTTATTCAGAGTTGGGCATTATGGGTTTTTTAGCGGAATCTGTTCACTTGTTCTTCTTTTTTCGGATTTGAACTGTTATCGCGTATTAACACATTGATTTTTCATCTGAATCTAATTTTTCGATTTTTGTAAATGTTTAGTTTCTTTCGACCGTTTAATGTGAAAACTGAGGAATTCTTCATTTCGCGTATTCGTAAATTCGTAATTTCAGTGTAAATTTCACTTTGGAATGATTTCTCTTATTCAGTCTTTTGTTTTCGATGCTTTTTCGCTGTGTTTTAGGATGACTATTTTGATTGCGCTTTTTTTTCAGCCGCGGTACCATGCCACATTTTGAAATTGGTTTTTATTTTTCCATATTTTCCATATTTTTTTATATTCATTTGTACCTTAAAATGTGTTCCTTTCATTTTTCAAAGTTTCTTTACTTTAAATTATGTTATTGAATTTATTTTTTATTTTAAAGTATTATTATATTTCTCCCATGATGCACTGTTGTCATGTGATCCACATTTGTGCCTTTGTATTAACGCAGTTTCAGTCTTTACTCATAAAATTTTCGCTGCCCTTGAAAAATATTCAAGGATGAAATGAAACAGACGTCAAAAATATCCCCAGGTCTATAGGTTTTAAATGAGAAATCTCAATGAACGATGTGCATTAAAAGCCTTAACCTGGGTTACACATTTCCTGTGTGACATGCAGACATCAGCAGAAAGTGAACAAGTATCGCTGTACGAGAAGTGTGCAAGACCTTGGGCCTTATATCAACTTCTGATTTTTTTTCCATTCATTTTAAATATAAAGAACAATTCTACATATGAACGTATTTAGGGGCTGACGTAGCGTTGTATGTATTTCCTGTAAAAAATGCAATCGAATATTATATACATAATAGCAGTAGAGCCTGATTAATCAATAGGCTGATTAGGCAACAGTGGGTCCTGGGGGGGGGGGGGGGGGGGGGCAGCGCCGGCACCATAGCTGGAGTGGGAGCACTGGAGTTGGGGCTGAGAAGGTATTGTGAGATCTCCCCCGGGAACTGTGGGAGCAGCAGTGCCTGCTGGGAGTACCGGGATACTTTAAGAGCCGCGTCTGGCTCTGCCGCTGAGCCTGTGATGGATACCACTGTCACCATTGCCAGCACTGCTAGGGCGGTAAGTAGTGGCAATATGAATGGCGCTGAGGACGTGACCTTTCAGAGAGATTGTGAATGCTAAAGCTATGTGCATGGTGCAGGAGAAGACGTGTTCTGCTCCATCTGAGAGACGTGTTTTGTGATTAATCCCAATGCAGTTACTTACTGTACTGTAGTTCTACAAATATTCACTTCAATTCTCTGACAAAGTGCATTGGGTGTCCTCATACACTCTTCAGTCTGATGCTTGTGTCACTGGAATTTGTTTCCTGGAATATCGGAGCTGGCCTAGTAAGCCATGTTTGTGAGACCCAACACCCTGAGATAAGCCCCGTCTCATTATTGTTATGTTGTGTGCACAGTTGTATTTACTGCTGTATTTTATTTATAGCTTTGTTTTCATTTTATATGTATATACTGTATTAGTAATCCCGCTCAAAGCAAAAGCTTCGAAAGCTAGTCTGCTACATTGTGTGTCTGTGCATGTGTGAGAAAGCGATGTCATGTCACTCTCTGCCAGCAGATGGCAGTGTTTTGGAGACTCATGGACACTAGACATATATATAGATGATACAGTGTCGGACTGGGGCATGAAGGGCCCCCCGGAGGCATACAGTGTTAAGGGTGTGGAAAGCCACCACATAGGTTTGGCTGACCATTAGAGAGGACTGGGCCTCTTGATAAGTATATATAGTAAATACTGTTGCGTGCATGATAATGTACCAGATTAATAACAGCGATGCACTGAGGAAAATACATCATAGTCCTATCCATCCGATTGAAGGCATGACATTCTGGATGTGGAGTGAGTGGGTCCCTCCTTGACCTAGAGGAGTAGATGTATGAAGCAGTGATACGGGAGAAGTGATGGTACTTGTTACCTAGCACGGCGCCCCGATGTCCATCTTACGGCATCTGATCGCATTGCATGCCATATAGCCGCATACGATGCATGCGATGCGTTTTTTAATTGTACAAGCACCCTGATGGGTGCTTACAATGTTAAATGCACCCCCACGCCACCCCCACTATCAACGCAAAGGCGAAGCGCAAACCCGAAGCGCAGCGATCCCATGTGGGGCAGCGGTACGTGTTTTCATACCCCCACTATTCACGTTAGCGTAGAGTTGATTTTAGATAGTGTGGCGAGCGCAGCGTGCCACCGAGCCCGAAGCGTGGCGAGCGCAGCGAGCCCCGCACAGGGACGTGTATTACTTTACATGTATTCCACGTCCCCTCGCGGGGCTCGCTGCGCTCGCCATGCTTCGGGCTCGGTGGCTCGCTGCGCTCGCCACACTATCTAGAATCAGCTCCCACGCCGACGTGGATAGTGGGCGTATGAAAAGGTCGGAGGACACGTACCACCGCCCCTCACGGGCTCGCTGCACTCGCCACGCTTCCGGTTGGTGTTGATCCTGGGGGTGTTGTTGACTATGGGGGGGGCCATTTAACATTGTAAGGACCCATCAGGGTGCTTGTACAATCAAATATCATATACGATCGCATTGTATGGCATACGATGCAATGCGATATTTTATTGTACAATATCGCATCGCATCTCATCGCATACCATTGTATACCTTATTTAGCACAATGGTATACGATGCGATGGGCGCTGTGCTAGGAAACAAGTACCTAAGTGATAAAGTGCCTGTAACTTAACAGTCAGGAGCTGATTGCCTAGTGATACCGCTGACGCTTCTCACCTTGGCTTGGTGAAACGTTGGGTGTTCACGATTGTTCCGATTACCTGTCAGTAAATGTTTAGGTCTATGCATTTTGTTTATCTTTCTATATCGCCTGTGTTTATGGTGGTAACCTAGGGCAACAAGAGAGACCAAACCTTCCATATTCAGTGACAGCAATATGACATATTGACAAGTGGTAGACGGATCCTGGGGTATCATCTAGTGACCTTGGGAAATATTCTTGATGTTTCTTTAGAAATCCTTGGATGCATTTTATGTATATTAATACATCCCTAATATTAATACATCCTGTTTGAGGAGCCAGCGTGCTTTACCTTAAAGTATGTTGAAAACAAATGAGGGGAATGTCTTCACCCAGGGCTAATAAAAAGAATGATCAGATCTGACTACTAGTCACGTTAAATTATATTACTCTGTTTTATTTTCAAGCTCATCGCTAATGAGTACACATTAATTGTACAAGGCATACTTTCATTTTAACACTACATGATTTATCAAAGGGAAAAAAATACCAGTCAGCACAGCGACATGCAGACAGGACCGAAGGATCCTTTATTTATTTTGTAGATCTATAGGGTGATTTTTATTATGTGATATAAACAGGGAAAGGTTAATAGAATCTCTGCAGAAACTGATGTTAGGTGGTTTATTAGATGATAAATAATGAGTGAACCACTGTAGACAGCTTGAATACCTTCACTTGGCGACTCATTACCATCTGCTGTTTATTTAATACACAATAAAGGTCAGAGGTACACTTGTTCTATGATCTATAGTCCAGGATATTCTAGTGGAAAATCAATAGCTGCAGACCATTAAACCGCTAACTGCTGGAGGGGAATTTACAGTAAAAATCAACCGTCCTAATGTGGTCCCGAGAAATCGGACCTGTATATTATTTTCCATTTACTTATAGAATATGTATATTATATTTGGAAATATAATGGCTATTTAAAATAAGCCTTTTCTTTGAAACCATCATTCACATTTTAGCGCTTCTTTATGACCAATTAGCAAATCTCCTATAATTGGCATGATTACACGGGCACTTTTACTTATTGTCATGTTTCACAGGGCAGTGAATATAAAACAGCTGTAAGAACATTGAACCCAGGAGGGTTTTAATGGAGGAGGAAGCTGTGGGCAGTGTCTCGCTGGCTCATGCGGGGTTGGGATCATTTGGTCTACAGCAGGCATGTCCAAACTGTGGCCCTCCAGCTGTTGTGAAACTACACATCCCAGCATGCTTTGCCATAGTTTTAGCATTCCCTAATAGCAAAACTGTTGCAAGGTATGATGGGACTTGTAATTTCACAACAGCTGGAGGGCCATAGTTTGGACATGCCTGGTCTACAGCATGATGGTCTATAGTCATTAGGTCGACACCATTAGGTTGACATGGGAAAAGGTCGACCTAGGTCTAGGTCGACATGGGAAAAGATCGACATGGTTCTAGGTCAAAAGGTCATTAGTTCGACAGGTCATTAGTTCGACAGGTCATTAGTTCGACAATGACTATGTCGACAGTCAAAAGGTCGACATGGTTTTTTTTCAGTTTTATTACCTGAATGTCGACATGGACACAGTTTAAAGTGCACCGCATCCCCTCGCATCACTCGCTGTGCTCGCAATGCATCGGGAACAGTGCCTCGCTGCGCTCGGCACACTAATATATTCTCCCACCACGCCCTAGTGGATGGTCGGGCATGAAATACCGCCTGTCGGCACATGTCCGCTCAAAAAACAGTGGAAAACCCCATGTCCACCTTTTGACTTCTAACCTATACATTGTCGAACTAACGACCTGTCAAACTAATGACCTTTCGACCAAGAACCATGTCGACCTTTTCCTATGTCGAACTAGACCCATGTCGACCTTTTCCCATGCCGACCTAATGACAGTTGACCATCATGCTGTAGACCCTCATGCGCTAAGTACCGTAGACATCACATTGCAATGTTTCTTAACCATCAATGATTTTGTTTTGATGGTAGCACTGTTACCATTTGATGGCAGCATTTTGATGTTTGCCACCATTGAATGGTAAACATTTGATGGCAATTTGATGGTCCCGCCCCCCTGGCCAGCCATGCTGCAATGCTCCTGCGCATGCATGGCCGTTCTGAAGATATTTGCACATGAGCAAAAAGGGCTTTTTTGCGCATGCGCAAATCTTATGGTCAGTGGTCAGTTACCATCGCAGTGAAATATTTGATTGCGGAAACCCAGCCATCATTTGACAATGGTCTTCTGATGTCCATTCCTACAGTAGACTCCAGTTCCGTGCCAGAGTTTTCTCTGCATGCACAGATCTCTGGGAAAATGGGTCCATCTGTGCATGAAGCCGCAGCAATCTTACTCTCTACTGCGCTGCAGGAAAATAGCACAGGCGCCATTTTCTCAGTGACTTCTGCACCTGCTGGCAGAGAGCTAAACAGTCAATGGGCGCAGGGTGTGCGGTGTGGGCTCTTCTGGACTTTTGCCCATATGCACGATAGACCCGTATGGTGGCTACTATTTGGGTTTTCATTACTTGAATGAAAAATACATTTGCTAGGCTTTCTCTCCAGGTATACACTGTCCTGAGTGCAATAGAGCACTTTGGCCCTTATTCTGGTTCACTTGCAAATCATTTTTTTTTCCTCAAATGGACAAAACCATGTGCACTGCAGGTGGGGCAGATGTAACTTGTGCAGAGAGAGAGTTATATTTGGGTGGGGTTTTTCTTCAAAGTGAGATCTATATTGCAGTGTAAAAATAAACCAGCCAGTATTTTCCCTGCACAGAAACAAAATAACTCACCCAAATCTAATTCTCTTTGCACATGTTACATCTGCCCCACCTGCAGTCCATTTGAGAAGGAATTTGCCTTTGCGAGTGAACCAGAATAAGGGCCTTTGTTTTCGCTGTAGTTGTAACAGCTTAAAGAATATTGAATTAATATGACAGAGACAATGAGAGAATACAAGCTTTTAAAGAATATCTTCAAAAACGAATAAATAAATCATGTGATCTGTCTATATGCAAAACTTTTACAGCTCTTCCTTACAATTTTTTTTATTTTTTTATTCATTGAAGCAGAAGCATTGAAAAAAGATACACAGAGTACACATATGAATTAAGTGTTTCAAACATTACATAAAATAGCAATAAAGTACAGTTAAACAGAACTTGTTGCAGTATTGTATCTCACCATCATTGTGTACCGATTTGAGTATAACATTAATACATAGATATGGATTGTATATATATATTATGTATAAACATTGTTATAGAGGGATTACATTTAAGAGTACAACAATAAAGGGTACTTGTGTATTTTCAAGGCGCCCAGTACACTCTTAGCGTACTGAGCTATTCTGCATAGAAAAATCGCATCGCATGCAATTTGCGGTGTGATGTGATACAATTTCCTTAGTTCATTTTAAGTTCACCCCTGCCCGCGGATCGCATCGCATGCAATTTACGGTGCAATTTAAGGTGCAATGCGATGTGATGCAATGTTATTTTTCATTTTCTAAGCACCAATGCGATGAGATATGATCGTAGTTCATGTAAAATGTTATTCGATGCTATGCAATTTTGCACACCTCCACTATCCACGTCACCCCAAAGTGTGGCGAGCACTGCGGGGGGACGCGGCTACGCATCCTCCTGGCCTTTCCATACCCCACTATCCACGTCGGCATGGAGTCAATCTAATAAAGCGTGGCAAGCGCAGAGAGCCACGCGGGGGGGGGGGGGGGGGGGGGACACGGCTACGTGTCCTCCCGACCTTTCCATACCCCACTATCCACGTCGGCATGGAGTCAATCTAATAAAGCGTGGCAAGCGCAGAGAGCCACGCGGGGGGGGGGGGGGGGGACACGGCTACGTGTCCTCCCGACCTTTCCATACCCCACTATCCACGTCGGCGTGGAGTTGATTTAATAAAGTGTGACGAGTGCAGCAAGCTACCAAGCCCGAAGCGTGGTGAAGGTCCGCGTGAAACGAGCCTGAAGCGTGGCGAGGGCAGTGAGCCCCACGAGGGGACGCGGAATACAGGTCAAGTAACGCGCTGCCCCTCGCGGGGTTTGCTGTACTTGCCGCGCTTCGGGCTAGTTTCATGCGGCCCATCGCGGGGCTCGCTACGTTCGCCACGCTTCGGGCTCGGTGGCTGGCTGCTCTCACCACACTATAAAATCAACTCCACACCAACGTGGATAGTGGGGGTATGAAAAGGTTGCGTGCGCTCGCCATGCTTCGGGGTGACGTGGATAGTGGGGGTGTGCAAAATTGCATAGCATCGAATAACATCGCATGGGTGCTTTTAAATTAACTACAATCACATCTCGTCGCATGGGTGCTTAAAAAATTTAAAATCGCATAGCACCGCAAATTGCAGGCGATCCGCGGGCAGGGGTGCACTAAAAATGAACTAAGGATATTGCATATTGAATGGGTGGAAAATGACAATCTTTCTTATTGTTTGGACTTGTTTGATATCTTATACTGTCACTTAACCCACACAAAATCAAAGACTTGTGGCCAGATGCTTATAAGCTTCAAAAGTGACAAAATGGAGAGTGATAAACAGCCAACCAATCAGCTCCTACCTGCTGTGTCACAGACTGTGTTTGAAAAATGTCAAGCAGGAGCTGATTGATTGGTTGTTTATCACTCTCCATTTTATCACTTTTGAAGCTTTGTGCATTTGGTCCTTGGTCCTTAAATGTTGTAGCTATGAACCTGTCATTGATAATTTTTTAAGCTACACCCAGCTACTGTAACATTTTTCACAAGTGGCCTTTATAGACCTAAGACCTTATCAAATGTAAAATATATGAATCAATCCTAATCACAGAGAAAAGGCAAATGTCTTCCGCTGGCAACAGCTTTTTCTGGGTTATTATAGTATTACTGTGTAGATCATTGACCATAGTTTTAGAACCCCATACTGTATAATCTAATATAGCAGGTCTGAGAAGAAATGTCATTTAGCTACACACATTTTCTACATCGTCTGAAAATTCCGTTCCCTTCGTCTGTTCCAAGTCTGACTAAATCTGCAATACAAATATAATACATATAATTAAGATTTTTCCATCAGGTATGTACAGTAGCCAAATCTAAGAAATAAAGTAACCCAAAAAGGAAAATGACAGTTGCTTACACAATAGTAAGCAGTAACCTTCAGAAATTGGTAGTAAAGGTAGTAGATAAGTGGGTCTTATGCCAGGGTTAAATAGAGAAAGGGTAGAACCACCAGTTTAGCTACAGCCGCTGTATGGGGAGGGTGTAAAACGCCCAATTATATAAATAAATCAGGGAAACAAATATACATCACTGTCAGGTGGTCATCCAGCACCCGGCTGGGGCCCAAACAAAATGTTTCATTTTACAGGTTCAAAAAGACCATAATATTTTATGCAGAGTATAAGATATATGACATACTGAAGTCTTTGGGGTTTATTCTGGTTCACTCCTTCTGGCAAATTCCTTCTTAGATGGACAAAACCATGTGTACTGCAGGTGGCCACCAAGAGATCGATTGGGCCCTGGCTCTAGAGAGTGTAACCGAAATTGGGTGCATGGCAAAGCTGCCAACGTAAAAAAAAAAAATTGTATTGGTTGTATTGTACATATATACTGTCATTTTTGTTTCCAAATTGTCTATTGCCCTCCAAAGACAGCAAACAAATACAGGATATTGGCAAGGAAGAAAGGAGTCATCACGGGATAGAGAAAAATAAAAAAAATAGTGCCAATAACTGATTGTATAGACATTTATGAGACAATGAGGGAGATGTATTAAAATGCCATTTATGTTTTTAAAATAATGAGGAGAAGCGGGCACCCGTTACTTCCAGAAGTATTAACCACCCCCCAGCCAATAAAGAGAGCCATTATGCCAACGGCTCTCCTTATTGGCGGCCCTGCGCATGTGCTATCTCCCTTTCCTCCCAGCCGGCTCTAATGGGGATGCGCAAGATCTCGCTGTTACCGCGAGATCTCCAGCGCAGCCCTGAGCCACAGCAGGGCTAGCGTTGTCCCTGCAGTGGGGGATAGGACAACGCTAGCCTTGAGCTGGGGAAAGTGTCCGGGGCGATTTACCACCTGAGTGGCTGTTAATACATCGCCGCTATTCACTGGGGCAGGGCACAGCCCCGCCGAGCATAACTCAGTGGGCTGCCACTAGTGCACATTAGATGTTCTAGTAATACATTGGGGAAATGTAATCCCCCCCCCCCCCCAGTTAACTAGCATCTCTGCACTTAACGCTAGTTCATACATCTGCCCCAATATTTTATAATACTTCTTCGTTTCCATGGACATTTTATGTTCATTTGAATTGTATGCATGAGCGTGTAGGTTATAAAAACCATATAGCATCTCTATGAACAAGTTACTTTAGGTTCCCCCAAGATAGCCGAATCTCCCATCATGGACCAATATTTCCAGCCAGTGATTGCAGACCATAGGTTATTCTTCACATCTCCGTGGCTCCCATTGAGGTTATACCCATCACTTCCTCGTAGACACAATGGCTTTTACAAACAGTAATTAGGGATGAAGAAAAGACAAAAGGTGCTTTGCAGAGGCTTAAGTCTTTTAAAGATTGTGCATGCAAAGAGTTCCCCGCCCAAATCTCTCATTATGTTGGGTTTCGTTGATTGAGAGAGGATTACTATAGCTTTGTTTTGTTAGGGGGAAAAAAACAACATTAATTGATATTTTCCTGTTTTTTTCTTCTTTGCTATAGCTCTGTTGGTACTGGGTTAAAGGGTGCAAAAAGTGGAAGGAAAAGCTACTGCACCATGACCACTGATGTGAACTGGGACAATTGTTTGGAAAGCTTCAAAAAACACCAAAGCAACTCCTTGTTAAAACAACCAATACTCTCAGGAGGCTATGTTATTATTGATTACCCCCCCCCCCCCCCCCCCGATAATAATCACGATTTAAGCGTCTGCACATTTATCAAGAGCTAAACAGAAATAGTAAAAGTATGTGGGTTATGACAGCCATTATTTTTCAATCTTTTTATTAACCATTCGCCCAGCACCCCCACATGTGATGCGATCATACCCTTGAATCCGTCACCTGGCCTGGTCACATCACATACGGCTGGCAAGTCCCGGTGTGTGATCACTGTGCTCTGTACAAATGCAGAAGAAACTCCCTCCTGCTCCTGGTAGTGATGTCACGGTCCAAGATTGCTGATATCACTTCCAAAACTGCATCCCAGAATGCAATGTACAGTAAGCATCATTCTCAAGGGTTGTGCCAGGGGATCTTTTACCAAAGGGGGTGTGGGCAGTCACATTTCAGGGGATCTTATGCCACTAGAAGGAATGTTTGTGATGGGAGGAGGGAATTTAATTTACAAAAGGGACCAGTGTTGGGAGCATTGGTGCAGCAGGTTCAGTGCCCCCGAGGAGAAAGGGGCCCACTTCTGCCCCTGCCACCCTCTTCCTGTTTCCCACTGTTTTCCCCTGTCACCCTCTGCCTCTCCTTGTCACCCACTGACGTGTTGCATATTGTGAAATTATGTTGGGATGGAGGAGGGGGGAACCAATTGATATTTTTGTAACTTGGCTCACCCGCAAGCTCTGTCATTGATAGGGGCCTAGGAACGCAGGATTATGGGGTGGGGTGCCCCATAGCTATATATTTTTTTCTATCAAATATTTAAATATAACTATAAAATACTTTTAAAAATGGTTAAATAGAAAAAAAGCTATTTCTAAGCAAGGGAAAATAATCAACAGGTAAGTGTTTAATCTTAAGGAATATGCAAACACTGGTGCCACTTAATTTTACCAAATCTGCACACCTAAATTTATAAAAGGTTAACTACTCCTCACCTCTATAAGGTGAGGTACCGCTACTGACTATCTGAGGTCACTCAATGAACTAAATTACTTCTTTGTGTGCTAAAACTTGTCATAAAAGTGAAAGCAATTTTTGCAGGGACACTGATCTGTCTCAAACTTTTTGGATATGGATAGAGGGAACTGTGAAGCCAGATTGACGGTAGGGGCAGATAGGGACTGGAGGTGGGATGAAAAGCTTGTGGGCTAAAAACTGTCACAGCTCAAAGTACATTGCAAAAGCCATCATTTTGATGGGCTTTTAACTAGTCAATACAGGTTGAGTATCCCGTATCCGAGTATCCGTTATCCGAATTATTCCGAAAACCATACATTCCAGAAAGTGAAAAAAAAATATTTTTTTTGCTAAAAACTCACTGGGGACATATGTAACAGCACTACTGGTGACATGATATGTAACTATCACTATATATATGTACAAGAAAATGACTGCTTGGCATTCAAATTCAATATCTGAGATAGTACACAAATTTTGTTTCATGTTTTGAAACCTTGTTTTTTGAACAAATAAAATATATTTGAGTGTATTTTATGTGGTAATAAAATATATTTGTGTGTATTTTATGTGTTTATACAGCATACATGCAAGATACTTCATATTACATAATTTAAATATTAAAATATTCCGAAATACGGAATAATCCGTTATTCAAAATTCTCCTGGTCCCGAGCATTTTGGATACGGGATACTCAACCTGTATAATAATATAATAATTGCACAGCACAGTTATTAAATAAATAATTAATCTCCCTGGAGTGGGGTATGAAGCAATTCAGCAATCAACATCCACATTTATAATATAATTCATTCAAACCAACTTTATAATGAATAAAATATCAACATATAAACTACTAATTCTCAGTTCAATATGGATACCAGAGTCCGTAACTACATCGTTATATCACAGGGTTCCTGCAGGGTAGATGCTAAATTGTAGTGGACTAAAGGACACATCCAGGGGGAGGAGCAAAGCAGGGGGACTTGTTCCTTCAGTATCCATGCCAACACTGGTTGTCTTTAGTAACCAGATGGCGAGCGAAGCGGAGCGAGCCACTGTGCCCGAAGTGTGGCAAGCGAAGCTAGCCCGGGAGGGTCCGTTTGGGTCCCCTTGTTCTGACCTTGCTCCTACTCTCTCCGCCCCCTCTCATCTCCTGTCACGTCCCGATTTCCTTTTGCCCACTTCAATTTAAACCTAACCGTAGAAGCAGTGTCGTTTTTGGTACATCCTGCAGAGACTCTGAGATATTGCTGTAAGTCGCTACGCAGCCAAATAACAAAAGCAATCCAGCAATGGGCCTAATTCAGCAATGGGCCTAATTCAGTCCTCATTATTAGATGTGCTGACGTCACACATCCTCCCCTAAAACGCTTGGGCACGCCTAGCATGTTTTTCCAGCACACCTAGCATTTTCCTTAGCACTACCGCTAAACGGCCGGTTACACCCCCAAACGCCTACTGTCAATCACCTTGCAAATGGCCAGCGAAGGAACACAGTAGCAGGATTTCAGTGCTGGCCAGCGCCGTGCACCCGCATTGCGCCAAAAGACTCCTGCACAGTGAATTGATAAGCAGCCACTGTGCGAATTCGCACAGCAGTGTTCAGGCCTGAATTAGGCACCATAAATTTGAATGCTGTGAAATATTGTGAAGGATACGCCGGCATTTTATACATTATAAAGTGGGTTTGCACAAAACAAGTGCATTTTGATTGCTGAATTATACGGCCCTCTTCCAGGAGATTTATTATTTGTTATTTAATAAATGTGTAATATTATATTAATATCGTATTGCTGTACAATTTTTGGACACCAGTCCCATGCTCGGACAGAGATGGGACCCAGGACTGAAGTCTATCAAGTATAAATTGTTATATACCAAGTTCATAATAGTGTGGCCGCGCTGTGGACAGCATACCCTCCAACTGTACCGAATTTGCCGGTACAGTACCGTTTTTTAACAGTCTGTACCGGCAAATTATAATTGTACCGAATGTACCTCTTTTCCCCGCAGCGGTCAGTTACTACTCACTCATAATCAAAATCCTCCAGCGGATTGGAGGCTCTGTCTGAGTTGCCTGGTAGTGCTGCGCCGGCTCTCCCCTCTCCCCCGTTCCCAAGAGTGCATTGCGGGTCCGGTCCCGTGCGTCATGACGTCACGGACCGGCACCCTGCTCATGGGAAAGGACATTGTAACTGTGGACAGTGGACACGATTCTGTGCTACATGAGGGCTAGGATGCGGTGGCCAGCCCCGGCGGCGGGCGCATGAGAAGGGGGATGATTATCTTTGCCATCGGAGCAAGTCAGTGCAGCAAGAAGTTGGCTCAGGCTGCAGTTAAATAAAATGTATTATCTCCTCACTTGCCCAGTCTTCATCGTGTGACATCTGTGCACCTACTGCCAGGCCTGCAGCTCATGTCACATGGTGGCTTGGTGGGCTGCTGGCATATTAAATAAGTATATTTAATATACTTATTTATTAAATAAGTATATTAAATATACTTATTTAATATGCCAGCAGCCCACCAAGCCATCATGTGACATGAGCTGCATGATACGTGTAGTAGTTGGTGCAGAGTACACATTCGGAAAGGGGACATGGTTACACCCCTTTTTCCCCATGACCACGCCCCTTTGTTCATGGCCACGCCCCCTTCCTGAATGTGTACCGATTTCTTATCTTCAAATGTTGGAGGGTATGGGACACCAGTGGCCTCACCAGGCAAGCCGGGGGTTCAAGTAAGTAAGGGGGCCCCGTCTATTTCATCATTCCCGGGCCCCACAATTTCTGATGGCCGCCCTGAAAGGCAACAATAAGGATCTTCATAAATAGGCCCTGATTCTTTTATTTCTTCGTTATTTAAAATTCTAGGTAGAGCCGAAATGGAGTCTCATAGACACCCCCTGTGTTTGTATCTCCCCCATGCATCTGTTACGCCATGTCAGTGTTTTTGTATAGCTGTTACAGAATACAGTTCTACAAAGCTGTTACACGTCTTTTTTGTGCAATATCTGTGTTGGATTAATAAAACTTCGCACAACATGTGAAGCATCCAGTTTCAGATCAATGTGATCAATACACAACAAACATGCTGTTGCTAGATACAATATGGTGCCATTGTTGGGGAAGTTTTCAGATGGAATGAACAGAAATTGATATATGTCTCCTGTCACCATGGAGATCTGAGGCACAAGTAACCCATATGTTGCCTAATTTGTAACTTGCAAACAAAACTTAGAGCGATAGCGTTCATATTTCACATGAATACAGTGTGACATTTTTAAAGTTGTAGGAACTTAATTGCATTTCAAATAAGATCAACGCAGGCTGGTTCAAAACCACAATGCTTTGAATGGGGTATAATGGTGTATATAGACGGAGATGAATATTATATTATCATGGAAGTCAGCTGTTTAGAGCAATGACTGAATTAGTTTGCGTGTGTTGTCCTTTTTGTACAGAACTGTACAATACATGTGTCATTAATGCCAACGTCAAATGCTGGTGACAGCGGAGTGCAGGTAGCTGGCACAGTGAGCTTGGTACCGTGATTATCATAATACCACTTTCACAACGTAGGTCTGGTCAGGTCTGACCTTTCACACTAAATTATACACAGGGCAACCCGGATTGGTCGCCCTTAGTTATTCACTTTGATGCATTCACACTGAACCTTGAGCTGGGTTGACCCAACAATAACCCGGGTTATAAGTGCAGTGTGAAAGGGGTAGAATTGAGGCCAGACTTCTAAATGCTTAAATTTCGTAGCGTTATGCATCAGCGGCACAATGGCGCAATTAACCAAGAATCATCTCCATGAGTTGTATCAAACCTTCGAAAGTGGACAGATGGAGAAGATGCCCAACCAAAGAGGTTATTTCTATCATTTTATAGAATCAACTTGATAAATGATGACTAAAATATGACCATAAATAACTTCTCAATATCTTCTATGCAGAAGGTTTGAGGCATCTCTCCCCCAAGCCCCCGACTGGCCGCTTTACTGGGGAAGTTAGTGGGTTTGGAATATCTTCTGGACATTCCAGGAAAATAGAAAAGTATACTGTATCTCCCAACATGAACAAAATCGGGAACTCTGCACATCGGAAAAGGGGTGTGGCTTTGTCCCGCTAGGCCAGAGCAGCGGCAATGGCATCATGCCCGCCAACCTCCCAAACCCCTGTGGGATGGACAGTGGGACAATTTTCAAAATGGGGACTATCAGGCTAAAATCGGGACAAGCTTCTTGTTGTATTTGCAGGTAAATGTTCAGATCCTTTTTTTGAAAATGGGCATTTTTTTTATTAGCCTAAATTATCCCTTTGCGCGCCAAGTGAATTTGTCAAAATAGGTGTAAAAATTGCCAAGGAAACATTTTTATTCATCTTAATGACCTGTCATTTTTACCTTATATAGGAAATATAATATTTTATTACGCAACATTTTTTATTTGAATTTATCTAACAAATGTAACAAATGTGAGCGATGCTGGCCTATTTTGTGAGTATATGCCTCTTTATTTCTAGTAAATAACAAGACCTGCTTTACGTGAATATAGAAATATGAAAAAAAATCACTGGTGAATCAATTAGCTGCATTCTCATTAGATATTGGTCCAACCCACAAAATGGCCGTCTAGCTAGATACATAATACAACACAAGTATACATACCATCTGAAAAGTAGTGCAACGTGCATAAAGTTACAAATAATGAAACATAATGATATAACAAGTATGCAATCCATAGTAGCAAACTTAAAATACTATGCTTATAGGGTTCAATTCACTTAGCCGCACTCATGGTTCCCACAGATCTGCAAATGTGGCATGAGATAGTGCCACGAAGATGACGAGTTTGGAAGTCATTGCTGGCATTTGCATGCTATTTCAATGGCAACTCGCCACCCTTGCGTGCTGGGGCGAGTTAATTGGATTGACACCATGGTGTATTCAAAAAATGTTAGCAAATATTTTTTTTCCTGAAAAAAGAGCCACCTGCTTAGGATAAGATTATTAACAAGCTGTCCAGCTATTTCTTCTGGGTGATAGAAAGAAAGGCCTCAGAAACCTCCCGTCTGTGACATCAGTAAATTTACCAGGAGCGCCTTTCACAAGTTCTTTAGTAACCGCCATCTTGAGCCTGGCTTGCTTGCTCTCTGTGTGTGTGTATATTCTTTTTTTTTTTTTATCACCCATTGTTTCAATCTGAGAAGACAAGGATTTAAACAGAAGGTCTGAGTGGAGTTAAACAAAGACGGAGACAGCTGTGTGAGCCTGATCATTTTCCTAAGCGCATGGTTTGACATTAAATTTTCATAGGGCTTTTAAGTCAAGATTTTGCTTATCAGAAGGAAAAGACCCACAGTAAAATATTGTTATTGATTTGGCGATTTTAGATGTAACTGATCCTTTAAGTATTTTTTTTTTTTGGTTTCATCTTTAGTCACATTATTGTATATGTTGGAATTACAGTTCTCCTTTACTGTTTAACAGTATGGATGCCAAAATTGACATTAATATAAATGAAAGCCTAGTTAATAAACATTTGTATAAGTAATTATATGATTATATAACACAGCCCAGGGAGATACTTAGAAAATATCATCCATCGCACTGGTACAGACTCGAAAGTATTTAGAAAATTTATTACGAGTTTGTCCTTTTGAATAATTCTTAAAAAATGATTAGTGAAGGTGTTTAAGCCTCAATTATATATTGGCACCAGGTTCTTTCCTGGGATATAAGTGGGTGGGTATGAAATTCCAGCTAAAATTGGGTCAGGTTAGATTGTATACGAATATGTACTTTATCTGGCATATTTTAGCACGCAGACAATAATCTGAAATGTTGTAAATGTAATTTTTCAAACAGCAGATAAGTTTTATTTATTTTTTCTAAAATGTATGATTTTATTTATATTTTGAATTAAAGCATTGCAACAGTAATAGTTAATGTGATATTATCTTTAACCCTTTCAGGCAGTGGCGTTACAATATCCCCGCAGACCCCGCGGTCGCAGGGGGGCGCTGTGAAAGTGTGGGCGCCGGGGGTCTGCGAAGCTATTGTAATGCTGCTGTGCTGCGGCCGGGACCCGCAGATTTACCTGTCTGCGCAGCGGTTCCGGCTCCCCTCCTGGCTTCTGCTGAAATTAAAATGGACCATCATAAAATGTCCGCCCCCATACAGCAGACAGTTCTCTGAAACTGTCTGCTGTATGGGGGATGGACATTTTGTGATGGTCCTTTTTCATACCAGCAGAAGCCAGGAGGGGAGCCGGGACCACAGACAATATCTGCGGGTCACTGGCACCGAAGCACAGCGGACTCGGAGGGTATGGCACGGGGGCAATTTTGATAGTAAGCCACTGCTTTCAGGTCCAACGTCTAGTCAGGCTCAGCAGACCTAGCGCTAGTAGCAGATCCAGTGGTGAGACACTTTACAATAAGAACATTAACATTGTTCAACATTCAACGTAGACCTTTTTTGAATTAAAAAAAATTGCAATTCATTTAAACATTTAAACCAGACTTTTTGAATTGCAAAAAAAATAAAAATAAATAAGGACTGCAAAGGGTTAAGTGCTTATTCTCGTCTGTTTTTTTTAAAGCCTCCAGGACTGATTGAGTTAACCCCAAGCGATGATCAAGTCTTGTCTCTTCTTCATGAGCCCTCCAGCTGTAGCCGGAATGAAACTGCTCATGCAAATTAAATGCATTTTAAACAATAAGCTGATTGCTCCTTATGGATTTTTCTCTTTCTTAAGTATTGATCCTCTGGTAATAGATTGCCCAGGGTAAAAACTATCCACATTAAAGCTAAACCGCACACTGCGAGACGCTCTTATGTGTAAAGGCTGGCACGGCATTCTGGGTTGGAACACATGGAGAGCCGCTTCGTGCTCCTGTGCATTATTAGCGATCTTGTGCAGCCATCAACGTTTTTTTTTTCTTTATTTGTCCTCCTGAATACAATGATGACCGTTGCGGTTCAAGGCTTTGTGGGACTTATTCAGAGTTGTACGCTACGTTGATGTTTTTGCTGTTAGGTGACTGTAATATATTGCGAATGAGTTGCGATGGATGTAGCGGGCATCTCCACTTGCTCACGCCTCCCCACTGTCCCAATTTTCGCGGAACAATCATGTTTTTTGGTACAGTCCCATGTCCCACCCGGCAGTGCTCAAGGGGGGGAGGGGGCACTTGGGGGTCTCCTCTGAGACCTGTGGGGAGTAGGCGCTGTGCACTATTCACTGAGACAAAGGGCTGAGAGCATGGCCAGCAGTTGTCAGGGCGAAAACAGGAACATGGACTAATGGGAGGGCCAATATCATAGGTCACGCCCATGAAGAAAAGGCCAACCCACAATATATATTCGGTGCGCAAATGTCCTTCCTCTGCTGGCCCCAAAGTTGGGAGGTATGACTTGCTAACATTAGCGGTTCCACGGCCTACAAAATCTCAAATGCAATTTCATCAACAAGAGTTTCCACTGACAGCATCGCTTGTCATATCCAAAGCTTTCCTTATGTGTTTAGGAACAGTTTGCTTTGTTTGCCCATTTGAGTGTTGTCTGTCTCTGACGTACAACCATTTTTTTTTTAATATGCAACTGATGGAGGGAATTATATTTTGGTGTCATGATCCTAGAGTCCAGCTACAGTTGTCCTGTTGTTGTACCAAAATATCTGGTTGGTAGAGAATTCTAACAAAACTTTCAGAGTCAAAATTTGGCACCATCAATGCCACTGTGACGGCAGATTGTGCGGTCAATAAAATTAATTGCTAAAACTGCTGCACTGTTCATTTCGCTATCCAGTTGCAATGTCCTCATCAATATTTAAGTAGGTGCGAGACAGCTAAGGTCAGGAGGTCTGACCCAGATGAGTTCATAACTGAACAACATTGGAAAACAGATGCTCGGAGAATATGGCTATATCTACCGATTTATTGTCCAATCTGGCCGGTTAGAACAAAAACCTGGTAATGGATGAGAGCAAACGACAGGTGACCATGGTGTTTGTTCCAACCAGCCAGATCTGACAATCAATTTGTAGGTGTATGGCCAGCTTTGGTTTATTTGTACAATGTTGCAGAACAACAGTTGAGTTTTTAAAGCGGGAGGACGTCCTCCTAGATCAGGGATGGGGAAACTTTGGCCCTCCAGCTGTTGCTGAACTACACATCCCAGCATGCACTGCTACAGTTTAGCTTTTTGGCCATGCTAAAACTGTAGCAGAGCATTCTGGGATGTGTAGTTCAACAATCCCATCCCTGTCCTATATAGAAAGTTACATTTACATTATGGCCGTATTATACCTGATTGTTACAATTACACACACACACGTATCTGAAGGTGGGTATGGGTGATGGGGTAGACACTACGGGTGACATTCTATGGATTGAGATAAATGCGCATGTTTTTTTAGCGCACCACATCGCCGCAAATCGCACTTTTTCAAATCGCACTTTTCAGTCATAATTCGCATATTTAATGTAATGCGTTTTGGAGGCTGAAAAGTTCGAAGAGGAGCGATTTGCGGCGAATTGGTGCGCTGTCTTTAGTCCTGAAAATGTGCGATTTTCATGTCTGAAAATCGCATGTTTGCAGGAATGCGCAAAGTTTTAAAAAAAAAACGCGCGCGGGGTCCCCCGCCCGAGCATAACCAGCCCCGGACTCACTGAGCCGGTGCTGGTGACATAAAATCAGGGTCCCCGACAAATCGGGGTCCCCTTGATTTCATGAAACCAGCACCAGGCTCAAGGTCCGGCGCTGGTTCCCAAAATACGGGGGACAAAATGACTAGGGGTCCCTCGTATTTTAAGAACCAGCACCGGACACAACCAGCCAGCAGGGTAATGCCACAGCCGGGGGAAACTTATTATATAAGCTCCCGCGGCCAAAGCATTAACCCCCTGGCTGGTCAGCATGGGCAGGGGTCCTGGGTAAGTGGGGACCCCCCCAATGAAGGGGTCCCCCCCCTCCAGGACTTACCAGCCCATGCTGATAGTCCGGGGCTGTCCCCGATGCCCCTGGGCGGTGGGCATCGGGCTGATGGATTGTGTAAAAAAAAGAATAAAAACTATTGTTTTTTACTGGCGAACTATGAGTCCCAGCAAGCCTACCCCGCATGCTGGGACTTGGAGAACCACAAGTCCCAGCATGCGGGGCATTAAAGGGCCCGCTGGCACTTGTAGTTCAACAGTAGAAAAAATAGTTAACAAAAACACACTGACACACTGTAAAATAAAAGTTTAATACACACATAACACACACACACACTGATATTTACCTACCTTGAGCCCGTAGGTCGGTCCCTGGATCCTGGGTCCGGGCTCCGGGGCTCCAGGGCAGAAGAGTCCGGTTCCGGGGCCTTGGTCCTGGTTCCGGGGCTGGTCCTGGGGTTCCGGGGCTCCTGGGCTGAAGAATCCGGGGTCCAGGATCCGAGGTAGTCCCCAGGGGTACCTAAGGAAGCAAATCCTACTCACCTGGATCCCCGGCGACGACCTCGGCATCCTCTCCGGTGACAGCGCTGCTCCCATCTGGTACCCGGCTCGCAGGACTTTGACAGGCGCAGAGATGTTTCCTCCTCGGCGTCTCTGGACAGAATGATTTCTGGCCAATCAGGAGCCGAGAAAGTCGGCTCCTGATTGGCCAGAAATCATTCTGAATACAGACGCCGAGGAGGAAACATCTCTGCGCCTGTCAAAGTCCTGCGAGCCGGGTACCAGATGGGAGCAGCGCTGTCACCGGAGAGGATTCCGAGGTCGTCGCCGGGGACCAGGTGAGTTGGATTTGCTTCCTTAGGTACCCCTGGGGACTACCTCGGATCCTGGACCCCGGATTCTTCAGCCCAGGAGCCCCGGAACCCCAGGACCAGCCCCGGAACCAGGACCAAGGCCCCGGAACCGGACTCTTCTGCCCTGGAGCCCCGGAGCCCGGACCCAGGATCCAGGGACCGACCTACGGGCTCAAGGTAGGTAAGTATCAGTGTGTGTGTGTGTTATGTGTGTATTAAACTTTTATTTTACAGTGTGTCAGTGTGTTTTTGTTAACTATTTTTTCTACTGTTGAACTACAAGTGCCAGCGGGCCCTTTAATGCCCCGCATGCTGGGACTTGTGGTTCTCCAAGTCCCAGCATGCGGGGTAGGCTTGCTGGGACTCATAGTTCGCCAGTAAAAAACAATAGTTTTTATTCTTTTTTTTACACAATCCATCAGCCCGATGCCCACCGCCCAGGGGCATCGGGGACAGCCCCGGACTATCAGCATGGGCTGGTAAGTCCTGGAGGGGGGGGACCCCTTCATTGGGGGGGTCCCCACTTACCCAGGACCCCTGCCCATGCTGACCAGCCAGGGGGTTAATGCTTTGGCCGCGGGAGCTTATATAATAAGTTTCCCCCGGCTGTGGCATTACCCTGCTGGCTGGTTGTGTCCGGTGCTGGTTCTTAAAATACGGGGGACCCCTAGTCATGTTGTCCCCCATATTTTGGGAACCAGCGCCGGACCTTGAGCCTGGTGCTGGTTTCATGAAATCAAGGGGACCCCGATTTGTCGGGGACCCTGATTTTATGTCACCAGCACCGGCTCAGTGAGTCCGGGGCTGGTTATACTCTGGCGGGGGACCCCACGCTCGTTTTTTTTTTATTTTAACCGTTTTTATTATTTTTAACACCAGAACCCTGCACAGAACATTGCGATCTGTGCAGGGTTCTGGCTACTTCGCCAAACAGAACCTGGTCTGAAATAAGTGCGTTAATTAGACACCTAAAAAATGCGATTTGCAAATGCGCATTGCATTAAATAAGCGACTTGTATACTGTTCTGTACGAAAACATCTGGATGCGATAAAAATGCGAATTAATCTCGCACTTTTAGTCCGCATGCCTTAACGCACATAATATGCGATTTCAGTCCCTTAGCGCATCCTATTAAATTTGCGATTTTAAGGAAAAATGCGATATCGACATTTTGCTGTCTAATTAACGCAAAAAAAGCCAAATCGCATTCCATCGAATGTCACCCTACGAAGCTTTATATACATTAGGTAGACCACTAAAGGTCGACAGGGTTGGAAAGTTGACGCAAGCATTAGGTTGACAATGGTAATATTGATAGTCAAAAGGTCGACATGAGTTTTTCCCGTTTCCTTTTGTTCTGAATTTCGACGTAAGTCGACATGGACATGATATCAGTGTACCGCATCCCCTTACGTTAGCCATGCTTTGGGCGTGGTGCACTATTATATTCTACCTCCACGCCGTAGTGAATGGCAGGGTATGAATTACTGACTGTCGGCACAAAATGTGATAAGCTCACGTCAACCTTTTTGACTGTCGACCTTCCCATTGTTGACCTAATGCTTGTGTCCGCCTTCTGACCCAGTTGACTATAGCCATGTAAACCTGATTGCATGCCGACCTAAGATCTGTCAAACTTTAGTGTTCGACCTAATGTATGTCGACATTCACAGTGTTGACCTAGGGACCGTATCCCCTGTAGGTAGAGAGAGCACATTTTGAAAATTGCTAAGTTCAAATCCGGGCATAAAACTCCCATATGTCCTTTCTGGTGATCCTATGTGCAGGGCTCATTTATCGCAGAGCCGAACTAGCCGGGGATCCTCTACCAAATGTCCCCTAGGTGGCAGCACCCTGACCGTACCATCTAGCAGCAGTATTGGGAGACTCTGACTCCGTGCACAGATGGCTGCTAATGGTGTTACGGTGCTGTTAGGGCTGAGGAGCTGGGAGGAACCAGCATAAAGCCAATCAGATGCAGAGAAGTTCATAGGAGCATTAAGGTGAATTATTCCTCTGGTTCTGAGAATGCCAATAGCAACTCCTTATGGCGAAGCCTCTTCTGGGAAGTCCCATTTCTCAGGTAACTGAAGCACGGAGCTTCGTATAGGAGCTGGGACAGGAGTGTCCTCATCAAGGACTGGGGGTCACTGTCCAGGCTGAGTCACCTGCAGTTCATCCATTCTGATTAGTACGGTGCTCCCTTGGCCAGAGAGACTGCTGAGTACATTACAGAGCCGAACGCAGTTCCTCAAGGCACTCTGAGGGGTACAATTACTAACACTGGAGTTCTACTGAAGATGGGATGTTGCCCGTAGCAACCAGTCAGAATCTATCTATTCTCTTCTAGAAGGTGCTAAGGCCATTATTCTGGTTCACTGGTAAAGGAACATTTATTTCTCAAATGGACAAAACCATGCTGCACTGCAGGTGGGGCAGATGTAACATGTGCAGAGAGAATTACATTTGGGTGAGTTATTTTGTTTCTGTGCAGGGTAAATACTGGCTGCTTTATTCTTGCACTGCAATATAGATCTCACTTTGAAGTAAAACCCCACCCAAATCTAATTCTCTCTGCACAAGTAACATCTGCCCCACCTGCAGTGCACATGGTTTTGTCCATTAGAGAGATAATTTGCCTTTGCAAGTGAACCAGAATAATGGCCTAAATACATAAGTAGAAACAGATTGGTTGCTATGGGCAACATCCCATATTCAATATTCAACAGAACTCCCTTCTTAGCAAATTTTCCCCTAACAGTCCAAGTTTTAAGAATAGCCATGGCTGAGCACAGGGGGTTAAATCAAATCGATAGATGGTTAAATGACACTAGTGCAGGGCCGCCGACAGGGGGGTGCCCTGGGTACAGACCCCCGCACCCAGCCTCCCCCACCAGGTGTTGGTGGCCAGGCACGCACAGTACACAGTGCAGCCTGCAGAGCGCTAAAGCCTAGGACACAGGCCGGCCGGAGGTATGGCGCTGTTCCGCTGGGGGCCTGGACTGTAGGTCAGTCCCGGGCCCCAACATTTCTAGTAGCGGCCATGCACTAGTGTAAACATGGTATCATGCAGTAAGTATTGTTACGCCATTGGTAGTGCTCCATTTCAATAGGTAAATTCCAATTTGTGTTAGAGACAATGGGGGTTATTCAGTTTCATTCGCAAAGCACATTTGGGTCCTTATTCTGGTTGAGGAATTTTGCAGCCTTGGTGGACACCAAACGCCGCCCGCACGGCTGACCGCCTGCCCCCCTCCCCCCCCTGGCATGCCGCGATCCCCCAAAGGCATGCTGATGTCAGCTGCCCGCCCCCGCCTCATTGCTGAATTTCCATGGGAATGCCTCCATGGACGCGACCGCTCACCGCCCCCCGCAGTGCTGTGTGCGAGGTTTATTGCTTTTCAATTGATCACTTTTCTTGGCTTAGTACATCTCACCCATTAGGGGCGACTCAGTGCTTCTGGGATAGTCAACAATGGAGGTGCTCTGAGGGGCACTTATTTTTTTTGGTGCCCAAGAAAACAATTGAATCACCCCTTAATCCAAATTAGCATGAAAATACCCTCTTTCAATATACTCTATGAATTAAATATACTAATTTGGGAGTCTATTGAATATAGGATGTTGCCCATAGCAACCAGATTCTACTTCTTACTTATATAGCACCTTTAGTAGAAAATTTGATTGGTTGCTATGGGCAATCTTCACGAGAACTCACATATTTGTAAATTTACCCCTATAGCCTTATACCTCTCAACTCTTTGAGTATTTTGTTTATTATTTTGACAACGACCGTAACTTCTATAATTGTGGAGTTTAGGATCCACAGCCCCGGCTCACAGTTCTCCCTCAGTACCACCTCTGTTTGCTGTGGAAATAATAAACATTTCTGTTTCCTATTGACCTAATATTAGGCCAAAAAACTAATTTATGAGGAACTCAGTTTCCTCAAATGAAGAAAAAATTCCTCCCTGATGTTAAAAAAACAGTTGGATTCGCCCCAATATCAACACTCCAGCACAGCGCCATCCAATAGTCTTGTTTGTTGTATGTATCCAAAAAGGTGATCAAAACTCAGGTCTGTTGACTCTCAAATACCAGATTTTCCAATAGGCTGCTCCACATCTTTGCTGCTTACACTATGAAGAGCCCGGATGAAGGATGTAGAGGGTGGGAAAGATGTCACATACAGGGGTAGGGGCGGAACTACTGGAGGTGCAGTACACCGGGGCCAAGGAGTTCTTGGGGCCCTCTGCACCGCATCCAGCAGTTTTGTTTTGTTTTGCGGCGTGGGTGCGGGCCGGGGCCCGCGAGAGGGAAATGCGGGGAGAATGTTGTGCGGTGAGGTTGGGGTGACTAAATGGATCTCTGTTGTGGATCCAATCCGCGGTCCTGCTGCTCCCAATGACAGCCGTCACTACATTATCATTTTAAGGGACAATCTTAGTTTGAAGGTGGGTTTCATCGGACGACCCCTTAAGGGTCCATGCTATTTCTGTGATATTTCCTTCTGAATACAACCAGAGCTGCTGAAAGCACCGCCTGGCCCGGGGCCATGGTCAATGAGAGGGATTTGGTCAACTTTAGTGGCATGGTCGCGCCCCTGTAAAAGAAAAAAAAAATTGCAGGGGGTGCTGCAGCTGCCTCTCTGTCCTGCTTAACACATGGCACTGAGCAGCATATGCTGGGCAGGGGAGAGAGGCTGTGCTGCTGCAGCACCCTCTGCTCTCTAATCCCACTCCCTGGTCTCTGCAGCAGGGGAGGGAGGCGCAGGCTCCGGACCCCTCCATCAGACCCGAGCCCGGGTAAAAAGAACACCCCCCCCCCCTCGACGGCCCTGAATACGGCCCAATAAACAGACTCCCTTAAGTGAACCTTTCACCCCTTGAGTGGTGGGTTTTCCTTGGGCAGGACAAACATACCAGGGCAGTTTTGTTCTGCCCCAGAAATACTCACCACAGAAGGGGCAGCCGCTGCCCCTGCTCCCCTGGAGCTGCTACTGCCAGCTTTGGCTGTTTGGGGATGCTTGGATAAGTTTGGGGGGGGGGGGGGGGGTTGCTTGGGAGTGCTCAGGTGTTCAAACCATTATCTTTTTGGGCATTCCTGTGTTTGGATGCACAAACACACAAACTTCCCCGAGCAGCCCTCATGCTCCCCGAGCGGCTCTGATCCTCCCCAAGTGGCAACGGGGATGGTGAGGATCGGCAATAAGTGGGGGATCAGCAACAGGGTAGATGGTGGTGTCCAAGCGCACCCGTTCTTTACAGTGGCATGCCTGGACATTTCTCGGGACAGCCCGCTCCAGCAGCGCAGCTCAGCCCATGAAATTTTGGAACATACCAGGGCCTATAAGGGTCCATTAAATGGAAAAACATTTTCACTTTACAAAACTTTTGAGAATTGCATAAGCATAAACTTTCACCCATCCCTCGGACGGGCCTTAAGACTTAACCTTTATAACAGTTTAAAAATAGGAGTCCAAGGTTCTCAGGAATAGGCTCTTAACCATTTGTGAATTTGTGAAAATTGGTGTTAAAGTTGCCAAGCAAACATTTTTATTCATCATAATGACCTGTAATGTTACCTGATATAGGAAATATCTTTTTTTACACATTTTCGATTTGAATTTATATAACAAATGTGAGCGACGCCGGCATTTTTTGCTGATATTTTACCCATCTCTCATAGAGATGTTGTCAGTCAAAGGGTTAAGGCAGTGGTTCCCAAACTGTGTGCCGTGGCTCCCTGGGGTGCCTCGGGACACATGCAGGGGTGTCACGGGTTGGTGGTCCAGGACCAATTCAAATTATTTATGATCAATTATTTATGGACAAAACCAGTGCTGGTGGCTGCCAATCATAAAATATATGTACAATCAGAAGCAAATCCTGCCCTTGAACACATAACTGAACCTAAGAAGCACATATAAAATCAATCTAATTAATTTTATATATATTTTTGGGGCCTAGGGGTGCCGTGGAAAAATTCTGATACTCTAGGGTGCCGTGGTTTGAAAAAGATTGGGAACCCCTGGGTTAAGGTTACAAGTGACCGAAAATCTTTTTTTATTTTTTTTATTTTTTTATTTTTTGTGCAAGGTTCGCAAGGTTCAGACCTATTTTGTGAAATCATGTGACAGCTATTGCAAGTTCTGGGAGTGTCAGGAAAAATGTAGGCGTGCCCAGGTGTTTTAGGAGAAGCATGTGATGCCAGCTCCGGCCCCGAACAGCCTGTTTGTAGGGCAGCCGCCGAGAAGGTCTTGCGCTACGCACAGGCTGCACACACGGGAAAAAAATCATTAAATCATGAGCGGCTTCGTATGTATTTGCGGCGGTTCGTCAATCCAGCTGATTTTCTAAAGCCTTGCTAAGCAAATCGCAGACTTACACGGGGTGGTATAACTGATCGCAGGGCTACAAAAATTAGCAACCAGGTGATCAGGGCTGAATTAGGCCCCAGGGCCACAAAGGAATCCTTGACGGCCCCCATTGCCCATCCCTGGTACGGGTTGGGATCATTTGGTCTATTGCATTATGGTCGAAAGTCATTAGGTCGAATTCATTAGGTCGACATGGTAAAAGGTCGACATGACTCTAGGTTGACTTGGGAAAAGGTCGACATGATTCTAGGTCGAAAGGTCATTAGTTCGACAGGTCATTAGTTCGACAAGGTCATTAGTTCGACATTGTCTATGTCGACATTCACAAGGTCGACATGGGGTTTTTCACTGTTTTTTTACCTGAATGTCAACACAGTCGACATGGACACAGTTTAAAGTGCACTGCATCCCCTCGCATCGCTCGCTGCGCTCGCTATGCGTCGGGCACGGTGCCTCGCTACGCTCGGCACACTATTTTATTCTCCCACCACGCCCTAGTGGATGGTAGGGCATGAAATACCGCCTGTCGGCACATGTTGGCTCAAAAAACAGTGAAAAACTCCATGTCGACCTTGTGAATGTCGACATAGACAATGTCGAACTAATGACCTTGTCGAACTAATGACCTGTCGAACTAATGACCTTTCGAACTAGAATCATGTCGACCTTTTCCCATGTCGACCTAGAGTCATGTCGACCTTTTAGCATGTCGACCTAATGGATTCGACCTAATGACTGTCGACCATAATGCAGTAGACCAAATGACCGCATCCCACTTGTATATATACCGTCTATGTTCTGTATAAGCATAACATAAGCACCTACAGATCTGAATTTCAGATTTCCTCCTTGTTGTTACATTTTATTTAGATTACTGACATTTTCTATAAATGTGTTAGTTCCACATTTCCAGGAATCTTATGCTTGAATCACTCACACATTTATCTACTTAAAATAGAAAAGAATCTTGTTTAATATTTATGACATTTATTTTCACGAAAAGGGAAAATTTGTCAAAATTATGTAGTCAATAATATGCCACTAAGATATGATACCACTGTTCTAAATGCCTAAACTTGATTTCAAAGTATTGTAGCAATTGATCACATAGAAGTTAGATATATTTATACATTATGTTATATTTATACATTATGTATAAATATATATTACTTGGTACATACAACATTATATTTGTCATATGCGAATCATTTATACATTTTAGCAGAATACCGCCTGGTTTTGTTCTAGTACAAAAGTTTTTGTTTTGTTTTTTTACCTTGTGCACGAAAAAAAAAAAAAAAAAAAAACCAAGCAGGAAAACTCATCTTTAGATTATTGCTATTAAGTTACAAGTATTACAGCAGATTTAAATGGCTGTTTAAAATTGATTGCAGTGTTAATGGAAAAACTCGGGCTGGTTTCAGTGTTTAACAGATTGTTGAAATATCGTGTTTGGCTGTTTCAGATTTTGTGAGCTTTGCAGGCGCCTGGAGGGGGGGGGGGGGGGGGGGATACAGAACATCACTAGTCTTTTTCTATGTACAAATGATTTTGTTTTTTCTTATCTTTTATTTGTTTTTTACTTTCTTTTTCTTTCTGCGAAGGCTGAAATATGCACATTTATAATCATTCTTTGGATTTTGCTGCCAGTAATCCCTAAACTCAAGGTCTGCAACTAATCTGACACAATGAAATAAGATATTGGCATCCATGTTTACAAATAGCACTTAGCTAGAAATTAGACTCCAACATTATTCTTTTCTCCAAAATGAAGCATTAGAACCTCCAAGGGCTGCAGAGGTGGAGTGTATCATAAATATTATGCACATTCTTATCATTTACCGATGTATATGATCAGAGGCGTAACTAATACTCTCTGGGCCCCATAGCAAAATTTGAAAAGGGGCCCCCCATTGTACAGGGTGACACACACACACACACACACACACACACGTAGTGGGGGATAAAAGGGGTCACAAAAATATTTACACAGGGGTAGGAGGGTACAAAATGTCATACACGGGAGGGGGATGGTTGGAACGTACATGGTGTCAACATGCCTACACAGAGGCAGGGGTCACACACAGTAGGGGTTCAAGATTACAGGGGGGGTCACACACACACACACACACAGGGGAAGGTGATACAGGGGTTCACACTGGGGATTAGGGGCAAGCAGGTGTCATACACTGGGTTAGTTGGTTCAGGGGGTCACACACCAAGTATGAGGGGGGCAGAGGGTCACACACAGAGGAAGGCCGTAAAGGGTGGAGAAGATGTAATGCGTCTGTGATGTGAGATGTGTGGTGCAGGGGGGGTGTCACAAACCAGGGATGAGGATGGAAGAGGAGACAAGGTGTCAGACATGGTAATAGGCAGTGCAGGAGGTAATACACGTGGGATATTTGGGGGTCGAGGTGAGGTCAAACCCACACTGTAGAGGGTAGGTGGGTCATAACGTTTCACACACACAAGGGATCACACATGGGGTACAGGGTGCATGGGCACTTACCAATCAGGGAGGGAGGCCTGTGGACCCAGGCACAGGGTGAAGGGGAGGCTGGACTGACATATGAATTTCTGCACTTGATGATGGTGGCACCGCTGGAGGGACAGTATCATCACTGTGCGGGAGAAGGAGGCAGACCAGCGCGGCTTCAATTCCCCTCATGGTACGGCTTCACAGTATCATCACTGTCTGGGAGAAGAAGGAGGCAGGCTAGCGCTGCTTCAATCCGCTCATGGGCCCTTATTCTGATTGACGCGGACTTTACCGCATACTTTCGGATCGCGTCTTTACGGCGTCTGCGCATGCGTGGAGAACGCAACGCGCATGTGCCACGCCTTGACTCGGTACCAGTTCGGCCAGATCCCGTCCAGAACTGTTCACCGCTATCATTCGGGAAATAGGGGCGTATTATGGGCGTCATGCGGAATGACACATGGGCGTAGTTTCAAAGTGGGCAAAACGGGGCGGAAACATGGGCGGACACGGGGGAGTACACTTATGTTGGGGGGCGTACATTCGGAAACCACTCCGAATGCACGCGATCAAAAAGGGCAGAAATGTGCGGTGTCCACAAGTGTACTATTGCTTTGCGGACACCACTCGTTCATGCGCTAGGCGAACGTACGCCTAATGACTACAACCATTAACACCTGAACCCAATAGAATCTACTCCTTTACTCATTACTCACTAATAGGCCGCTTGTCAGTGCTTTAATTGAAACCATTGCTGCTTCAAGGAAACCTTACTAGTCCCCCACATATGCTGTACTTGTCAGACACTTTCAAACTGCTAACAATGGACATGACAGAATATTAATACTAGCAATACACATGTGTATTTGACATGTACTCATGAAACCACACATTTTGGGTAAAGTAAACACATTTATTTATATTCATGTCACAGTCAATGCCAGTGTGATGCAATGACCATAAAATAATACATACAAACAATAAACAACATGGCAGGAATGCCGCAAAATAAATAATAATACAAAACAAATATAATTGCACACAGATGGACTCCAGCACCTCCTATGTGCCACTGCACATGCAGCCAGTGGGAAATGAGGAGGCTGCTGGCCCTTCTACAGCAGGGCAAGCTGCACCTGACCATTCAACAGCAGGGCACCCTACACCTGGCCCTTCTGCAGCAGGCCAACCTGCAGCTGGCTCATATGCACCATCAGCAGAATCATTTGGAACACAACCGGGGACTTCACAAGATAGTACCATGGCCATCACTTCAAGTACAGCTGACAGTAATGGCAGGCAAAAGAGGGCAACAGGGGAACCACAAAGGACATATGAAGCAAGGGCTCAGCTGGTTACCCTCAGCACGTGATTGGACACAAGAAGCTGACACACACAGCACAATGGAAGATTTGGGAACACATAACGGCGGAGATTAATGCAGCCACAAGTTCATTTCCGACCACGTTTGGCCTTGGTAGGCTCCTTGGCCTGTGCAGCAGCTCTTCGGGGACGGCCAGATGCTGGGGCAGGTGGAGCAGATGATGTGGAGGGGTTGGCTGGTCTACCCCTCCTGCCAGCAGGGAGTGTTGCCGGTGGTAATGCACCAGAAACGGATGCCATTAGGACCCTGTTGCTGGTAACCAGCTCCACCATAAGCTCATTATGGTGGAGGAGGAGATCATTTTGGCGGGTGGCTTGCTCGGCCAGCACCTGAGCACTTGCAGCCATGGCCTGCATGCTCGCAGCCATGGACTGCTGGGTGCTGACCAAGCTCGCCAGGATCTCCTCGGTCCTACGCACCCGTTCTGATGCCAAGTCTCCCTGCTGGTTAATGTCCCCAAGCACCTCGGCCAAGGCGGCCAAATCGGCTTGGGCCGATGCCTGCTGCTGCACAGGCCTACCTCTGGGGCCAGGTGGCACGGACTCCTCCACCTCCTGAACAGAGTCGTCACCAAGCGGTGGGGTGTCTGTGGGAAAAGATAAACACAATTAGGAGACATTCTACGATAATTACTTGCACAAGTTTATGGCATGACCAATATTTACCTTCCAGAAAAGACGCAAACACTTCAGCTGGGGCCTCGCTATCCATCGTGCTCACCCCCCTGATCTCCTCAACTGATATACAGCTCTCGGCCATCACCTCCAGGGGGGTGAGCTCTAGCCCTGATGGCATGGGGCCGGCCCCAGATGTCTGGCTGTGGTCCCACCGCTTGGTCATCTTCCTCTTCAGGTTGGTTTTGAAGTCCTGCCACCTGCAATGTAAGTTGACATATTAATACATGTCACTCCCAATGTTAGCTGTTGCAGCCATTGCTCTGTGCTACATATTACAACATGTGATTAATGTCCCATATATAATATTACATGCAACTATGATATCAACCGTTACAATACACATTCACAATCACCCTACTCTAACTCTCAACGAAATAACATGGCAATAATGTATGTGTATCGTAACAACCTCACGGCCCATTTGCTAAATGCATCTAAGCATCAATTCAATCATTACTTGGCTATTACTGGCCACATGTATCACAAAACAACTTGCCTCTTCTTCACATGGTCCGTCTCACGAACTTGTGGCGCTACTTCATTAATCTCTGCCGTTATCTGTTCCCAAATCTTCCATCTGCGTGTGTGTGTCAGCTTCTCGGATGGACACTCTATCCAATCACGTGCTCGGGGAACCAGGATGGCCAGCTCCTGTGCTTCATATGCCTTATTTTTTTTGGGTGGTTCCGCTGTTGCACTGGCTCGCCCCTTGCCACGTCCCTGGCCACGCCCCCTGGCACCAGTCGCTGCACTTGAAGTGCTGGCCATGGTACTACCTTGTGAAGTCTCCTGTTGTGTTCCAAACAATTCTGCTGATGGTGGATATGAGCCAGCTGCAGGTTGGCCTGCTGCAGAAGGGCCAGGTGTAGGTTGCCCTGCTTTAGAATGGTCAGGTGCAGGTTCCCCTGCTGTAGAAGGGGCAGCAGCCTCCTCATTACCCACTGGCCGCATGTGCAGTGGCACATAGGTGGTGCTGGAGTCCATCTGGTCAAATAGTTGCTGCAGCACTGGGTCCACCTCTGGTTGGGATCCAGACATGTTAGCAACAACATTGTCACCTTCTAATACACCTTTATATACTGTTTGTGTAATCTGTTTGGCGGACATCAGCGGCAGCTGCGTTCCGTGCGTGAGCGTACGTCGCTGTTTTTTCGCGCCGCATACGGTGGCGGAAATTACATTGTGTAAAACCTGGCGAAAGTTCTACATGAAATACTGGTCACCAATGCTAACATTGCATAGAATCTTCTGATACACCTGTGACTATTGCACAATACACATGCTATTTGCTAGCATGACATGACATTTCATTCATGACTACTGTGGTATTGTGGCGTTTTAGTGCAAGCTAAAAGTAGCCCAATCCCTTAGAGAATCCAGCCCACAAGTCATGCAATACTCATCTCTACTGTTATAGACCACACATGTGAGAGCCCTATAAATAGTGACTTCCTGCTAGAATCATTTGTCTCCAGATCTGGACTTGTCAGGGTCTAAGGTAAGCTCTTTCATGCTCCTTGTAGATATGATATCCATTAACAATGTAAGTGTATGAATGTATGCACCATTGCCTCACTGACTACAGATTGTTGGGCCAGCAAAGTGGTGTATCATTATTGCAACATGTCACATGTTCACTATTTCACTCACAGGTCTTCAACCTGTGTGGGTTCATCTATTGCAGGACAACATGTCCCAGCAATAGATGAAATGTGTCATAGTACATGATGTCGGCAAAAAATGCTGACACCTTTATCTGTGTGTTTTGGACGGTGTGTATTGAGTTCATATTATTGTGTCATCATTAGAGAGTCAAATGGATCTGCGGGATTTCACGGGGCGGCCATCTATTGTACGTATTGAAGGCTACAAATATATTTGTAGTGGGATATGGCCATTATGTGCATAGGTGCATCAGTATTTATGTTCATTTCTTTATAGGTTGCTGAAGCTATTATGCGCTACATGGAGAGGAGGCTAAGGGCACTTGCGGCTCTCCCCACTCGTCGGCCAAGGAGGCCAGGACGTGCTAGAATCTATCGCACACGGGTGACTCTGTTTGCTATGCCCGATGATGAGGTACTTACTAGGTACCGGTTACCGCCACATGTAATTCTGGATCTGCTCACCTTAATTCAGAGCGATCTGGAACCTCTACACGGGATCACGACAGCAATTCCGCCTCACACACAGCTGCTGGCGGTGTTGCATTTCTGCGCCTCAGGATCATTCCAACAAGTAGTGGCAGTACTTGCTGGAATATCTCAGCCGGCCTTCTGCCGAATCCTGAGGCGTGTGACGTCGGCCATGTTCAGGCGCAAGGGGCACTTCATGGCCATGACATTTGCCACCGAGACCCTGCGCAGAAGCCAGCAGGCCTTCCATCAAATTGCTGGCTTCCCTAATGTGATAGGGGCTGTGGATGGCACCCATGTACCATTTGTGCCTCCATCTCGAAGTGAGAAGATATATAGGAACCGCAAATTGTTCCACTCACTGAACGTGATGGTGGTATGTGGCCCATCCATGGAGATTCTCGCCTTCAACTCGAAGTTTCCCGGAAGTGCCCATGACTCTCATGTCATCCGACAAACCGGGATATGGCAAAGACTCCAAGAGCTGGAAGGCCGTGATGCGTGGGTTCTGGGTGACTCCGGTTACCCATGTACGCCCTGGCTACTTACGCCGTACAGCTACCCAGCACCGGGCCCACAGGAGGCATTCAATCGGGCGCATGTTGCCACCAGGCAAGTGGTGGAGCGCTCAATTGGCCTTTTAAAAGGTCGATTTAGAGTGCTCCACCGCACTGGTGGTGACTTACAATATGCGCCTGAAATGGTGTCGAGGATCGTGGGCCTGTGTATATTTTTCCACAACATTGCTGTGCGGCGTGAGATACCCTTTGATGAGTGGGAGGTACCATCTGAGCCGCAAGATCCGCCCATGCGCCCATCCCGCGCCCCTGAATGCCGGAGGGGATACCAGCTGCGGGACTCTGTGGCGCAAAGATACTTCAGGTACATGTTATCGAGTTGACAGAACACACCAATTATTGTAAAAATCACTCCTTCAAATAAGTACAGTGTGTTAGTTGTCAGTGTTACAACACGAAAATTAGCCAGCCTGCCCTCCTAATGGCAAAGAAATAGGAGATATTTATCATATGTGCTTAGTTTTGGGGGAAGTTAAATATAGGTGCTAATTATTATACCTTGTTCAAGGGATCTTATGTGTTTGTTATATCTTCATTATTGTAGTTGATACTATCCCTGATGACTGGTGAGTACATTGATTTATTCTGTAATGTGTTTGGGATTTTTTCATGTGTTGATGTCTGATTTGTTTGCAGATATATATATATATATATATATATATATATATATGCTATTCGAATTTATTCACATGTTTCAACATTTCAAGGAGCAGGCAGCCAGGCAGGCAGGCAGGCAGCCAGGCAGGCAGGCAGGCAGCCAGGCAGGCAGGCAGCCAGGCAGGGCTGGTGTATAATGCTGGTCTCAGGATACCTGCAAGTGTGTGTATGTGTCTTTTACACATAAATGTACGCATACACATAGATGCATAGAGTAAATAATGCTAAGTACAGCTAGGCGTTGCTAAGCTATAGCACGCGTTGCTTGGCGGAGCGAGGCGTCATTGGATTTGCTAAGTGCATACACACTGTGTTTTATATATATCAGATTTGTTCATTGCCATACATCAACACTACTGTTTTGAAGGCATGCGAATTTGTCACCATTTGTGTTTGCGCAGACACGCTGTTCATGTAAAGATGAACAATAAAGTTATTAACACAAATAACTGTGATCAACCAATGCCACCACCTGATTGGTTGATAGATGCCATTGTCAACATGGCGGAGACACGAAGGGCAGAACCCTTCACACATGCGGAGCTGAGGGTTCTTGTCTCCGTCATGGAGACAAGGCTGGGCCGTGCGGGGCCGTTTATCACAAACCGCCATAAGCGGAGGGCCTATGCTGCGGCAGGGCGCCGAATTTACGCCCGCACTCGGGTGCGGAGGTCCCTCGGGCAGCTTGAGAGGCGGTGGTCGGACCTCCGCAGGCGACAGCCCCAGCTGCTCCAGCAACTCAGGAGCGAAATTGCTGATTGTGAGTATTTTAGCTATGAAATTTCGCACTTACAACATAGCATATATAAACAATAAAATGTGTCTCATGATAACTGGGTGTCCATGGGTTTAAAAGTCCATAGACTGTTATGTGTGCTTCTTCCTGGTTAACATGCAGTCATGTGGCTTTTATATGTAATGCCATAGCATTGAGGATTCTGATGCATACAATGTGCCAGATCTAATATGTGTTACACATTGATAAATGCCTGGGTTGTAATGTGTGAACAAATTACTAACAATCACATAATAATTTACATGTCACAATTTGGAATCCATGAACAGTAAGGAGCTACTTTCCTGCATCGTTTGCCATCATTATCACCCTTCCATGTATGTCTTGTTATGGATTAATACATGTGCCCCAATGACCCGACATTGACCATGATTTTTTTTTCTACCACACAGCACGAGCCCAAGCCCGACAGGCCCGTGAAGAGGCGGAGGCAGCCCTGGGCCAGGAGGAGGCCCAAGACCCGGAGGAGGAGGTGGCGGCAAGGGTGGAGGAGGAGGAAGTGGAGGAGGAGGAGATGGTGGTGGAGGAGGAGGAGATGGTGGTGGAGGAGGAGGAGGTGCGTGAGGAGGTGGTGGAGGAGGATGTGGAAGCGGAGTTGGTTGCGGAGGAGGAGGTGTTGGTGGCGGAGGAGGAGGTGGAGGAGGTGGTGGTGGTGGTGGAGGAGGAGGAGGAGGAGGAGGAGGAGGAGGTGGAGGAGGAGGAGGTGGAGGAGGAGTTGGAGGAGGAGGTTATTGTGGCAGAGGAGCTGGCGGAGGAGGGGGCTGAGGAGGCCACGGTTGCCCCGGAGGAGTCTGATGACGAGGGGGAGGAGGCGTGCCAGGCCCCGGAGTACCATCAGATCGGTATGTTAACATAATGCATCATTAATGAAGTAGTTGTACTGGTATTTGTTATGTAGCACTGGTGATAACAAATTTTTGGCCCATACTATTCATATAGACCCCAAAGTGGGTAGCTACAGATACAGGTACGGGTTAGATGGGGTGTCCAAGGCATCCCTTTCATCCAGGACACCTCTGAATTACACAGGTTTGTGGGATGGGTTGGAGCTCCATTTTGACTGCCACATAACCGTAGTAGTTAAACAGGATCCTGGAGTAAAGGGATGAGTGGATCATTTGTGGATGAAATTCACCTGCTGCAAGTGTTGATTATGACCCATCAAATAGTGGAATCTATATTGTTGGTGAATGTTATTTCTAAACTATAGGATGTATGCTATAAATGGAGTATGGGCCGGCCTACCTTGGAATGGAGTCAGAAGTTGCCAGTGTCCCAGGAGCCTCCTCTACCTAAACACCCCCTGTAGTTCAGATTGTTTTTTTGCCCTCACAGAATTGTAGGTTGGTTTAGACAGAATTATGATTTTGAGGATGTGTACTGTGCATTCCTGACATTTGCATAACTCCCATGCCACGAACCATCACTGAACTTAGACTGAGCAGATTGTGACAAGTTCTTATTGACGGAGGCCATGACATGCTTGTCATTGGTTAGTCATGGGTGGGTTGTGACTGAGAAGAAACAATATGACTGTTATGTCTTCTGCAGAGTAAAGGGTAGAGGCCAAAAAAGACAGTATGTAGTAAATAAGTTAGCATGTATGTATATATGTATGTGTCATATCTATTTATCTATGTGTGTCTCTATCTCTCTACATAGATAGATATATATATATATACACACATGTCACCTAGCATTTGTGCAATTTATGTCGCAGTATGTGAAATGTATGCATGAATAACATGACTAATTTTTGCCCCTTTGACATGCCCACAGATGACACCACACCGGCAGATGAGGGGGTGCGTGGGGCCGTCCTGCGAGCGGAGCAACATTTAAGGCTCCTTCTAGCAGACCTGCAGGACATCCGCGATCTGCTGCTTTGATTTATTATATTTTATATTTTATTTTTTATGTTAATGTTGATTTAAAATAAATTCTTTATGCAAGTTCACAGTTGTTGGTTTTATTTGCACTTGAAACAGTATATGTGTAGATTGTTTATAATCTTTTACACAGGGTGTAATAAAAACCATTGCACTTACATTGCTGTAAGGGTTAATGTGTGCAATGGATGTGTTAGGCATGCTTGTAAGGATATATTGGCATCTAATTGATTCCAATTCCAAATAAGCTGTTTTTTATGAGGATAGGTAATTGAATAAGTGGGTCATGTGATGTATTGCAGAATTGACATAATAGTGGGGTGTTTGGCGTAAATACTCCGCTTACGGGCGGTAGCACCGCTTGGCTCCCGTTCGGATGCGGTATTTCCGAGCATACTCTGTAATACTCAGTAATACCGTGCCGAATCGGAGTGTTTCTCCCGCACACGCATGGTTTGTATGTCGTCCGTAAACACGCCCTGTTCTTAAAGAGTGAGTCCGTCCGAATGCGGAGGACACGTGGGCGTTTCTACGGACGATGGCCGCACGCGGCAAAACACCGTGGCGTGCGGACCGCACCGTAAGAATGCGGGAATATCCGCACCGATCAGAATAAGGGCCATGGTGCGGCTTCTGGAGGGTGGATGGACTAGGTGCTGGTTCTGCTAGGGGATGCAGCGCAACATCTCCGTCCGGCCGCGGCATCTGGGGGAACGAAGAGGGCGGCGCAGGGCACAAGCACACATCTCACATGTGGGGAGAAGAGGGTGGCTGAGCTCCGCGGCTCATATGATCCAAGGCCCGGCATCTGGGGGGAAGAGGGTGGCTGCTGCTCACACATCTCCTGCGTCTGGGAGGATAATCCTTCCAAGAGTTGCCGTGAGTTCCGATGAACATAGTCATACAGGGCAGTGTAATTGGGTGCAGGGGGAGCAGCGGGCCCTACCGACAGCTAAGGCCCCGTAGCAGCTGCACCCCCTGCACCCACGGTAGTTACGCCACTGTATATGATATATTTTACAAATTTCATGGCTTTGAACAGTATGTAGAGACTTTTAACTCTGTGTGTCGCACTTTCCCGTGTTTTTTTTTTAATGAACTCTACCGACTAGATTTACATCAATACACACAAGCAGGGGTACAACTCTCAGAGGCAATAGAGTCGGTTGCCTCTGGGATCCAAGCCCTAAAGGGGCATCTGCATTTACTGCAGCACCTGTGTAGTTCTTAGTGGGAACCAAGTGTGGCCGATGGTCTTCCATTGAAGCTCTTAGGCACCCCCGCTTCTGCTGCATAGTTAATGGGATCTACCCTTCAATAGTATACCTATACGGACGGCTCTGCCTGCTCGCACTCAGCCTGTGCTGCAGCAAGTGATGGTACACCCGCCATTGCTGCTGGACTGTGAGATGAGACGTGCCGGCCAATCGGTGGTTCTACATGCAGCAGATGGCTGAATCTCATGAGTCTGATCCTGGCCGCCTTTCTTTTAAGGGGAGAAAACCAAACTCCAATTTGCCTCTGGTCAACTGGGATAACACGACGCCTCTGAACACAAGTTCTGTACATAAACAGTATCAGGCTCCTGCAGAGATGGCCTGCATGGCCTTATATCAGGAGGACATAAATATATATATATATTTTGATCTACTACAGTATATCAGTTTTAGGAGGAGATGTACTAATCCTTAATGTGTGATAAAGTGGAGAGAGATAAAGGGGCATATATATTATGTCTGGTGAAGTGATAAGTTGGACCGTAATTTGTAAAGTACAGTCCACTTTATTACCACTGAAGCTCAGAACTGTTCTGCTGAGGACGAGGCAATCAAATCTAAGCCATGCACTCACTATATCACGCATTGACTATTGCAATGGCTGCCTTACCGGTCTTCCAAGAACAGACTCGCACCACTACAATCCATTCTGAATGCAGCAGCGCAGCTGATCTTCCTGGCTAGATGTTCAACGTCTGCTGACCGGCTCTATCAGTCCCTCTATTGGTTGCCTGTAGTTTACCATATTCAATATAAAATATAAGGCCATTAAATTGACTACACCAACATATATCCGCTCTGCACAAGATCTGCATCTCTCATCCACACTCATTACTAGCTCCCACTTACACTTCTTGCAGGACTTTTGTTGGGCAGCGCCCGCCCTATAAAATTCCCTTCCACGCACATTAAGACTCTCCTCTAGCCTCCACACTTTCAAGCGTTCCCTGAAAACACATCTCTACAGACAGCTGATCATACTCAGGAACCCCCACACAACCTCCAGAAGCATTTATATCTAGATGCATCCCATCAGGACTGTCCTGTAATCTAGAGGGACTACCAGGCTATGGAATCCTATTTTATGTATCCCTCCTATTATCCCTATAGATTGTAAGCTTGCGGGCAGGGCCCTCCTACCTCCATGTCAGTTTTTTTCTACCCAGTTTGTATAATCACTGATGTTTCCTATTGTAAAGCGCAACGGAATATGCTGCTCTATATAAGACACTGTAACGGAATCTGCTGCTCTATATAAGACACTGTAACGGAATCTGCTGCGCTATAAAAGACACTGTAACGGAATCTGCGGCGCCATATAAGACACTGTAACGGAATCTGCTGCGCCATATAAGACACTGTAACGGAATCTGCTGCGCTATATAAGACACTGTAACAGAATCTGCTGCGCTATATAAGACACTGTAATGGAATCTGCTGCGCTATATAAGACACTGTAACGGAATCTGCTGCGCTATATAAGACACTGTAACGGAATCTGCTGTGCTATATAAGACACTGTAACGGAATCTGCTGCGCTATATAAGATGCTGTAACGGAATCTGCTGCGCTATATAAGACGCTGTAACGGAATCTGCTGCGCTATATAAAATGCTGTAACGGAATCTGCTGCGCTATATAAGATGCTGTAACGGAATCTGGGACTATTGATCACAAGAGAGACCTAGACCTTGTTAATAGCAAAGAAGACGAGTTGGGAGATGTTTGGAGATAAGAGATGTACGTTGGTGTAGTTTATGGTTTTGTGTGTAAGTAAAAGTATTTTATATTGAATACGGTAGAATACAGGTAACCAATGGAGGGAAGATCTAGCAAGAGAGATCCACCGCATGATAGATGGCAGTGGTGAGAGTCTGTATTGGGGAAGACTAGAAAGGAGACTATTACAATAATCAATGCGGGAAATGATTAGATTAGAGTTTTAGCAGTGTTGCCAAGAGATGTGTTATAGATTGAGAAAAGTAGAGGACCCAAGACTAAGCCCTGATGTACTCCAACTGATAGAGGTAGAGAAGAGGAGGTATAATCAGAGAAATAAACACTAAAGGAGCGGTTGGATAGGTAGAACGAGAACCAAGTAAGGGTTGTGTTCTGAAGATCTAGGGAGTGCAGTGTTTGTATGACTAGAGAATGGTCAACCATGTCAAAAGCAGCAGAAGAATAAGTAGTGAGAAATGCCCTTTAGACTTAGCAGTTACCAGATCATTCACCACTTTAGTCAGTGCTGTTTCTGTAGAGTGTTGGGAATGAAAGCCTGACTGAAGTGGGTCCAATAGGGTGTGAGAGTTAAGAAAGTGTGTGAGGCGAGTGTAGGGAAGTCTTTTAAGTAGAGGCATTGAAGCAGAGAGGCATGGGACAGTAATTAGAGAAACAGCTTGGGACAGAATTCTGTTTTTTCAGTATTGGAGGAATCACTGTATGTTTGAACAGTGAAGGAAAGATACCAGTAGAGAGAGAGAGAGGTCTCAGGCAGGTCACTGATTAAGGAGGAGCCAACCATTTCTTCTCGTATTTTATAAATCTTGTCCTTGAAGTAGGAAGCAAGATCTTGTGCACTAATAGTGGCCGTTGGCTTGGGTGAGGGAGGGTTGAGAAATTATTTAAATGTATTAAAGTGTCATTTGGGGTTAGAAGTTTGAGCAGAGATGAGAGTTTGGAAATATGTTTGTTTTGCAGTGTCCAGGGCATTACGATAGGGGTGGTACCAGTGGCGTATCTATAATGGGTGCAGTGTGTGGGGTGCACATGGGCCCTTAAGCCCCAGGGACACCATGCACACTGCACCCATTTTTCCAATACTTCCCCTCCGGAGTCCAGCAACAGTAGCACCGCCAAGATCCCATAACAATGGCACAGCGGCCATTTTCTCGGGGATCTGGGCATGCAAAAATGCTGGAAAATGGGCACTGTGCTATTTGTCACAGAAGATGAAGTCAGCGCCCGCCTTCATTTACAGAAGAACGGCCAGCATAAAAGTAAGTGCAGTCTGACTTTTATCTGCAAAGAGAGGAAAAATCATTTGATGGTGAGTAACCATGTAATGATTTTTCCCCTATGCAGGCCCATGCGAGCTGACATCTGCTTGCAGCGTTGCGCAGGAATTTGGGCGGCGGTGTGTGTGAGCGTTCGGCGAGGCTTTTATCTGCTCGCTGGGCAGTGAATATATGCAGCTTATCGGACAGGTCTGAATCAGGATCTTTGTTCCTACTTATTTTTACTTTCACTTTTTCTTACTTTTTGTTTCTTACACATGAGGCGTTCTTTGATAATACATTATGATGCCACACAGCAGTAGTTTACACCAATGGGCATATCTTTCCGTCACTTGCTGGTTTTTTATTATGCCTAACAAACCCAGGCGGTGTTGCATTAATAGTACCTGTGTATGCACTGTCTAAATAGTAACATGGATCAGATTACTGGTCACGTCTTATTTTAGACATTGGTAATTGACTACAATTTTGTATGTGTCTGTGCAAACACTATATTTTCAGGGTGTAACACACCTACCTTAGACGGAGAGGCAACATGTCAGGGAGGGCAGGGGCAAGGCTGACATCACTTGGCCCCGCCCCCATGACATAAAACTCTGTGATTCGCAGGCCGCGGAGAGGGTGCAGGCTTTAATGATGCGAAATGCTGCCATCGCATCATTTTAGTCCCACCGCCTCTCTGTGGACCCACTATTTGCGGTAATTGAAGGGGCTCTGGTCAGCAAGCGGGAAACTTGCCCACCTTCCCGGGGTGCTGGGAGGCTCCCAGATTTCGGGAACCTCCCGGCCTTTCCAGGAGAGTAGGCAAGCCTGGTTCTCCTTCGGTATATGTTTTTTTCTATATAACCTTATGAAATTAAATCATTTTGGGAATACATTCAAATTGATATATTTTGCCAGTAAAATAATTTTATTATTTACGGTGCTTGACTATTGATTGAATGAAATGGCTGTACCGTGATTCGAATATATTACTGACAGTTTGATTAATAGACTCCATCAACCGATCTCTGTGTACTGTATGTCCTAGTGTTATATGTTTTTTTCTCTTTTTATAGAAATGGATTAAAAGATGTTATTACTATGACATTTCAAAGTTGTGCCTCACAAAAAAAGAGTTCCTTTCCCTTGTTTCTCAGGAGCGCCTCCAGATCTATTAAATTGTGTAGTATGTTGGGGTTGATCCTGCTTCTTGCAGCATTAATGCTCTTTATATATGTGTAAACCTTCGGTAAGTATGGGTTGTTTCTCAACGTCTATAGCTTCGGACTCCCAGTAAGGTAAGTATTATTTCTTTCTTCTCTCCACAGAAGATCACAGAAAGGTTTAAAACTTCTTTATTGCGATTTAGGCTTCTTCAGGGCCGGCTCTACCACTAGGCAGCTTTAGGCAGCTGCCTAGAGCGCCAGGATCTAGGGGGGCACCACCAAGTCTGCCTAGCAAAAAATCAAGGATGTCTGTGAGGATCCTTGTTGTACTTAATGCAGATGGTTGCTGTGGAACCTCTATGACCTCACCTCCATACTTCCTCTTGAGGCATACTTTCCTATTTTGCTGCCTTCTCTTCCTGTACTCTGTTTTGGGTGGCAAAGGGGAGGGTGCTGGGGGCCTCCAGAGAAAGCAGGGGTCTTTCCCACCTACCTGAGGGGCTGGGAAGACCACTCAATTTTGGGAGGTTTCCTGCCATTCCAGAATGTTAGGCAAGTATATATTGATGTTGGAATATGGTTATTGGTGGCATTATGGGGGGGGGGGGGGGGGGAGTGGCAGTAGGTTGAAGTTTTGCCTAGGGTGATGAGAAGCCTTACACCGGCCCTGGGCTTCTTTCACAAACAGATGAATAATATTCCAGAACAACAAATATATACAGTAGCAACTCTTGGCATTAGATAAACAATGCAGTACACAAGCTATTTTTATTGTACCGGAACATGCATTCGTTCTCCAGGAATCTCCTTCGGTCCAGGTTTCCTCAATTAAACCAACACAACACCTTACCGTATTTACTGAAACCAATAAATGCAATTAGCACAAACGTTAAGTGGCAATAAACGGTATTCCTATAAGCAGATAATGCAATTAATTCAAATCATGCATTTCATTTACAGTGAACATTAGATATGTACGTTACCTCTATTGCCACCTTATTATTGCGCAATAATATTTTAACTTACTTTTTATCCCCAATTTTCTAACTGAAGCGCTTTTCTCCCCTTACAGAGTGTTACGATTAACCCCTGGAGCTCCAAGCAGACTTCCACAGAACAAACGGATGGTAGGAAATGCAGGATTTTTATTAAAGAATAAACAGGAAAAAATGCAGGTAACAGGCTGTGATGCAAAACTTGTGCAGTAATGAAAGTACAGGACATTGACAGGGGTACCGGATCTTTTGGCAGGAACGTGGCAGAGTGGCAGGAACAAAGAGTGGCAGGACCAAAGCAGGGTGGCAGGAATGTGCAGTGATACTGGAATCTATAGCAGGAACTTTGGCAGAGTGGCAGACGTGCAGGAATCTTTGGCAGACGTGCAGGAATCTCAGGCAGGGTGGCAGACGTGCAGGAATCTCAGGCAGGGTGGCAGAGGTGCAGGAATCTCAGGCAGGACTTCGGACCAAGGCTAAGGTATAGAGGATATGCTGGAAACACTCCTTTCCACAACAGGGATGAACAAACAATGACCAGCTCTGAGTGCTGGTCTCAGGAGGGATAAATAGGCCGCTCACAGGTGTCCAATTGAGCTGATTGTCTCCAATCATCAGGCACCTGATTCCCCAGAGTCTGGAGACAGAGAGACAAGTCCACAGGTGCCTGATGCCCCTAGTGGTGATATACAGGAATACAGACATGCCTAACATTATGCCCCCCTGAAGAAGGCGGATTCCAGACGCCTAGAGTGTCATCTTCTCCTGTTCTTCTTCTTCTTCTTGTTTTTCTTGGAACCAGATGAAGGAGCCATAACGAGACCAGCATCCTGGAGAGAGTCCTTCAGAAGATCCCACATCTCGGGTGGACCAAACCTTTTTAAAATCGCCTCAGAGAAAGCAGCCAAGTTGTACAATGCTGGGCCCTTAGACTTCACCAAAAAATGAGCCCATGTCAATGCCTCCCCTCTAAACCTTATCAACATGTTGGCAATCAGTTCCTCCGTAGTTGTCCCTTCCCAAGGCTGGCAGAAGAAAGTATTGAGCATGGCGATATCTCCATCAAAATAGATGGGCTGGACTTCCCCGAAATCCTCTTTTGACACCAAAGGCACCTGGGTCCTGACTGGCATCTCTGGAACCCAGAATTCTGGCATGGCAGGCGGAACCTCAGAGACATCTGGTGGAACCTCCCGGACCTCTGGCACATCAGGCGGGACCTCCCGGACATCATGCAGAACCCTCCGGACCACTGGCACATCGGGTGGACCCTCACGGACCTCTGGCACATCGGGTGGACCCTCAGGGGCCTCTGGCACATCGGGTGGACCCTCAGGGGCCTCTGGCACATCGGGTGGACCCTCACAGACCTCTGGCACATCGGTAGGACCCTCACGGACCTCTGGCACATCAGATGGAACTGCTCTGAAAGGAAAAACACTGCAACTGACGGCCGACACGGCGGCCCTCAATTTATGCCCAATGACATGGGCATTAACGGACTCAGGCCCGGAGGCAACAGACTCAGGCCCGGAGGCCGCGGAGGCAACAGACTCAGGCCCGGAGGCCGCGGAGGCAACAGACTCAGGCCCGGAGGCCGCGGAGGCAACAGACTCAGGCCCGGAGGCCGCGGAGGCAACAGACTCAGGCCCGGAGGCCGCGGAGGCAACAGACTCAGGCCCTGAGGCCGCGGAGGCAACAGACTCAGGCCCGGAGGCCGCGGAGGCAACAGACTCAGGCCCGGAGGCCGCGGAGGCAACAGACTCAGGCCCGGAGGCCGCGGAGGCAACAGACTCAGGCCCGGAGGCCACAGACTCAGGCCCGGAGGCCACGGAGGCCACAGACTCAGGCCCGGAGGCCACGGAGGCCACAGACTCAGGCCCGGAGGCCGCGGAGGCAACAGACTCAGGCCCGGAGGCCACGGAGGCAACAGACTCAGGCCCGGAGGCCACGGAGGCAACAGACTCAGGCCCGGAGGCAACAGACTCAGGCCCGGAGGCCACGGAGGCAACAGCGTCCTCAGGCCCGGAGGCCAGGGCAATAGCGTCCTCAGGCCCGGAGGCCAGGGCAATAGCGTCCTCAGGCCCGGAGGCCAGGGCAATAGCGTCCTCAGGCCCGGAGGCCAGGGCAATAGCGTCCTCAGGCCCGGAGGCCAGGGCAATAGCGTCCTCAGGCCCGGAGGCCAGGGCAATAGCGTCCTCAGGCCCGGAGGCCAGGGCAATAGCGTCCTCAGGCCCGGAGGCCAGGGCAATAGCGTCCTCAGGCCCGGAGGCCAGGGCAATAGCGTCCTCAGGCCCGGAGGCCAGGGCAATAGCGTCCTCAGGCCAGGAGGCCAGGGCAATAGCGTCCTCAGGCCCGGGGGCCAGGGCAATAGCAACCTCAGGCCCGGAGGCCAGGGCAATAGCGTCCTCAGGCCCGGAGGCCAGGGCAATAACGTCCTCTGACCCGGAGGCCAGGGCCATAGCAACCCCCTCCTGGGGCTGGATAGGACCCCCTCCTGGGGCTAGACAGACGGAACCCCCTCCTGGGGCTAGACAGACGGAACCCCCTCCTGGGGCTAGACAGACGGAACCCCCTCCTGGGGCTAGACAGACGGAACCCCCTCCTGGGGCTAGACAGACGGAACCCCCTCCTGGGGCTAGAACATCGGGCTCATTTGCGGAGACCGGATCATCGGGCTCCTTGGCGGAGACCGGATCATCGGGCTCCTTGGCGGGGACCGGATCATCGGGCTCCTTGGCGGGGACCGGATCATCGGGCTCCTTGGCGGGGACCGGATCATCGGGCTCCTTGGCGGGGACCGGGACATCGGACCCTCTGGCGGAGACCGGGACATCGGACCCTCTGGCGGAGACCGGGACATCGGACCCTCTGGCGGAGACCGGGACATCGGACCCTCTGGCGGAGACCGGGACATCGGACCCTCTGGCGGAGACCGGGACATCGGACCCTCTGGCGGAGACCGGGACATCGGACCCTCTGGCGGAGACCGGGACATCGGACCCTCTGGCGGAGACCGGGACATCGGACCCTCTGGCGGAGACCGGGACATCGGACCCTCTGGCGGAGACCGGGACATCGGACCCTCTGGCGGAGACCGGGACCTCGGACCCTCTGGCGGAGACGGGACCTCGGACCCTCTGGCGGAGACCGGGACATCGGATGTTGGCCTCCCCCCAAGAAATTCCTCAGACTGTAGAGACTCTGGCTGGGCAGCTCTGGGTAGAGACTCTGGCTGGGCAGCTCTGGGTAGAGACTCTGGCTGGGCAGCTCTGGGTAGAGACTCTGGCTGGGCAGCTCTGGGTAGAGACTCTGGCTGGGCAGCTCTGGGTAGAGACTCTGGCTGGGCAGCTCTGGGTAGAGACTCTGGCTGGGCAGCTCTGGGTAGAGACTCTGGCTGGGCAGCTCTGGGTAGAGACTCTGGCTGGGCAGCTCTGGGTAGAGACTCTGGCTGGGCAGCTCTGGATAGAGACTCTGGCTGGGCAGCTCTGGATAGAGACTCTGGCTGGTCAGCTCTGGATAGAGACTCTGGCTGGGCAGCTCTGGATAGAGACTCTGGCTGGGCAGCTCTGGATAGAGACTCTGGCTGGGCAGCTCTGGATAGAGACTCTGGCTGGGCAGCTCTGGATAGAGACTCTGGCTGGGCAGCTCTGGATAGAGACTCTGGCTGGGCAGCTCTGGATAGAGACTCTGGCTGGGCAGCTCTGGATAGAGACTCTGGCTGGGCAGCTCTGGATAGAGACTCTGGCTGGGCAGCTCTGGATAGAGACTCTGGCTGGGCAGCTCTGGATAGAGACTCTGGCTGGGCAGCTCTGGGTAGAGACTCTGGCTGGGCAGCTCTGGGTAGAGACTCTGGCTGGGACTTGGCCAGAAGTTCCCCAATTTTAGGCCTGCGATTGGGACAGGAGTTCAAGAAGTGCTCAGGGCTGGCACAATACAAGCACAAAAAGTTATTCCTGCGAAAGTCACGCTCTGTTGCAGATAGCGGAGCACGAGGACCACCAGTTACTGTATGGACTATATTTGGAGCCACAGCGACCGATGGTAAAAGAGTATCTTGAGGACAGGAATAACTGGTAGGCCCCTCTTGCGGTATGGAGGATGGTTTTGCTGTCACATGTCCAGGAATACCAGAAGCAGAATGAACTTGTAGCAATGCAGACATTTTCTTCAGAAAGTCAGACAAAAAGGTACCAAGTTGAACTAATTGCACACGGAGTAAAATGATATCGGCATGCATAGGGTTAAGCGCAGCTTTGCCACAGGGATCATTAGCGAACTTGAAAACACCAGGGAGCTCTGCAATCAAGGATTTAATTAGAGAATCCAAACAGAACTTTTGTTCAGCATTCTCTTGACTGTTTTGGCTGGTCATTCTGTTACGATTAACCCCTGGAGCTCCAAGCAGACTTCCACAGAACAAACGGATGGTAGGAAATGCAGGATTTTTATTAAAGAATAAACAGGAAAAAATGCAGGTAACAGGCTGTGATGCAAAACTTGTGCAGTAATGAAAGTACAGGACATTGACAGGGGTACCGGATCTTTTGGCAGGAACGTGGCAGAGTGGCAGGAACAAAGAGTGGCAGGACCAAAGCAGGGTGGCAGGAATGTGCAGTGATACTGGAATCTATAGCAGGAACTTTGGCAGAGTGGCAGACGTGCAGGAATCTTTGGCAGACGTGCAGGAATCTCAGGCAGGGTGGCAGACGTGCAGGAATCTCAGGCAGGGTGGCAGAGGTGCAGGAATCTCAGGCAGGGTGGCAGAGGTGCAGGAATCTCAGGCAGGACTTCGGACCAAGGCTAAGGTATAGAGGATATGCTGGAAACACTCCTTTCCACAACAGGGATGAACAAACAATGACCAGCTCTGAGTGCTGGTCTCAGGAGGAATAAATGGGCCGCTCACAGGTGTCCAATTGAGCTGATTGTCTCCAATCATCAGGCACCTGATTCCCCAGAGTCTGGAGACAGAGAGACAAGTCCACAGGTGCCTGATGCCCCTAGTGGTGATATACAGGAATACAGACATGCCTAACACAGAGTTCTACCTAGTGGCCACAGTCCAGTGAAACTTCTAGCAAACCAAGAGGGTCTACAGTACAGGTGAAGGTGAGTGGTGTACAGTTAATCGACACCGACGTGAAAATAAAGTTATAGCATAAGACAATCTATACAATAAATCTTTCAGAATATTTGTCCGACTCTCCCTGTGTGCTGACTGAGGGTAATGCTGGTTTCCTAGGTAAATAGGGTTACTGCGGTGTAGATACATGGTTCTCCTGCTGTAAATCGGTATCTCTCCCTCTTTTGGCGTCCCCTGGCCCACGAAGCCGGGTTCAGCCTGTTCCCTGAGCTGTAGTCTGAATCCGAGATGAAGTCTCCTGTTTAGGTTTCTCTCCTTTGGGCGTCCCCTGACTTAAATTTGCCGGGTTTAGCCCCTTTTCACTGTGCTGATTTAATGGTGCTAAGTTCAGAGATGCGCTGCCTGTCAGCTCACTGTAATTGTTCTGACTGCCGGCTGACTATAGATAGCAATCACTGGGCAGACTCTGGCAGTGTAAGTGTTAACCTACTGCGCTTGCACTGGCTATAGGCTGACTTTATGGTACAGTCTCTTATTTCACCGGGTGCTGACAAATGATGAGTTTATGGCAATGCTAGGAAGTTGAAACACCAAGCACCATTTAATAGTCTTACTAACTGAACTGTATATAAGTCTGTCCAAATGGCAGCACCTCTATAAGGGTTTTAGACTGGGCTGCGACTTTCTAGAAATCCCTCTGCAGAGATGGGCGATGCCAATGGTCGGTGCTGGGGTAATCACCTAACGGTGCTTGTGCACACTATTTACAGTATAATAGGAGTTAATGTGATTCACCATACTTAGTGCAGTAAAAGATAAGCTGTACTTGCTCGCACACTGCTCTGCAGAAGGCAGTGCCAGATAGGCTGCATAAGCTCTTCTGTGATGGCTCCTCCCTATATGGGCGTGTAGGGTGCAGGATTTCCGTCACTCACCCTCTCTCTCTGCTCTCCTCTGGCTGCCAGGTTGCCTCCCATGGATCCACCCCTGGATGACAGGACTCACTGCGTCACCAAATGATGTCACCACCGTCTGCAGCAGCGTCTCCTGACACTCTACACCGGACCCGGCACCGGAGCTGCGGCTGCTGTGAATCGTCTCCGTTCGTCCTTCAGCACCCTCCACCTCAGGTAAGAATCTTCCTGACTCCAGCACTGCTTCTGCCTCCGTCCTGCTGCGCAGCTCTGGCCACCTTAAACTTCTCCAGAAGACTGCGCCACAGCCGTTAACGGCGGGTTTATTTATATATTTTTTGTCCTCGTGCCACCTTCTGCCCGCTCACCCCGCGAGCTTAATAACTTTATTTATAGGTGCCATCCTGAGTACAAACTGATCGCCCCTTCAAGCAGGGGTAATGGACCAGGCCAGTCTATGGAGGATTCCCTTTTAGGGCAGTCCATTTCCCTCTGCGAGGGGTTCTAATTTATATAATAATAAATGTCTTTATTTCTCCTTTAAACAGTCTCTATTGCCCTCTGCGAAGGCTCTGTGTCTATATGCTGCATAGACTGTTAATGTCCCCTATGGGGATTAATTAGACACAAAGGGTGACATTCTATGGGCTGAGAGAAATGCGCATATATTTTTCGCACTCCACATCGCTGCTCTTCGCACTTACAGAAATCGCATTTTTTAGTCACAATTCGCATAGTTAATGGGATGCGCATTAGAGGATAAAAAGTACGATGTAGTGCGATTGATGCGAAATTATGTCACTAAAAAGTGCGATTTCTTCCGCCGGTCATGTGCGCATTTTAGACCAACTGGAGTGCGATTTACAAGACTGTCTCCACATGACAAATAACCCCCTAACCTATTGGGCCACCTAGGTCCCCTCCATTATACATCACACCCCCTATATAAAGGGGCATTGGCGCCATTTCACTCTTTGATAGGAAGTAAGGAGCATGGAGAGGAGCAGTGGCAGCATGAGCAGAGGAAGAGGTGTTGGTGGCAGAGTGAGGAGTGGCAGAGGGGCCAGTGGCAGAGGGAGCAGTGGCAGTATGACCAGAGGAAGAGGGGCCAGTGGCAGAGGGAGCAGTGGCAGCAGCCAGGCAAGAGGAGCCAGTGGGAGAGGCAGCAGAGGACTGGTGAAGTCGACCTCCATTACAGGGAGTGGCAGCAGTGTGGCAGCCACCATGTCCACTGCAAGGGCAGCCCCAGACCAGGCCCTGGCGGACCAGGCCCAGCAGGAGGAGGTGGAGGATCCGCTGGCATCCCTATCCTATAGCCAGGACTTTGCCCATACCTCACAGCAGCTGCAGGAGGGCCACATGTCAGAGATGGAGGAAAATGGAGGTGAGGAGGAGGAGGAGGAGGAGGAGGAGGAAGACACTGGCATGGAGGAGGATTTTGACATGCATGTGGAAGATATAGAGGATGAGGAGGAGGGTGAAGCTGGCCGCACCAAAAGTGGAAGAAAGGTCCGATTCAGCTATGAGGAGAATGTGGCGCTTGTCCGGTCCATCATACCCCTGTATGACCGCTTACTGGGGAAAAACCAGCACAAGACCACCTCACATCGTAAACGTGGTATGTGGAAGGACATCACCCAGGTGGTCAACGCTGTCAGTCACCGCAAGAGGCTAAGCAAAAACGTTAAAAAGTGGTTTAACGACATCAAGCGGCAGCTGAAAAAGAAAATGGCCATGGAGATGGAGGAGGCCACCAAGACTGGCGGAGGAAGCCCCACCACAATAACCTACACATCATATGAGGTGAAGCTCCAAAGAATTATACCCCCTGAGGTCCTGCCTGGGATGCACATTGCGGATACCGATAGGCCGGCAAGCCCACCCCGAGCTGGTAAGTGTCACCACATGCAATATGAAACATACATGCCAATGTATTTAAACTGCAATGTTATTTTGTATTTTATACTAATTAATGTGGTGCTGTGGAACTACATAGCCCAGCAAGGTCTGTCAATGGCAATAGTTTACACCTACTTTAAAAATGATCAGAATGCTGGGCCTTGTAGTTCCACAACTGCACATCTATTGTTCCACACTATAACATTTTTTTTACCAGCTTCATATGTATGTGGCCCAAAAACATTGGTGTACTGGTGGTTTAGCAGTCACGCCTACATACCACAGATTTGCCAACAGTTGTAATGTGTCAAGCAGTGTTTTAATTTTTTTGCTTGACTACAGGTGCAAAACATCAATGTAAAAATATGAATAGTAATTAATATAGCCCTAAACCAAAGGTAAATTTGTCCATTATTGTAATTTATTTGATGATTTTGCACAAAAGCATCTCCATTGCTCGGTACATAAAGTCTGCTTTCCTTTCACAGATTGTCCGTCCCGAAGTGATCAAGCATCCAAGAGAAGAAGCTCCCATGGTGCCGCATCTGTGGAAGCAGGTAAATGTTCAAACCACAGGCCATTACACATACAGTACACGCACCCATGTCACATCAAATAATAAATCACATTACAGTCATCTCCAGCTGCTACATTGCAACGGACATGAATGTTATGTGGCCTAGCCATGTAAATGAAGATTATTGTCAATGTTTCATGCAGGATCGGGGTCCATTTGTAAGTACATAGTACCCCTAGGTATGGGCGTCTACCATCTCAGACCCTTTCCAAAACAGTACTGACGACAGAAAGGACAATATATGCATCTGTACTTACCTCTTCCTCTGTATCCACAGGTACTGTACAACTAGGACAACATCCACAGAATCCTCTGATATACCGGTGGATGACATAGAGATAATTCTGGAACCAGTGGACACGTTTGCGGCTGAGGAGGAAATAAACACATCATCACAGAGTGATCTTCCACCAAGTGGGGTGACTCCAAACCCACCCCCACCCAGAAATACTCCCCCTACAGCTGCTTCTGCTGCCCAAGTAGCTACCTCCTTGGTACATTTCAAGGACAAACAACTAGAATTTATGGCCTCCCAAAGTCTGGAAATGGGCAACATTAAGGGGTACATACGTGACACCTTTCTACAGTTGAGAAAATTGTCTAGGAGTGTACGGGTTGGTGTAGGCACTCAGGTGCGTATGGCAAATAGCATAGACACCCGTCTTGCTGAACTTAGTTCTGCTGTAAGGGAGCAGAATATCCATATTGGCAGCCTTGCACAAAGTATTCATTCAATTAGTCAATCGTGTACTGCGCAGACCAATGCGTTGATCGCTATGCAGGTACAAATCCATCAAATGGAGGTGTCAGGTGTCATAGGTGCAACTACATCTACAATTAGTAGTGTACTGTATCTAGCACACCAGTAAGTGGTTTACCAACTTCCCCACCCCGTCGGAGTATTAGGACCTGCGGTGGCTTGTGCGCAGGGTCAAGAGGTGGTAGTGCGCGGCCTGATGGAGGGGAAAAAAATTATTTAACATAAAATAAATTGATAATGCATGTACTATGCTTGAATTTTTGTGACATTAATACACATTTCTATTGTTTGCGACTGACAAATGCAGGTTATGTATGGCATAATATACTGTAGTAAAAATGTCACAACGCATACCATTTTGTCTGTGTGTTATTCTTCAAACATTTGTTGTGTGATCTGTTCCATAATGTAATGATATATGGGCAAGGTATTGGTGGAAGATGCTGTTGTCTCAAATCTGACCCGTCCGAGGTTGTGGAACTACATATTTCAGCAAGCTGTGTCAGTCATGTTTTGAGCTGTCATGCTTACAGTGTGTCAGGGCATGCTGGGCCATGTAGTTCCACAACAACAGGTGAGCCATAGTTGATTGCACAAAAATCACATACATGTTGTGAATATAACACGAATAGAGAGGGTAATATGTAAAAATGTACTTACCAAGTAGCCAGCCCTCTGCCATTTGTTGTTGGGTAAGTCGGTTCCAGAGGCCGGAGTGTCTCAGAATATAGGCGTCATGGCAGTTCCCAGGGAAGCCTGCAACCACACTTAGGATTTTGAGATGAGCATCACATACAACCTGCACGTTCAGGGACTGCCGCCCACGCCTATTGACATAGACGTGGCCCCGCACGTGCGGTGCCCTAATCCCAAAGTGTGTGCAGTCTATAGCTCCCAGCACGTGAGCGAATGCTGAGAGTCTATAAAAAGCAACCTTGTGGTCCTGCCACTCTGACTCTGAACTGGGGAATCTGATGTATGTCCGCCACAACTTCTTAAAAGCAAGTTACACTTGAGTAAAATGCTTTGAGAAAGTGGCTTGTGATACCCCCAAGGACCATGAGGTCACGGACTGAGTGGAGCCAGTGGCCAAATAGTAGAGGGTACACATTAATTTTTGCAGCCCAGACACTGCATAGTTGCCCCCCCCCCCCCCAAAAGGGTCCAAATCATCTCTCACCTGCTCATATAAGTTTAACAAGTTATTGCGGTTTAGCCTAAACATCCCCACAACCTGTTGATCCGAGAGGGAGTCCAGGTACAGCCTAGCACAATACATACGTGGGGTACGCACTATGTGGGGTGGTACCTGGTTCTGGTGCGCAGCTTCCTCCCTCCTGCCCAGCTCCTCCAAATGGGCCAAATCCAAAATGAGCAACTCAAATCCACTCTGCACAATCTCCATGTCTCAAACCCTCCTTAATGATGTGGGGGTATATGTAGGAGTGTTTGTGAGTAAAATTAAGGACACCTGTGATGACATTAACCATGTGTGCACTTGACCAAAGTGAGTCCTGGGCCAAATCGCCCAACAGAACCTGGTCTGAAAAAATGGCGATTATTAGACACCTTAAAAGTGCGATTTGCGTAATTCCATTAAATAAGCAAATTGTATACTTTTCTATTGGAAAACATCTGGATGCGATAAAAGTGCGAATTTTTACCGCACTTTCAGTACGCATGACTTATCGCAAAAAATATGCGATTTAGGGACCTTTTCGAATCACATTAAATATGCGAATTCACGGAAAAATGCGAATTAGCCGTTTTTTGGAGTAAAAATCGCCAAAAAACACAACTCTCATTCCATAGAATGTCACCCTAAACATCCAATATCCTCTATGAGGCATCAGCCATATGAACAGATACTATATACATGACACTATGGGTGTTACATATGTGCTCTGGCCTTTCCATTTAACAAGCTTGTGCAGAGAAACTATCTCTGGTAGTTAATAGGTTCTTGCCCAATATTATCAGAACTGGTCTGTCTGGTTTTTGAGTGTGGAATAATGCATACTTGCATAATCTCTCAAGATGTCTGTAAGAATTTTGGAAGGATGTCTTGGACCTCAAGAATATGAGCTCCCAGATCCCACCCACTTTCTATGTAGAGGGGTTTAAAGATGTAATTGTGATGAATCGCATAATGTTATCCAGTGCTCAAAGTGGGGCGGCGGTATATACCGGTATGGCATACCGCCACATCGAGCACTGCACTGCACTACTCAATGTAAAGAGCCTGAGATGCGGGAGGACTGGCTGAGGTGTTACACTGCAGAAAAGATTCCTATGGGCTTTGTGACACGGCATCTCAGGAGTAGCATGCTGGGAACTTCTGCTTGAAGCAGACACCCCGCCCCCACCTCGCCGCAGCTCCAGCAGCTGGATCCAGCTGAGTTTTCTCCGCCACTAGGTTGCCGCTCCAGTTAACTGTCACTGTCCCACCTGACAGCTGCACACCTGGCACCCAGAATTCTCCTGCGACCAATGACAGCACACTTGTGACGGGAGATCATGGGCATCACTGCCGGGCTCCCTGTCCCTGTGTTCTCTGTGTCCTTCTCCCGATTCCTCTCTCTCTCTACCCTAACCTGACCAACCTTCTCCTGATTCCTCTCTCTCTCTCTCTACCCTAACCTTAGCAACCTCCTCCTCCTCATTCCACTCTCTCTCTACCCTACCCTCACCAACCTTCTCCTGATTTCTCTCTCTCTACCCTAACCTCACCAACCTTCTCCTGATTCCTCTCTCTCTCTACCCTAACCTCACCAACCTTCTCCTGATTCCTCTCTCTCTCTACCCTAACCTCACCAACCTTCTCCTGATTCCTCTCTCTGCACCCTTACCTCGCCAACCATCTCCTGATTCCTCTCTCTCTACCCTAACCTCACCAACCTTCTCCTGATTCCTCTCTCTCTCTACCCTAACTTCACCAACCTTCTCCTGATTCCTCTCTCTGCACCCTAACCTCACCAACATTTTCCTGATTCCTCTCTCTCTCTACCCTAACCTCACCAATCTTCTTATGATTCCTCTCTCTCTCTACCCTAACCTCACCAACCTTCTCCTGATTCCTCTCTCTCTACCCTAACCTCACCAACCTTCTCCTGATTCCTCTCTCTCTCTACCCTAACCTCACCAACCTTCTCCTGATTCCTCTCTATCCCTATGCTAACCTCACCAACCTTCACCTGATTCCTCTCTCTCTCTCTACCCTAACCTCACCAACCTTCACCTGATTCCCCTCTCTCTCGATCCTAACCTCACCAACCTTCTCCTAATTCCAATCTCTCTCTCCCCTTACCTCACCAACCTCCTCTGATTCCTCTCTCTTTACTCTACCCTAACCTCACCAACCTCCTCCTGATTCCTCTCTCTCTCTACCCTAACCTCACTAATCTCCTCATGATTCCTCTCTCTCTACCCCAACCTCACCAACCTTCTCCTGATCCTCTCTCTCTACCCTAACCTCACCAACCTTCTCCTGATTCCTCTCTCTCTACCCTAACCTCACCAACCTTCTCCTGATTCCTCTCTCTCTACCCTAACCTCACCAACCTCCTCCTCATTCCTCTCTCTTTCTCTGTACCCTGACCTCACTAATCTCCTCATGATTCCTCTCTCTCTACCCCAACCTCACCAACCTTCTCCTGATCCTCTCTCTCTACCCTAACCTCACCAACCTTCTCCTGATTCCTCTCTCTCTACCCTAACCTCACCAACCTTCTCCTGATTCCTCTCTCTCTACCCTAACCTCACCAACCTCCTCCTCATTCCTCTCTCTTTCTCTGTACCCTGACCTCACTAATCTCCTCATGATTCCTCTCTCTCTACCCCAACCTCACCAACCTTCTCCTGATTCCTCTCTCTCTCTCTCTCTCTCTCTCTCTCTCTCTCTACCCTAAAGGTGCATATACACTGAGTGTTTTTCCCCAGCTTGTATGCACAACAAGATATTTTATTAACATATTATGAACTCAACTCAATATAACATTTTAGGTTTTAAATGGTGATCTATATGTATACACCTCCTTGCTAACAGAACTGGCATTGTTGCAGTGTTTGGCATTCAGGGCCGTAGCTAGGAGTGGGGAAGGAAACAGGGAGCCGAGCCTATTGGGCGGAACCTGCATTTGGCATGCACCCGCTAAGCCTTCCACTAATCCCAGCTGAGCTCAGATGTTACAGGAGCTCAGCTTCTCCTGCTGGGGGTACAAGTACAGGGCATCCTAATGACCAGCTTTGGTTTGCATATTATATTTTTTTTACCTCTCGCCACTTATCCATTTTCTTGTTAAGTAGTCAGGAGAACATTTATGTCAAGCTCTGCTAACACCTAATTGTTTTCTTGTGTGAATAGCAATGTGTAGCTGTCCAGCCAGAACTCTCAATGAAAGAGGCAAGGGTGTAACTACCATAGGTGCAGGAGGTGCAGCTGCTATGGGGTCCAGAGCTGAGAGGGGCCACCTTCCCTGTCACAGTTACATGTGTTATATACAGGGGCGTAACTACCATAGGTGCAGGGAGTGCAGCTGCTATGGGGCCCAGAGCTGAGAGGGGCCACCTTCCCTGTCACAGTTACATGTGTTATATACAGGGGCGTAACTACCATAGGTGCAGGAGGTGCAGCTGCTATGGGGCCCAGAGCTGAGAGGGGCCACCTTCCCTGTCACAGTTACATGTGTTATATACAGGGTGTAGCTACCATAGGTGCAGGGAGTGCAGCTGCTATGGGCCCAGAGCTGAGAGGGGCCACCTTCCCTGTCACAGTTACATGTGTTATATACAGGGTGTAACTACCATAGGTGCAGGGGGTGCAGCTGCTATGGGGCCCAGAGCTGAGAGGGGCCACCTTCCCTGTCACAGTTACATGTGTTATATACAGGGTGTAGCTACCATAGGTGCGGGGAGTGCAGCTGCTATGGGCCCAGAGCTGAGAGGGGCCACCTTCCCTGTCACAGTTTCATGTGTTATATACAGGGTGTAGTTACCATAGGTGCAGGGGTGTAGCTGCTATGAGGCCCAGAGCTGTGAGGGGCCACCTTCCCTGTCACAGTTACATGTGTTATATACAGGGGTGTAACTACCATAGGTGCAGGGGGTGCAGCTGCTATGGGGCCCAGAGCTGGGAGGGGCCACCTTCCCTGTCACAGTTACATGTGTTATATACAGGGTGTAGCTACCATAGGTGTAGGGAGTGTAGCTGCTATGGGGCCCTGTATAGTCTCTGGTAGGGTAGACAAGCGGCACTAGGAGACTCAATATAAAGTGAAATCGTGCTTTATTGCAATGATCAACATTTCAGGGCTCACCCCTTCGTCCTGACGAAGGGGTGAGCCCCGAAATGTTGATCTTTGCAATAAAGCACGATTTCACTTTATTATAAGTTTCCTAGTGCCGCTTGTCTACCCTACCAGAGACTATATATATATATATATATATATATATATATATATATATATATATATATATGCAAAACATACGAGGTCACTCACAAGATTTGTAATGCTGCACGGCGGCAGACTTGCAATAAATCAAGCAATAAACACAAGGCTGTGTGAGTCAACGTTTCGGGCTGGTAACCCTTTATCAAGACTTGATAAAGGGTTACCAGCCCGAAACGTTGACTCACACAGCCTTGTGTTTATTGCTTGATTTATTGCAAGTCTGCCGCCATGCAGCATTACAAATCTTGTGAGTGACCTCGTACGTTTTGCATATACTGATCCTTCCTGGATTGAGGTGCACCCAAGTTTTTGCCTTTTCTGCCGAGTGCCTGGACCTCCTATATATATATATATATATATATATATATATATATACGTTATATTGATCAGGCGGCACTCCCGGAATTTTAGTGAAAGCAAAAAGTGATTTTAATGCTCCTACATGTTTCGGGCGTCAGCCCGTCCTCAGGGAACAATTGTTCCCTGAGGACGGGCTGACGCCCGAAACATGTAGGAGCATTAAAATCACTTTTTGCTTTCACTAAAATTCCGGGAGTGCCGCCTGATCAATATAACGTATGTATACTGGGACCTGCGGGCTCTGAAAGGAAGGCACCGGGTGATTATCACAACAAAGGACTTGTGGAGTGCCGGGCAATATTGGATATATATATATATATATATATATATTTATATACCATAATAATGCTCTTAATATGAACAATTGTGCTGTCAGACCAACGTAAAGTCATATAACATACAAATGAATCAAGATGACAGATACAAATTTTTTCATGTTAAGATGAGCAGTCATTAATTGTTAGTGCTTTGCGTTAATAGATAGTAACGAGCCTGGCTTATGTGATTGTTGGTAAGGAAGTCATGTACAACACAAAGCTATAGACAGAACTGGTGCTGGATCATATCTTAGCAAGTCCAATTAGAGATACACCACAATCTCTTCACTTGTAATAATGCAATTAAGCGGTGACATGTGATGTTAATAGGATCTGACAAGGCACAGCTCGGAAGGACTGAGCCTCGGGCATGCTGTGCTGAATAAAGATATCACACACACCTCTATTAATATTAGTTCTAATCAGGAGAATTAGATCCAGAAACAGATAAAATATTCTAAAGACATGTTCCCACTGTTGAATGACACAAAGGAACGGAAGGCTCCGCATCACCCCTCTCTAGCGCTGAGCGACTGATGATCACTGCGAGACGCCTCCATGTTTCACCGGCCTCGTCCAGCAACAACGTGAATCGGGAGCGTATTAGAGACCTGCTGCTGCTCTGATATTAGTGTAATACAAACAGCAAATGGCTCTTGGAATTCGGACATAGAACATTCAGCTGAGAGGCAGCGGGATCCTCAACACAACCGTATACCGTAATAAATGTGGATACACTTTGGCCAATTATTTAGATGTAGCGGTAAAAATAAGTTTCCTGGGTGAGGAAACGCGGGAAGAGAGGTCTTTAATCCTGACTAAATAATCATTCTTCATTACATCATTGCGTTGTGAGCTGATAGAAGCAGAGACGCAGGGGGATTCTTTATCTGAGTTGGAAATATACAGTAGTATACATAGAACCAGTGACAGCTTCAGAAGAAAGGCTGCAGCACAATCCAAAATAATGTACAAAAAGGGGAGAAACACCAACTGCTCATGAGTCGGCCTGGAATAGCAGTTGGTGTGGCAGTGGGTGTGGCTCCCCTATTTGAATTTTCAACTCTGTTGGCCCCAGCGGCGGATTGGCAACAAAATCCGGGCCGGGAAAAGCAGACCATGGGGGGAGGAGGGGGGGGGGGGGGGGGGGGGGGGGGGCTGGGGTGGGTGGGGTTGTTGGTGGCGGTGGGGATTGTCACGGTAATGAGAGGTGGGGGTTTGTCACGGAAATGAGCCGGCGGGGCTGTGTGTGTGTCAAGGTAATGACATTTGGGGGGGCGCATCACTTACCAAGCTACCTGAGCAGACACGCTGCTTGATGCCATGCACGCCCACTGCCACGCAAATCGAAGCTGCTCAGTCCCGGGTGACATCACCCGAAAACGACCAGCAGATTAAATGTGGGCACTGGGCAGTTGGTGGCTGCGGCCGCGGGCACTAACCGCTGTGGTAGCACAGTCGTAGGCCTGCCGCCCAGCCAGGGGAAAGCGGCGGCCCAGACAGACCCGGTCTTCCGGTGGGCCAATCCGCCCCTGGTTGGCCCCACCCCCCTGGAGTCGCCACTGCATACAACACACTCTTTATGTTGCTTGCCTACACTTTTCTATGACAGACAGCTGTCATAGGTCTGGTACATACTCATTTCTTCTGTTTTACTGTGAGCAATGGGCAAGCAGCATGTGCTGTTCTGCAGCCTAATGAGCCATTAGCTATTGTAGATTATATACAGTATTGCTCCTGTATTGCAGTTACAGACTGTGTTCGAGAAATGACAATTAGGAGCTGATTGTTTGGTATGTTAGCTCTCTCTACTTTATCACTCTCCAATTTTTAGTACACCTGTCCCCCTAGTATTAATAAATGGGTGAACAAGGGTTTGGGGAGTTTTTCATTACAATATTTCAATAAAAGTTGATTCAACATTACTATGTATTATATAAAGCAAACTACAAAATTATAACCCTAAGGTTAACTTCAGGGGCGCTGGTCTCAATGTCACAACACAATTTAGACAATAACTGGAAACTGTTGCAGCCCCCTACTGTATATAAATGACGTGGACCTTAATCTGGAAAACAACGGTGTATATAGTGTCTGAAGCGGCACTATTAGGAGGCGCAGCTGTGTCCCGTTCAATAATTAATTTGATGCAAATTCTTATCAACAATATATGAATTTATAAAAAATTATTTCATAAAAAGAATTTAATTTGAAGTTCACTTCATAATAATTCATACAAATATCAGAAATAACAAGACATACAACATATAACATATATATCTGGCATATAGATTGTAAGCTTGCAGCAGGGCCCTCCTACCTCTAAGTCCGTCTGTTGTTACCCAGTTTGTTTTATCACTGTTTACTATTGTAAAGCGCAACGGAATCTGCTGCGCTATATAAGAAACTGAAAATAAATAAATAAATAAATATAACTGTTATTCAGAGGCTGTAAAATGACTCAAAATACTAGGCATATACCATTAAATGTACACGGCAATGATCCTTATAATTACCAGTCCTGCATGTAGGATATAACACTCCCTCCAGTGGCTGTATATTGCAGTGTCCTGGGTCGTTATATTCCCAGCTGGGTTTAATGTCCAGGTGTCGATCTTCCTTCTGGTACCAGAGATGCACTCCGGATGGTTTTTGATGGGAACAGTTTTTAACCACAGCAGGTTTATAGTTACCACCAATAGGATGAACACTCAGCGGTGATGCAATCAAGATAGTGGAGACCAGAATGTAAAGCTCAAATATGCGCTTCTCAGCCTATGTAACATTTTTGTCTGTTTTCCAGATTTTCATTCCGACCAGAAAGATTGGACAGATAATCTTATAGTGTGTATGTAGCTTTAAAACTTTATCTCTGTCCACATTATCACTCCATATCTCCCATCTTTGGTGATACTCAAATTGGGACCTGCTGCACCAAAGGCACTACCAACCTGAAAAAAGGGGGTGTAGCTAAGAGAAGAGTGGGTGGGGCCTTGGGTATAGAGGGTGGGGCCTAGTGCCGCAACCCCATTTTAGTCATTTCCGGGGGCGTACCCAGCACTCTTCTAGCGACTCGGCTGCATTTTGGCAGGGCCGGATTAAGGGGGGGGGGGGGGGGGGGCGGGTAGGGGTCAGTACCCCTGGGCCCCCCTCCGGCTAGGGGACCCCTGTGGTCAGCATGTATTTCTTAAAAAAAGAAAAAAGGTTGTGTGCATGGGAGTGGTTTAGTGCTGCAGCTTCACCTATCTGCCAATGTGACAATGATTAATGGTGCTGAGCATGGGGAGCCAAGGCACACTGACTGCATAAGTGCAGTGCATTACTGGGAGTTGACTAAGTCCCATGACACTTTGCACAAGAGGTCGGAGGCTGAGAGGTTTGTGCTGAGCTCTGATTGGTGGAGCTCATTACATGCTTCTCAGGCCCATGGAGGACATCAGCAGCAGCCTCATCATGGGAGGGTTTTTAATCAGAGGCATCTCTAAGCCTGTGAGGTCTCCTACAGTCCTACAGAGTTAGGTACAGATGGACAAACAGGCTTTTCATGTGTTATGTATATCTATCTATCTATCTATCTATCTATCTATCTATCTATCTATCTACATATATATATTATTAATCCTCCCTGCAGTTACCCATTGACCAAGTTTATACTGCCTTTACTCTGTGTTGTGACAGTGATTTTGGGATTAGGTTAGTAGCCAATGACCAGTGAAAACTTCCTTGTCTGGTTCGCAGAATATAAATCCATTTACAGAACAGCTGTCTTTGTACTGTGGCTCTCTCTGAGTGTTTAATGTAAGACTTTATGCTATTAGTGTTCCTGCGTTAAGCAGTGGCTTGAGATCGACCCAGCATGGAACGAGTTATACTATGCGGTGAGCCAGAAGATGCAGAAGGTTTTAAGTGTGTTTCTTGTTCCATTGGTCTTTGATGGGGAAGAACAGTCTTTTAATGCAGTTTATTCAATCCAAATGTAATCACCACTTCTTCCCATCTAAAACAGCCATACAATATTGTACATTATGAGTACATTACCGTTCTATAAAGTCAGTCACCCCAGGACAGAAAATACTGGTTCGTATTTCAGACCACAATAAGTGTGAATATGGCCTCAATTTAATAAACATTTGGAAGGAGGCTTAAATTTCTTGCAATTGGTCTTGGAAAGGTTACATGCTTTCCAATTACTGGCTGCTTTAATCTGCTTAGGCCTTGCTTGGAGATCACTTGATGCCATTGAAAGGGACTCATTACAGAGTTGCTCGCAACAAGGAAAACAGTTTACATATTTCTGAACTTGATCCGAAAAACTGATTTAAAATCTATACAAGCAATCAAATTTCCCTGAAAATATATACACAAAAGTCTGCTCGAAGGTGGCTGGGATGAAATAAATGTACTCTTGCAGAGACAGGAAGAACGCCAAAACAGGGGGTTATTAAAGATCTTTTCCGAGTAAATGGGCTCTTCGAGCAACCAAGGCTGAAACCCATCCTTCCCTCGGGAAAATTAAAGAGGGCAAGTAGACAAGCATGGGAAAAAAGGAAAGATATGTGCGCCTTTTCTTTGGTGCAGCCAGCATTAAATATTCAGCAAAAAGAAGCAGATCGTTTTTCATGAGTCTTTTTGTTTCTTGTGTATCGGCTGACAGATGCTATAAACAGACATAGACAAACATGCCTGAATGCATGCTGCGACAGACTCATGCGACGACAGGTGTATTACCGGGGTAGCGCCTACTACAGTGTACCCTACGGGAGGCACAGTGCATTGAATGTAAGGAGGGAGGTGGAACCGGGAACTAACTGTTTGCTTTACTTTCTATAAATAGCTGTTTTATGTACCACATTCCTTCATACTGTACCTTCATTATTACAGACATCCGGTGTTATAACGCGGCAGAACTGCATGTTGGTCCATATGATTACGACTAAACGCGCATCGTAGGATGTATAGAATATTAGGATCGAGCAATCTTAGTGAATCAATTACGTTTGGCGTGTTTACTAATCAAATAATATAGCATTACATGATGGTCAAATCCAGCCATCCATGTAGCGGATTAAGCTTTTGGGGGCCCGGGGCACTTTAGATATGGGGCCCCCTCCCACTTGTCATTACTGGCCACAAACTGCTCAGGAGAATATTACACTGTCAAAACACAGAGTAAAGGCAGTATAAACTTGGTCAATGGGTAACTGCGGGGGGGGGCAACACACGACACACCTTACTCTGTAGGAGCCCTGACAGGCTCAGCGCTGCCTCTGATTAAAAACCCTCCCATGACAAGGCCGCTGCTGCTGCTATCCTCCATGGGCCTGAGAAGCATGTGTTGAGCTCCACCAATCAGAGCTCAGCACAAGCCTCTCAGCCTCTGGCCTCTTGTGCATGGGACTTACTCTACTCCCAGTAATGCACTGCAGTCAGTGTGCCTCAGCTCCCGATGCTCAACACCATTAATCATTGTCACATTGACAAATAGGTGAAGCTACAGCACTACCCCACTCCCATGCACAAAACCTTTTGAAAATACATGCCAACCACAGGGGGGAGTACTGACCCCCTGTGCCCCCCTTAATTTACAAGTAGAATGCATTTGAATTCAAAATTTTAAACTGCAAACCAATAAGCCCCAACTGCCATTTTTAATATAGCCAGTAAAATGTAAAGTGGAAGCTGATTGGCTAGAATTTTATCTCTCATTTTTATCTCTTTCTGAGATTCGTTAAATACAGTACTCTTCCATAATGGTAAAGCTATAATAAGTCGCTAATATGGAGTGGTCACCCCTGTCATAGATCTTTAAGGGTAAATCAGACATGACTGGGAGAAACTGCATAAAATAATATTAAATCTAGCAAAAATATGAAATACTGTAACTAGTAATCCCGCTTAAAGCAAATGCTTCATAAGCTAGTAAGGTAGCTAATGTGAGAGAGATACAGGCCCTTATTCTGATCGGTGCGGCCGGAGCCGATTATGCGGCCAGGACCGTGCGTGTGAAACCACGCCTTCCATACGGATCGCCAACTCCGTCCGTATGCGGTAAGAAGCTGGCCGAACGGACCGCACGTGTATTTTTCACGGAATACGCCTCCTCCATCTAAGGGAACCTCCCCCATCATTCGATGGTCGCAGACCATCGAATGCAGGACCGAGTGCTCCACCAGCTCCCGCAACCTCAGACCACACGGACATGTTTCCGTGCAAAAGCAGGGATCTGGGCGGGCAGCTGACATCCGGCGATGTCATATGTCCGCCCCCTACACGTGCGTCACGGCCGCATTACCATACGTACGCCCAGCGTTTTCATGGGAACTCCCATGAAACGCGGGGCGTATGCATATGGTAATGAGCCCAAATAGCCCTTCACGCCCCTCTCCACCCCCTGTTCGGAGTGTTCACATATCATGCGGGATTTGGCCGTACGCCCCGCTCGCACATGCGCAGAGACGCCTCTGCACATGCGCAGACACAAAACATCGGCGGGCCGAACGCACGCGGATATATCCGCACCGATCAGAATAAGGGCCACAGAGATGTAGTTTCCCTTGCTGCCAACAGATGGCAGTGTTTCGGTGACATACAGACACTAGGCATATATACAGATGATACAGTGTATTGAAATTTCCTTTGTTAAAGGCCCTTGGCTTACCTGCACCACCCAACGGGGAATCAACCACTGGAACACAAGCTACTGCAATGGACACTGGCTCCCGCAGGGAGACTGTAGGGTGAAATAGCATAGGGACCCACACGGTACATGTTTGGAATCCTAAATTTCAAGAAAACCAGTGAAGCTACGCAAAAAAAGAGCTTTTAAACATGACTTTTGTTTCCTTTGTTTTCTTTACTTATGGTATTGCAATAATATTCACATTATATCCATTTACACAAAGCACGTTGTTTTACCGTTCCTTTATAGCTACTCTTTATATTGGTGCCGGATGGACTCAGTATGGAATCCCAACTGTTAAATGCCCGACAGTGGGCTATTCTCCCTTGTGGGACCGTAGCGAGTGCAGCGAGCCCACAAGGGGCTTCGATGCGCTCACCCCCCTGACGGAGTACCGGCAGTTGGGATTCTGATGTCGGGATACTGACCGCTGTAATTCCCGACTGTCGGGCCGCCATAACACGCCCCTTCGCCGAGCTGCTTCGTCACACAAACAGGCGTGCAAAACTTTTATAAATAATTTTTTGTATAAATAAAGCTGCCAGCAATTCTGTTGGCTACATGAAAGAGCAGCCTTTATCTACCCTGCATGCAGATATAGTGTATATCCCCCCACCCCCCCGCGCCCCCGCCCGCATTTCAACATTTTTCTAGGTGCAGCTATTTGCTTTTTCTTTTTGCTTTGCCTCAGTAACTGAAATGGGAACCAGCAGACAATGCTGTAGGTCTGTGCTGCATTTATATCGGAAGCTCTGCTCATCTCAGGTGCATCTCAGGCGGAGGCTGACACTGACTGCAGTGAGAAAGGTCTGACCTCCGCTAGGTGCTGAGAGGCAGGTATGTGAAACATTCGCTCTATCATGTTTAAGGGATGTCATGGTTAATAAATTATGACTGTTTACACCTCGCCCTAATGTCTTCTTTTTCCACTTCAGAGGCAGATGATGAGAATAAGAGGTTATCTTCTCTCTTTGCTTACAGATCAATGCCGCACCCTCCTCCGCTCCGAGACTAATGATCTAATTGTGTTTCTGGATATAGAGTCGCATGAAATGACAAAATACAAAATACTGCAAAAAATTCTAAAAACACCTAGAATGGATGTCAGACATTTGCATCACCAAGGAGTACAGTGAATTCAGAGAAATAATGTATGTAAGCGTCTGTCCTGGATCCCTAGTCTGAGTGTTTGCTGGTGTCTATGGGGGAGATTCTCTAAACTAAAAATGTGGGAAAAACCCTGTTATCTGGGTTTTTACGGCATTTTGGGATGCTCTAAGCATCCCCCGCTGGGTTACCGCAACGGGGGGCATTGCCACAAAAATCTGGCAATGCCTCATAGAAGCCTATGGGCTTCTACCGCGACCTACCGCCGCACCCACCCCCACCGCCCCACAATGACCCCCCCCCCTCACCTGTGTCCGGGCAGCACAGTGCTGTGCTGCCCGGACCTGTGACCTCCTCCTCCCTGCACTATGATCCTCTTCCGGGTGCAGGGAGGAGGAGAGCCCGGCGAAGCAGCAGCGACGAGTAAGGGAGGGAGGGGGGAGCCGCCGGGACCTGCCGGGACCCGCTGACTCTCACCGCAAAGGACAGCTCTTAACGCAAGAGCTGTCCTTTGCCATAATTATTGCATATGTTACATCATATGCAATAATTATGTAGGCCAGTGGTTCCCAACCTTTCTTCTCTTCCGTACCCCTTGATTAGGCTTTTCATTGATGAGTACCCCCTCCTCTCAATTTAAAATATAGACAGTACTTATGAGTGGAGAGGAAGTGAGCGGTATGCGTATCCTTATGCATGTCCTTATATTAAGGAGTAGCGGACAGGAATGGTGCCCTTCCGTGTCTGGCCGCTGGTTGTGTATTGTCTCCAGGGTTTCCACTTACACCTGTAGGATAAATGCCGCTGCTTCTTCCACCCGTGTCAGTGCAGGGCAGATCGCTGATGTCTGAGGGCAGCACAGGTAGCTCCCATTGGATTGCTGGTCAGGCAAAAGCACAATGAGAAGCTGATGACTCTGAAGACAGAACCATAAGTGACACAACATGGTTCTTCTTCATAGCAGTGGGTCTTCTTCTGCCATCAAAATACTTTTTTTCATCTTCCGCCATTACCAATATTATTTTCAAGTACCCCCAACTGGTCTGCAGAGTACCCCCAGGGGTACTAGTACCCCAGGTTGGGAACCACTGATGTAGGCGATGGGCGGCGAAGGGGGGCGGAGCTGGGCTGCGTATGTTAGAACATCCCGCCCTATGGCTGATGACAGTGGACCACATATCACTCTATCGCTGTACTCACCAGATAAAACACAATAACTGAGATATAACACAAAGTGAACATTTGAAATTGAAATCAATTTTAGCATCTAATCGGGAGAATTTCAGGGCTTGTATGTAAGTATGTAACTAGAAATGATGGGGTTGATGTACAGTATTAAGAAAAAGCGGCCAGTGGTAAAATTGCCCATAGCAACCAATTAGCTTCCAAATATAATTTTATAGAATAGACTTGATAACTGCTTCCTTTAAAACCTCCTTTGTTGCTATGGGCAATTTCACTGATCCACTTCTCCACTCATTTCCTTTGCCTCAATAATCAACTCCTATTTGTATAAAATGAGTGAATACAGGGCTGTGTTTGCTAATAGTTCCGCTCAAGCCAAATGCACAGTTTTATTCCATCTTGTTGTTGTTGCTATTAGGGAATGCAATAACTATGGCAAGGCATGCTGGGATGTGTAGTTTTGCAACAGCTGGAGGGCCGCAGTTTGGACATGCCTGATTTGTTTATGCATCTGCTCTTGTGTTGCAGTCGCTTGTATGGGAAAGCTGCAGCAGAGTATGCATGCCTCACATTTTGTATTAGAAAAGGCCATCAACCATCGATGTTTCGGAATCATCGATGTTTTACGGTAGTTGTAGAATGCTATAAACATCCTGACATCTAAACATCTGATGTGTGACCTTGGGCATGTATGCAGTTTACCATTCAATTAACTTACTTATCTAAACCTGAAATAAAGACTTGGAGACTTAGGTTTGTCAGAAAGTGTTTAAGCAAATTAATTCGATTATAATAAATATTTAAGCTCCACCCCACAACTGACCTACGTAACCAAACATTCCCTAACAACAAGCGGTATCCACTCAGCCTCCTACACTGACTGCCCACCTGTCCCGGTGGTGTCGCTGTCCCCGAGCTGGTGATCCAGCGAAGGCCTATAGTCAACAAAGGTGAGTGCACCGAAAAACAAACCATAAACACTGAATCATTGTTTAATGAAGACCTAAATCAATGAACCTGACATTCTTTGCCGACAAACAGCCAACGCAATTAGGCACCCACCCACCATAAAGAAAAAAGGGGAGGGAGGGCGGGAAACTTCAGGATAAAGAGGAAGACTCCTCCTGCCATCCCTGCATCCTTATTGGTCCCGAGTCACATGCTTCCCCAGGTGCACAAAGCCTTGGAGGTTTAACATGGAAGTCATTCTGTTATTCTTATCAAGGATTGGGGAGAACCAAATGGGTCCCCACCATCAATGGCAAAGCATAACTGAGTTGTTTTTTACTTATTTTACTCCAATGTGCCGGGACAAGGAACATAGCCCCGTTCCTGACACCCAAAAAGCCCCGCCCCCAGGTTCTGATTGGCCCATGGGCCCAGTTTTAATGACAGCAAATGGAAAAAAGGAAGGTAGACTGCGCTCATTGATGACAGAGTGAGGTTATTTAGAACAGAGTATATTTTAATACTACAATAGCATGCAAAAAATACAATAAAAATTCACAGTAAAAAAAGGGGGGAGGGGGAGGGGTAGAAGGAAATAAGCTGCATCCACTGAAATATTGATATCACCTTTTGTAAGTCCACAGTTCAATGGGAACCCAATGATGGTAAGATCCTGTAGTGCTTGGCCACAGCGGTGCTCTGTAAAACTTTATCCAGGTGTAATATGGGGGCAGCGAGCCTCCCAATTCGGAGTGGAAAGTTAGGTCGAGACGTCCGCAGGGTGACACTGGGTGGGTATTAGATAGGCGGCTTGCCTTCAGAAGAAGAATGCCTCACTCCAGGTCAGGTGTGCCGGTGGTATTCGCAGCTTTGGGATCTCCAGTAAATTGTGGGTAGTGGATGGTGATGGTGTGGAGCAGCGTATTCAAGGGGCAAATTGCAGCCTGGGCCAACGCGTTTCACTGCAAAAAGCAGCTTTTTCAAGGTGGTTAGACAGCAATAATGCTACTGTGTATACGTAGTGCTGTATCCAACGACAATATGTTATATAAATCAGATAATCTTATATTTATCATGTTACAAATATGTAAGATAAACTCTTGTGCAGATGAAGGAACTGGTCATTGGTTATATTCTTGACCTCAGTGTCCTAAGCCAGCTGGTATGTGACTAAGGGCCAGATGCACTAAGCTTCAAAGGTGATAAAATGGAGAGTGATAAACAGCCAGCCAATCAGCTTCTACCTCACATTTGTCTAACACAGTCTGTGACATGGCAGGCAGGAGCTGATTGGTTGGTTGTTTATCGCTCTCCATTATATCACTTTGGAAGTGCATCTGGTCCTTAGTGTAACTGCAATGTAGTCTTCTGCTAGAACAGACCTAAACCTTACTGATGCTCACTGGGGGGTATAATGTACCCTCGAAGCCTTGTCATATCGTCATTACTTTTATCAGTGTATCATGAAATAAGTAGGTGGGTAAGATCGCATGCATGTTCAAACGATGGCCCTCCAGCTGTTGAGAAACTACAAGTCCCATCAGGCCTTGCCACAGTTTTGCTATTAGGGAGTACTAAAACTATGGCATGGCATGCTGGGATGCGTAGTTTCACAACAGCTGGAGGGCCGCAGTTTGAACATGCCTGCGTGACTATCGTATCCCTGATCAATTGTAAAATATACAGGAGATTCTGGATTCCCATCATCCCATCATGTAATAAGGTTGCTCTTGTTATCACGCACATCACGCAGGCAATCCTCTGCACTTGCAACCTAAGACCAGTAGGTGGTGCACTTGCCAACGAGAAATCCAAACTGTGAAGCTTCAGAGGGAGCCCAAAGTGAGTCAGCGCTGTTATTAAACTGCTAAAATTATATTTACACTGAGACTCTTCCAGGGGCTCAATTAATTAACTAAAATGATAGTAATGTGCAGATGAAAGCTGTTTTCCTATTGGCTCTGCGGGCTGTAACTGGGTATAATGCACATGGAGGAAATCAATTTGATCAGATGTACTAGAGTCAGGCAATCACACAATAAATCTACACTGGGTGTGACTTACTGTAGATCACTTATTGGTGAAAGTTTCGGGAGACATTTGTAATTTGCCGAAGGTATATACGGTTTAAATAAATAAAAAAAAACACTATTGTATATTACATAAAAACAGAGAATTCTAATGAAAATGTCAGTAATTAAAATGAAAGATACTGTGAACCCTGTAAAACAGTGTATTGTAGATGCTTATTTAACCCCTCGGATGACTGGACTGTCATGTCAAGCAAATCTGGATTAATCTTGGTGAAAAATACCGCTGATCACTAAAAAAAATAATCTAAAACTGGATAACGGTATCAGGGTTGATTGCACTCCAGATCCCATCCATAATTCACCTGGCACTCCTTGGAACAACTTCAATCACTGGATGGTCTTAGTTCATGGGGGTCAAAATGTTATTGCAGAATGGCGGTGGTGCAATTGAATTCATTATACAGCATTTTGCTCCACAATGGGAATAACGATGAAAGGTCCCTGACACTGATGTTCCTTTATTTCCACCTTGATATTAGAGTTTGTGATGAGTGTGATGCCATCAGTCCACCAATAATCACAGTAGGAGACAGTCATTGATTGGCGCTACCCTATAGCCGCCTGTAACATTTCTGTCGTTTAGTTACTCATTAGAATGTATTCTCATTCGCTTGTAGTGTACTCTGTGCTTAGGTTACTCTGCCGAACCTCTGCTCTGTGTTATAGCTACAATCATATGACATTTATCTGATGGCTATATCCCGGGACTAAGGCATAACCTGGTGTACACAGGTCTTTGGTCAGGATTTATAGTACATGTATGTCCAGTATAGTACATGTATGTCCAGTATATGTATGTCCAGTACAGTACGTGTATGTCCAGTATACAGTAGTACACATATGTCCAGTATAGTACATGTATGTCCAGTATATGTATGTCCAGTATAGTACACTTATGTCCAGTATAGTACATGTATGTCCAGTATATGTATGTCCAGTACAGTACGTGTATGTCCAGTATAATACACATATGTCCAGTATAGTACATGTATGTCCAGTATATGTATGTCCAGTATATGTATGTCCAGTACAGTACGTGTATGTCCAGTATACAGTAGTACACATATGTCCAGTAAAGTACATGTATGTCCAGTATATGTATGTCCAGTATAGTACATGTATGTCCAGTATATGTATGTCCAGTACAGTACGTGTATGTCCAGTATACAGTAGTACACATATGTCCAGTATAGTACATGTATGTCCAGTATATGTATGTCCAGTATAGTACATGTATGTCCAGTATAGTACACATATGTCAAGTATAGTACATGTATGTCCAGTATATGTATGTCCAGTACAGTACGTGTATGTCCAGTATAGTACACATATGTCCAGTATAGTACATGTATGTCCAGTATATGTATGTCCAGTACAGTACGTGTATGTCCAGTATAGTTCACATATGTCCAGTATAGTACATGTCTGTCCAGTATATGCATGTCCAGTATAGTACATGTATGTCCAGTATAGTACACATATGTCCAGTATAGTACATGTATGTCCAGTATATGTATGTCCAGTACAGTACGTGTATGTCCAGTATAGTACACATATGTCCAGTATAGTACATGTATGTCCAGTATATGTATGTCCAGTACAGTACGTGTATGTCCAGTATAGTTCACATATGTCCAGTATAGTACATGTCTGTCCAGTATATGTATGTCCAGTATAGTACACATATGTCCAGTATACAGTAGTACATGTTTGTTCAGTATATATATGTCCAGTACAGTACACATATGTCCAGTATAGTACATGTATGTCCAGTATATGTATGACCAGTACAGTACGTGTATGTCCAGTATACAGTAGTACACATATGTCCAGTAAAGTACATGTATGTCCAGTATATGTATGTCCAGTATAGTACATGTATGTCCAGTATATGTATGTCCAGTACAGTACGTGTATGTCCAGTATACAGTAGTACACATATGTCCAGTATAGTACATGTATGTCCAGTATATGTATGTCCAGTATAGTACATGTATGTCCAGTATAGTACACATATGTCAAGTATAGTACATGTATGTCCAGTATATGTATGTCCAGTACAGTACGTGTATGTCCAGTATAGTACACATATGTCCAGTATAGTACATGTATGTCCAGTATATGTATGTCCAGTACAGTACGTGTATGTCCAGTATAGTTCACATATGTCCAGTATAGTACATGTCTGTCCAGTATATGTATGTCCAGTATAGTACATGTATGTCCAGTATAGTACACATATGTCAAGTATAGTACATGTATGTCCAGTATATGTATGACCAGTACAGTACGTGTATGTCCAGTATAGTACACATATGTCCAGTATAGTACATGTATGTCCAGTATATGTATGTCCAGTATAGTACATGTATGTCCAGTATAGTACACATATGTCCAGTATAGTACATGTATGTCCAGTATATGTATGACCAGTACAGTACGTGTATGTCCAGTATAGTTCACATATGTCCAGTATAGTACATTTATGTCCAGTATATGTATGTCCAGTACAGTACGTGTATGTCCAGTATAGTACACATATGTCCAGTATAGTACATGTATGTCCAGTATGTCCAGGGGGATGGGGGGTGAAACCAGTGTGGTAGCTGCAAATCATGAACAATATGGACGAACAGAGGCATGCCCCAGTTTACCACAGCATAACCCAGAGGGGGATTTTCCTAGGTCCCAGTATGATAAAGCTATCCTGGCCATCCGAAGCATTCCCAGAGGAGTATTGCATGACTACCAGGGGACATTGTGACATCACAGGGACCTGCCCACACTCCCAAAGTCCCTTTGATGTACTGTTAGGATAAAGAAAATGTTTGTACGCACAGGATTGTCTCATCCACTGTCCGTGGGCAGTCAGGTTACATTACATCTGACACAGGTATTAATCCTATTTCCATAAACTTGTACTGAATGCCAATGATGCCTATCAATGCCAACTGCAATCAACAGCACATACTGTACTGTATATATTGCTAAGGGTTGTTTGAGGGAGGTGGGCCCCAGCCCAGTATCTTGCCTAGGGCCCCATGAGATTGAAATCCGCCTTTGCCTGAACCCACTCTAGAAAGGAGATGCTGGAAGGCGTTTTGGGGGTCAGGCCCTGACTTCATCCAGCCCTGTTCCGACTTGAACATTTTAGTCCCGTCCCTACCCTGCAGACCCTCAATTGCCGGTGATTTACCCTCCATCCCATCCATTCTCTGCAGACCCTCAATTGCCGGTGATTTACCCTCCAGACCCTCAATTGCTTCTGCCCAATTCTGTAGGATTCAGACGGGAAGCAAGAGATCCTCCGGTGGTGTGGGAGACTACCCAGAAAATCCTGAGTCTCCTGCAACTTCCGGGAGAGTAGCATGATCGAACCTGGGATGACAGGTAAGCACAAATGATTTCCTTTAATAACACCGGTCAACCAAAATATATATATATATATTTTTATGTTAACGATTATTTTCTGATTCTCTATATGGCAAAAAATAACCATTTTTACTTTTGAAAAACTTTGCTTTTGTCCCTTTTACAATGATCATTACAATCATACACATGTTGCACACTCGCTTAGACCAATTTAAATATAACAAGGGTACCCATTCGGAAGAGAAAGAAGAACATTTTCATCAAGATGTGATGGACTTTGAACATCCTTATCAGGGGCAATACAGGTTGAGTATGCTTTATCCGAATATCCGGTATCTGAATATTTCCGAAAACCATATTTTCCAGAAAGTGAAAACATTTTTTTTGCTAAAAACTTACTGGGGACATTTGTAACAACACTACTGAAGACATGGCATGTAACTAGCACTATATATGTGCAAGAAAATGATTGCTTGGCATTCAAATTCAGTACCGGAGATAGTACATTTTGTTTCATGTTTTGAAACCTTGTCTTTTGAACAAATAAAATATATTTGTGCGTATTTCATGTGGTTGCTGTGTTTATGCAGCATAAATGGAAGATACTTCAAAATACATCATTGAAATATTAAAATATTCCGTAATACGGAATAATCCGTTATCCAAAATTCTCTTGGTCCAGAGCATTTTGGATAAGGGATACTCAACCTGTACAATGAGCGCATGATGAGGGATTATGGTCCCTATTCTGGTTCAGTCGCAAAGGCAAATTCCTTCTCAAATGGACAAAACCATGTGCATCTGCCCCACCTGCAGTGCACATGGTTTTGTCCATTAGAGAAGGAATTTGCCTTTGCGACTGAACCAGAATAAGAGCCAATATATGGGGGTATAATACGAGCAAGTTCATACAATCAGAAAAAATACTAATTTCTAAACCCTTATATATATATACTACCACAATAGTGTCAGGCGCCCTATGTTTAGAATGATAATTTCTGTCTTTCCTCAGTTAGTTTTTTTTTCTCAAAAGAACCATACATACAGTATGTTAGCATATAAAACACTGTTTATTAAAACATAACTTTCTTAAAACCAGATTCTTCTTGACATAGGAGTATGCTTTGTTTTTACAGGTAAAACCCAACGCGTTTCGTTTTCAAGCCAGACTTCATCAGGGGTAAAAATATTTATACAGTAGTCTAAAAAAACACAGAATACAATTCAGTATTTTACATAGGAAAGACATTAAACAAATTATTCATATATGAACAGTTTTTCTAATTCAAAATCCAACCTAGGGCATGACCTTATATATATATATATATATATATATATATATATATATATATATATATATATATATATATATACAGTTACATACTGTTGTTTTAAATTGATTTTTGCAAATAAAACAAACTAATTCATAACAAAAGTTTGTTTTATTTTTACATACAATAAAGGTAAATAGGGAAATTTTCTTAAAATCCATCATTTCAATCTGATAGCTACAAAAGCAAACTTTTTCTGGTAAAACTATTTTTTCTTTAATGAGTAATGTGGAAGAAGTAAAAATCAGATATGCAGAATCCAGGCTCAAAATTCGTGTTGGCCGGTGTCATTTTTACTGAATTTATCATTAAGAAAATGATGGTCTTGGGGATGAATGACAAAATGCTGATACCCCATAAGAAAGTTTAGTAACCACTATACCTAAACCAGCACCTTCTATTCTGGAAGCAGGACGTTCCCCTGATGGCAGTGCTGGTATTACCAGATTCTTCCATTTCTACTTTACAGACCAGGTAAACTTACCTGACTCTAGGACCTTCAGCAGTTTAGGGGGAGATTCTCTAAGCTAAAAATGCGTTAAAAACCCCGTTATCAGGTTTTTACCGCATTTTGGGATGCTGTAAGCATCCCCCGCCGGGTTACCGCGGTGGGGGGCATCGCAAAAAAAATCTGGCGATGCCCCATAGAAGCCTATGGGCTTCTACCGCAACCCTCCGCCGCCCCGCACCGACCCACCGCCGCCCCGCACGGACCCCCGCCGCCCCGCATCGCCCCCCTTCTCACCTGTGACCTCCTCCTCCCTGCACTGATCCTCTTCCGGGTGCGAAGAGGGTTGAGACTCTATCGCAAAGGACAGGTTGCATTAAGCAAGAGCTGTCCTTTGCCATAATTATCACATATGTTAGTGCATATGCGATAATTATTAATGCGATGGGCGGCGATAGGGGGCAGAGCTGGGGTGCGGATGTTAGAGCACCCCCCCCCCCAGGTGAGTACAGGCCGGGTCTCCCTTATCCGTGCATTCCAAAAACCAAAATATTCTGAAAACTGTGGTTTTTCAGAATATTTAGTTTTTTCCCCCATCCACCTGTTTTTTCATATTTACCTAATTCTCTGATGTCTACGACGGCCTCCTGGATCCTCAGCTGATATCCCTGATACCTGCTGTGCTCCCTCCAACCATAGGTTCCTATGGGGGTGCAATGCTGCCTGATTTACTAATATCCGGAATTAGAAGCATTCCAGATATCGGTCCCCACGGCAAGCTGAGGTTTGTAGCCTACGGGCTACAGATGGGGACATCGTTCTGGCAGGGTTCCCCAAGAATCCTCCACCAGAAGCCGCTGTGCAATGCGGTCTGGTTGACTGCACATGCACAGCACCCCCATGGCGCCCCTCACAGCGCAATCCAGGCTCGTTTCGGCGCGATGTGATCGCATTTTGGAATGCCATCCTGGGCAGTAAGATCGCACCCAGATCGCATTGACTATGCAATCCTTGATAAATTGGCCCTTTATTTTGTAGAACATCTTGGCTACCTGATGGTAGCCAATGACTAGTGAGAATTCCCAGCCAGGGTTCTTGGATGATAAATGTATTAACAGGACATCTGTCTTCCTATTGTGGCTCCTGTATGAGTGTGTGTTAAACAGTATGGGGGAAATTTACTAAAGGAAATTTGTAAAAAAAATAGGTGTATTTGTATCCAGAAATACACTCATTTTTGACATTTTCTTTCCCGAAAATACGGCAATTCGTAGTCGTATTTATGTGCTATCAATATGAATACGAATTGCCGTATTTTCGGGATAGTAAATGTCAAAAATAAGTGTATTTCTGGATACAAATACACCTATTTTTTACAAATTTCCTTTAGTAAATTTCCCCCAATATGTCTTTATCTTATCTTGCCAAATGGAGATTTGGCTTTGCCTATACCTTCCGTGAAAGTTGCCACCTACCCCTGCTCAAACAAAAGTTTTCTGCTGGAAACGGACAGATGGGTTCTGCAAATGTGACAAGCAATTTTATCACTTAAAAAAATCTGCCTAAAATCATGACACTTCAGTTTTCGGTGGGCAGCTTCAGCTGGTGGTTGTGTGCCAATAATCTAGGATCTTGGCACTGGGTGGCATTTACTGCTGCATCGCGGGCAGACCAAAGTCTGTTTCAGTCTGTTTAATGTAGGTAATGTCTTCATATCTCAAAACCCCGTGCTTATTTCATGTAAAATACAAATTAAAATCATAAACACATACTTTTACCTGTCTTAATCAAAATGTATCATTAAATATTTGTCATTGTAGTTTAATTTACAATGCAAAATAATACAAGCTACTGCTATCTGTTATCTGCCATTTTTCAGTGTTCTCAAAAAGGCGCACACTAGATAGATAACAAAACTATAAACAAATAAGAGCCTAATGTAACAAAGTCAGACCTTATTTCCTATCATTAATTTAAGACAATAATTTAACGTAAAGGTGCACACACATGGAGCAATTTGTTCTTCTGATTTTGACTATAGTCAAAATTGGAAGAAAAGTTTACACAGTGTGTAAAGAATTCGCGATCCCAACGTGTACCCTTATGGGATCAACATTGTACGAAAAAATAGGCTGTGCAAGCAAGTCATTTTTGGATATATTGTACACAGTCTAATGCTCTAGTATAAAAAGAGAAAATAGAAGTGGCGCTGGTTTAATGAAAGGTATTACAAATGTTTAATAACAATTAAAAATCATATGGTACAATTGCACAACAATATGAGAAGAAAAAAAAGTAGGCGAATATATAAATAAAGTATATTAAATCTGGACCGGAGGCTGAATGATGGAACAAATAATGAAATCAATCCCAATGGATCGGGGGTGTATCGGTGGGTGAAATGAGTCAAAGTGCCCAGTGGGCTGATAGTTACCACACACTGTCTCAGATGGTCCAATCCCAGGTACAAGATTGCGAGGGTGTCCTCAAATAATTGAGGCGGTGGGGCCACAGTAGGCAATGACCCAATAGTGATGGGGGCTGGAGATGTAAACAGCCAAGGGTTTCCCACATCGCTAGAGGTCCCAACCTCAGGGATGGTATGTAGCAGGTGTCCTCAAGGTTGGTGGACTTTTGGTGATGTTAGATGGAAGTAGCCAACCTCAATTACTGCACTAGCTGCACAATGGATGTGGTGGCTGGGATGGTGACCAGCAATTGCGGAGAGGATGAAGGGGAAAGTTCCACTGTCGTGGGGGGACAGGCTGAGGGAGTGTGGGCGACAGAGTCGCAAGGTGATCCAGATAGTGGGGGGTCCAATGGGTATCAGCTGGTCCTGTCCAGAAAGTACTATTCTATTTTCTATTTTCTCTTTTTGTTTTGGTTTATAGGGGCTGACAACCCCATTGCTAATTGGCAGCTTATAGCGAGGCAGCCTTGGCAGCGCCTGTCTGTGCTCCCTAGGGAGCATACTGCACCACTTTCTTAATGCCCTAGTATAGTCAAAATCGGCCATAGTCCAAATCTCAAGTAGATACAAATTAAGCGGCCTTTGTTTATCCGGCCTGCACGCTTCAGCTTTCCATCTCGGCGCGCTGTTTGCTGAGACGGGGACATACGAGCATCTCTTGCTCAGACATCCCATTGCCGTGAATGCGGCACATGAGCGTCTCACACGCACTTGCGGCCCATTCTCAGTGAACGGTGCGCCAAGATGGATGAACAAAGGGGGCTCCATCTATTAGTGTTCACTCTAGAAATTTTGCCGGGCAGGGCGCCGGGGGACGGTCCGGGGCCGCCGACGGCACACTTGTGGGCGGTCCCAGACCGCCGAAGTCACTAAAGGGGGCGGGCCCGGCCGCCGACGTAAGTACAGGGGGTGGGCCCGGCCCCGCCGAAGATGACTTCACCACAAGGGAAGGTGCCTTGATGCCGGGGAAGCGCCGGGCATCGCCGTCTAAGGCGGCGCTGGGCTTCCCCGTGCAATGAGTTGGGCAGGCACCAGGCTGTTTTAGTAGGGCGCTGCTAGAGGGGCAGGGCGCATTTTGCCCTTTAAAAATCGGGCAGGGCGCAGCGCCCCGCTAAAACAGCCTAGCGGGAACACTATCTATATAGAAAATATTGTATGGTTCTGGGCTCTGGGGAATTCAAGGGAAATTGCATAGACCAAATCGTACACAGCCAAAAGCTCACCGTGTATGTACAATATTTTGTAAGAAAAGTGGATTAACCCCTTCAGTGGTGGGTTTTTATTTTAAGTAGCACTCCCCACTGGGCGAGTCTCCCATCTCCCAGGGCCGGGCAATGCCGCTCAGCACTATGTCAGCCGCTGCCCAGCCCTGCCCCCAGAAACCCGGCCATGCCCCCAGAAACCCGGTGTGATGTTAGAGTTACGTCGCAGAATCCATCTATTGGATGGCGGCCCCGGACCGTCCCCCGGCGCCCTGCCCGGCAAAATTTCTAGAGTGAACACTAATAGATGGAGCCCCCCGGGATGGGGGCAGAGTCACGGCCGAGCAGCCAGAGTCAGGCAGCGCTGAAGCTGAGCAGCGGCAATCCCGAGAATTTTTCAGGTTCGCCAGTCTGGGCACTGATGTATAGCCCGGAAATTCTCGGGATTAAAGCTGGTTGCACACTGGTGTTATTTAGCAGCAGACCCGATGTCCTGCCAGCAGAGTGGAAGATTTAATATGTCGGCCCTCGCAACAAGTAGTATTGGCGGTTTGTCCTCATGTCCAGATGCGCCAATATATATGCAGTGTATACTGGGCATAGGTAGTGCAGATGTATTTTCCATGCATATCGGATATACACAACTAACTACCAGTTTGGGATGTATCGGTTGTTCAACCTAACACACAATATATCACCCAGTGCGCTCCGACCTCTAGACTTTCCAGTTTCACTGCACCTTTCAGGTTTATCCGTCAATCCATAAAACTAGACGTGATGGCACGGCTTCAGATTTGCGAAGCGAGTGATTACAGATAGTCTGCGGATGTGTACAGATTGTAGCACGAATGTGCAAGGCCGTCCTGCGATAAACCTGCTCATTTCTTTATCGCTGCCCGTATGTAAATTAATTCACAGGAAGCCGGCATTTGTGGGTGGTAACCGCCCATATTTTGGGAGTGCCAGGGAAAATGCAGGTGTGCCCAACTGTTTGAGGGGAAGTCATGTGATGTCAGCTCCAGCCCCGATCCGATTGTTTCTAACGCAACTGTTGAGTAAGTCCTGGACTACGCACAGATTGAATAAATCCTGGACTACGCACAGATTGAGTAAATCCTGGACTACGCACAGATTGAGTAAATCCTGGACTATGCACAGATTGAGTAAATCCTGGACTACGCAAAGATTGAGTAAATCCTGGACTACGCACAGATTCAGGGCCGGTGCAAGGCACCGGAGCGCCCCAGGCGAGTCGGGGTGGGGGCGCCCCGGTGCCGGGGGGGGGGGATGCGGCATCGGGGCTATGCGGAAGCGCTTCTGTTGTGAAAACACTGATCAGCGTGCGCCGTGCTGCCCTCCAGTGGCCGGCGCCCTAGGCAAATGCCTAGATTTGCCTAGTGGTGGCGCCGGCCCTGCACAGATTGAGTAAATCCTGGACTACGCACAGATTGAGTAAATCCTGGACTACGCACAGATTGAGTAAATCCTGGACTACGCACAGATTGAGTAAATCCTGGACTACGCACAGATTGAGTAAATCCTGGACTACGCACAGATTGAGTAAATCCTGGACTACGCACAGATTGAGTAAATCCTGGACTACGCACAGTTTGAGTAAATCCTGGACTACGCACAGATTGAGTAAATCCTGGACTACGCACAGATTGAGTAAATCCTGGACTACGCACAGATTGAGTAAATCCTGGACTACGCACAGATTGAGTAAATCCTGGACTACGCACAGATTGAGTAAATCCTGGACTACGCACAGATTGAGTAAATCCTGGACTACGCACAGATTGAGTAAATCCTGGACTACGCACAGATTGAGTAAATCCTGGACTACGCACAGATTGAGTAAATCCTGGACTACGCACAGATTGAGTAAATCCTGGACTACGCACAGATTGAGTAAATCCGGGACTACGCACAGATTGAGTAAATCCTGGACTACGCACAGATTGAGTAAATCCTGGACTACGCACAGATTGAGTAAATCCTGGACTACGCACAGATTGAGTAAATACTGGACTACGCACAGATTGAGTAAATACTGGACTACGCACAGATTGAGTAAATCCTGGACTACGCACAGATTGAGTAAATCCTGGACTACGCAGATTGAGTAAATCCTGGACTACGCACAGATTGAGTAAATCCTGGACTACGCACAGATTGAGTAAATCCTGGACTACGCACAGACTGCACATAGTGGAAAAATAAATTGATGGTGCAATGGATGTGCAGCTATTCGCCGATCAAGATGTGCTAATCAATTCGCAGGCCTGTACGGGGCGGGATTCCACACTGTACGGGGGCGGCGCTGTGTACCTGATCGCAGGGATCTGCAATTTAGCAGATCTGAATAACCCGCTAGGGTATATTACAGGTGTTATAACTGGCTGGGCAGCTGGAGAGATGAGAAGGCCGACCTGTTCACCTAAAGAACATTACAGATCGGAGTAACAGTATGCAGCGGTGGTGATACTCTGCAGCCTTTTGATGGGGACTATTTTGAATAATGCGACGGCATTGAAGTGGTTGAATGCTTTGCTCTGTCAGCAGTATCTCTGGTATTTTGACGACTCTGTCAGGTATGCAGCTTTTGTTTTAGTGTCTAGTGATGATTCAGGAGTTCAGGATGTTTTCAGGAATCACTGCCAAGGCTGGTGTTGAGCTGCTCTCATTAAACTAAGAGTTTAAAATCTTAATGATCTGGGAATCTATGTAAATGATTGTCTCTCGCCATATTCTGCTTAGTTTAGCAACCTCCTCGGGCCAATCATGTATATTTTTTCTTCTTGTATAAAGCGAATGATCCCTCCCAAATCTCTGATATTTTCTCTTCTTCATGATGTGTGAATTGAAGAAAATGAGACAGATGGGGCTGTGTGATCAGGTTACCTGTCATAGAAACACATCTGCCGCTGCAATCCATCCTCCTGCTTCTCACAGCAGCGCCACTAAACCTGAGCCAGCAGAGGCAATGAGCTTGAAAGAGGGGAGATGGTGGGCCGGCAGTCTCTTGGGCAGGACAGAGAGGTGACATACTGCAGCCACCACTGCACAACGCATCGCTTTTCTCACAATCCGGGTTTTGTCTTTGTGCTGCTGACAAAGAAACACAAAAACCATTGGCATATAAATGTAGCCACACAGGGTATACGGATCAGGAAAGCCCCTTATACAAACAGATTATACAGTATCTGAGTTAAAGCACTAGTAGGAAAATCAGGATCAGGACCAAAAGGTTTGTGGAGACCCCCCGGCTCCTCTCCGCCATGTTTTCCTTGGCTCCAACGCATCCCAGGCCGCCCTAACACTGTGTACAGTCACTTGTATCAGTGGGGGGATTTGTTGTCTCTGCCATGGCCACACCCACGCTGCAGCTTACTCACCTCCGGTGCTCAGCCAGTGGCAGGCAGCAGCATGTCAGTGCATCGAGCGGGTGCCGGCGCCCACACAGACCCTGCTGCAGCTTGCTCCCCCAAGCGGCTGCTGGGGCTGCCTTACAGTAGTTACGCCACTGATGATAACATTTCTAGCTTTGATGAAGGTATCCCTGGAGTATGTCTGGGTTGGGCAAAATGGTCCGTTTCATGGAAGATACTGTGTTAGACTTCATCTGATATAGCTGGGTATAGGTGGTTCTTGTCTTGGGCCTGATGAAGGGTGCTTCTAGACAGAAGGCCCATGTGCAGACTCCTCCTGAGATCCCTCTCGCAGGCAGCGCTGTAGACTCTCAGCACCAGGGTCACTAGCACTGCCCCAGAGTGTACAGCGCATGCAGCAGACATTTTCCCAGTGATTTTCTTACTGCACATGGGAAGATGGCCGCCTGGTATTTTCTGGTGTACTTGTGTAGTTAGCTTCCTGTCTAGGCCGTGTCACAGCGGTCATCGCATCTGGCTTCTATCCCCGATTCCCTTACACGGACCTCCTTTCCCTTTAACAATATGTCTTTATTCTTTAAGCGCATATTTATTAACTAGGTGATTCATCGCGCCCTACGGGCGCTCTTCACACCGTCGTAAGGGGCTGCGCCCCCTTAATTTGTGAACGTTTGTATATGAGAAATATGGTTAGAATTGTATGAAAGATGCCCTGTATTGCAACTTAGGTGTCCGCGAATCGCGGGAGGGGGGGTCGCGGAGGGTGCCGCGAATTGCAGGAGGGGGGGTCGCGGGGGGTGCCGCGAATTGCAGGAGGGGGGGTTGTGGGGGGGTGGATGCTGCGAATCGCGGGAGGGGAGGGATTGCAGAGAATCGCGGGAGGGGGGTCGCGGGGTGGGTTGCCGCAAATCGCGGGAGGGGGGTTACGGGGGCGGGGGTTGCGGCGAATCATGGTAGGGGGGGTCGCGGGGGGTGTGCCGTGAATCACGGGAGGGGGGGTCAGGGGGTGGGGTGCCGAGAATCGCGGGGGGGTGTGTGTGTGCCGTGAATCGCGGGAGTGGGGGTTGCGGGGGGGGGTGAGGGGGGTGTGACGCGAATCGCCACAAGAAAAAATCAACACAGAAAGGTCAACACATGTAAATGTTGACATAAGTGTGGCACTTCATTGGTGTCCATGTCGACACATGAGAATGAATATGAAAACATTCAAAAAATGAAAAAAAAAACTTCAAAAACTCATGCCAACCTTTTTCATTGTCGACCATAGCCATGTCAGTGTTTTCCATGTGCAATTTAATTCTGGAGCTGCCGCGAATCGTGGGGGGGTGCCGCGAATTGCGGGAGGGGGGGTCGCGGGGGTGGGTGCCGCAAATCGCGGGAGGGGGGGTTACGGGGCGGGGGTTGCGGCGAATCATGGGAGGGGGGGTCGCGGGGGTGTGCCATGAATCACGGGAGGGGGGGTCACGGGGTGGGGTGCCGAGAATCGCGGGGGAGGTGTGTGTGTGTGTGCCGTGAATCGCGGGAGTGGGGGTTGTGTGTGTGTGGGGGGGGGGGGTGTGACGCAAATCGCCACAAGAAAAAATCAACACAGAAAGGTCAACACATGTAAATGTTGACATAAGTGTGGCACTTCATTGGTGTCCATGTCGACACATGAGAATGAATATGAAAACATTAAAAAAATTAAAAAAAAAACTTCAAAAACTCATGTCAACCTTTTTCATTGTCGACCATAGCCATGTCAGTGTTTTCCATGTGCAATTTAATTCTGGAGCTGCCGCGAATCACGGGGGGTGGCGCGAATTGCGGGAGGGGGGGTTGCGGGGTTGGCTGCCGCGAATCGCGGGAGGGCGGGGTTCACAGGGGTTCCTGGGGGGGGGTTGCCGCGAATTGCGGGAGGTGGGGGGTCACGGGGGGTGCCGCGAATCGCGGGAGGGGGGGTTGCGGGGGGTGTGTGACGCGAATCGCCACAAGAAAAAATCAACACAGAAAGGTCAACACATGTAAATGTTGACATAAGTGTGCCACTTCATTGGTGTCCATGTTGACACATGACAATGAATATGAAAACATTCAAAAAATGAAATAAATCTTCAAAAACTCATGTCAACCTTTTTCATTGTCGACCATAGCCGTGCCAGTGTTTTGCATGTGCCATTTAATCCTGGGGCTGCCGCGAATCGCGGGGGGTGCCGCGATTTGCAGGAGGGGGGGGGTTGCGGGGGGTGGGTGCCGCGAATCGCGGGAGAGCGGGGTTCATGGGGGTTCCGGTGGGGGGTTGCCGCGAATTGCAGGAGGGGGGGGGGGGTCGCGGGGGGGTGCCGGGGTGCCGCGAATCGCCGGAGGGGGGGTTGCGGGGGGTGTGACGCGAATCGCCACAAGAAAAAAATCAACACAGAAAGGTCAACACATGTAAATGTTGACATAAGTGTGCCACTTCATTGGTGTCCATGTCGACACATGACAATGAATATGAAAAAATTAAAAATATTAAAAATAAATCTTCAAAAACTCATGTCAACCTTTTTCATTGTCGACCATAGCCATGTCAGTGTTTTGCATGTGCCATTTAATCCTGGGGCTGCTGCGAATTGCGGGGGGGGGGGGGGGTGCCGCGAATCGCTGGAGGGGGGTCGCAGGGGGGGTGCCGCCAATCGTAAAGGGGGGGTCGCGGGGGGGTTCTTTTTGCCGCGAATCGCGGGAGGGAGGTCACGGGGGGGGTGTTTTTTCCGCGAATCGGGGGGGGTGTCACGGGGGAGGGTTTGCCGCGATTCGCGGGAGGGGGGGGGTCGCAGGTGGTGGTTATGCCGCGAATTGCAGGAGGGGTCGTGGGGGGGTTCTTTTTGCAGCGAATCGCGGGAGTGTGGGTCGCGGGGGTGTTTTTGCTGCGAATCGCGGTAGGGGGGGTCGCGGGGGAGCGGGTGTTTTTGCCGCGAATCGCGGGAGGGGGGGCGCGCGGGGGGGAGGGAGGTTTTGCCGCAAATCGCGTGAGGGGGGCGCTCACCTGTTGGCTGTGGAGTAGCAGTGCTGGGCAACATGGGAAGGCAGTGGGTGTCTGGCACTGTCTGTGGGCTCACTGGGCTGGTTCTCTGTCACATACCTCCCAACATGACCCTCTCCAGGAGGGACACAATGCTCTGTTTCTAGACTTCCCCTTAATGTATGATTGCCATCACCTGTTTTAAACAGGTTAATTTCTCAGAAAGGTGTTCAGCACAGATGAAGGCAATCACACATTAAGAGGAAAGTCCAGGAACAGAGCGTTATAGACACAGACACCCACTTTGAGTGACAGATGTAGCCAAATATATAGGATATGCAGACAGTAACTAGATGACTGGACTCTTAATTACTGGCAGGAGGTCAGAACTATATCACGCTCTGGGTAATTGCTGAGTATTTTCCCCTCTGTGTGGAAGTGTGGAGCCTGTTTCTCATCGCTGTTCACAATAGGTTCCCATTGCAGCCCCTCCCATACAGCTAATTAACAGGACATTGAATGCTTGTCCAAGGACAGATCCCAAGCAGATGGCATAAGAGAAGAAGGTAATGGGGCTGTCTTCTGACAAGGGGGTTCAGAGAGGGACACCAAACTCACAGCCCTTTTATGCAAATAAAATACGGCCTTTTTTATGCAAATTCCAATACTGAAGTATATTCATTCCTTATTCATTTTCGTTTTTTTTTTTTTTTTAATGCGGCCACATGGTGTAACAATACATACACTGATCCAAAGAGCTTGCACTCGGTTAAATTTAACAGCTGACTATTTTCCTGGAAATTAACACTTTTAGTGACAAAAGGAAATCGTTCCAGTCATTCTGATGAGTCATTGTTTTAAGGCCTGTACTCCACAGGTAGTTTTTGGGAACCACAGAAGAAAAATACATTTATACTTTTATATTATAATAAAGCGACAATGAGCTTCAAGTACAGCGGAAAGAAAGCTCAAAATATGAACAAGACAATAGTTATATAAAGCTCATATTAAACGTTGTCTTAATAGCATAAAATGAATTATTGTACACTAGTTAAAAATGGCGGCTTAGTCCCATCTGCTCCTACCGCCAGTCTCTGTCTTCTCAGTAGGGATGGCCATCGATTCAAAATCATCGATCGTTTATGGCCGATGTCGAATACTTTTGCCATTGATGAGGGAGAACCAGATGGTCCACCTACATCGATGTTACAGCAAAACCGAAGTTTTGCTTTTATTTTATTTTTTTCAAAGTGCCGGGACACGGAGTATAGCTCCGCCCCTGACACTCATAAAGCCCCACCACTGTATTTTGATTGGCCCACAGGCCTATCAGTCCAAAAAAAATGGATGGTCATCCATTGCATAGTTTTAAACTATCGATGGCCAGTTGCACTATTGCCAACGATGGAAACCATTGATGGCAATGGCATCGATGGCCATCACTACTTCTCAGTATCAAACTGCTTCAAACATATCATTTTGTTTTCATATGTGTGGCACTGTGGGGGCATATCTGGCACTGTGGGGGCATATCTGGCACTGTGGGGGCATATTAGTAATGGGCATCAGTTGTGCGGTGCAATGAGCATTATGGTGTGGGGCATAATGTGTAACATGCATTAGGGCATGGGTCATATGTATTGGGTGTGTGACGCGTAACGGGCATTACTGTGTAAATTTTGGCCGTGTGCCTTCGGTGTGCAATATTCCAGCCACTCCCCCTAGTGTCATATGACCATGCCCTGACCACGCCCATTTTTCCCGCCGCACGTCCTCGGCGTGCGGCACAGTACCACTAAGTCGTTTTTCCTACTTGCACCACTGGGCAGAAGGTGCACGATTGTTACATCAACACATATAAGGTCGACCTTTTGTCTGTCGACCTTGCCATTGTCGGTCCACCAAATGCCCAATGACCCATACTCAAGCAGAATGATGAACTGTTGGTCCATTTGTGAGTGCGGGTGGAAGGTGTGAGTGCTGGTGGAAGGTGTGAGAGCCGGTGGAAGGTGTGAGTGCGGGTGGAAGGTGTGAGTGTGGGTGGAAGGTGTGAGTGCGGGTGGAAGGTGTGAGTGTGGGTGAAAGGTGTGAGTGCTGGTGGAAGGTCTGAGTACGGGTGGAAGGTGTGAGTGCGAGAGGAAGGTCTGAGTGCGGGTGGAAGGTGTGAGTGCCGGTGGAAGGTGTGAGTGTCGGTGGAAGGTGTGAGTGCAGGTGGAAGGTGTGAGTGCTGGTGGAAGGTCTCAGTGCTGGTGGAAGGTCTGAGTATGGGTGGAAGGTGTGAGTGCGGGAGGAAGTTCTGAGTGCCGGTAGATAGTGTGAGTGCCGGTGGAAGGTGTGAGTATATACAGAATACCGCGCACTTGCCTGACAGAAATAATCTACATTGCTGCCAATTCACAATCAACTCCTTAAAGGTATGAAATCTGGTTACAGACAATAGTTTCTTATGATGAAGCAAGCAAATTGCAACCTTCATTATATTTGCTAGTAGCAGGCTGAAATCTGTACGGATCCAAACTGGACTGGTCATTGCGAAAATTCTTCCGAACCCGAAGCTGTTTGTCTGTAAGCTTTCATATATATATATATATAGCCTGAGGTCTCTTCCTTTGCATCTGTGCAGCTTCAATGTCTTTCAGCAACGTTAAGTGGGTGTATTGACAGATTCTATCTATTGATAGCATCCATTTACCCGCTCTGTTTATTTCTGGTGTCACACCAAGTATCAGTTTGCTTGGACGTTCTATGCACAGTCTTTCCCTTTGGCTTTTGCCTTGGATCGTTTGATTTACTATTAACTCCTTAAACTGTGCCGGGAAGTCTTTAAGATGTGGTAATTATTAATGGGGCGTACACACGTTGCGATTTTTGGCTATTTTCTAAGTGATCTGTCTAGATAGTGTGTACACCCAATTGTGATATCGATGCGCATCGGTATCGCCAGCTCAGATCTTGTGCGCATGTAGTCAGAATCTAGTTAGATCACTTAGCAAGTTCAAGTTCAAATCACAACGCTTGTACAGAAACCGCAATAGAGATGTACTATTTAAAGTATCCCCTTTTATTTTTGCTTTGCACAAATTGCTAAGCAGAAACTACTTAGCATTATTCTCAACGAGTGTATCGGTGATCCAGAAAACACAATAGAGGATAGCTTCCCAGCGCTGGTTAGGTCCAATTATATGTACAAGATGTTCCAAGATGTATGCCCTATGGGACCACACTGACCTTGGTGTTGGTCCCTATGTGCAAAACAAGGTTTCTTTAACAGGTTCAAATCCACTAGGTCCTTATTGCTTCTATTAGAGCTGGGGGAATTTACAACTGACCTGATATTAGGTCCCTATGTGCACATCAAGGTTTCTTTTAAGACTCCAATACTCGATGTCAAACACACACTCTATTTCAGATAGTACTGACCTGGTATCAGTTCCCTATGTTCACATAGGGGTTTCTTTGTCGTATTCCAGCCAGCCCAAAGGATTCCCAACTCCAAGCCACGAAATTTCCAAAAAGTGGTGATTTATTATAATGGTAAAAAGTGTATTTCAAATATAGGTAAAATCAATTAAAAAGAGTGAGGGACAGAGAGCTCCAGATATTAACCACCCAATTTCCTTCTCATCCGGATTGAGTAGGAGGACGGTGGGACCGATGGAAGGGGTCTTATCAAGAAGCTACCTGTATCCCCCTCTGTACACACCCATTACTGTGTGTACAGAGGGGGATACAGGTAGCTTCTTGATAAGACCCCTTCCATCGGTCCCACCGTCCTCCTACTCGATCCGGATGAGAAGGAAATTGGGTGGTTAATATCTGGAGCTCTCTGTCCCTCACTCTTTTTAATTGATTTTACCTATATTTGAAATACACTTTTTACCATTATAATAAATCACCACTTTTTGGAAATTTCGTGGCTTGGAGTTGGGAATCCTTTGGGCTGGCTGGAATACGACAAAGAAACCCCTATGTGAACATAGGGAACTGATACCAGGTCAGTACTATCTGAAATAGAGTGTGTGTTTGACATCGAGTATTGGAGTCTTAAAAGAAACCTTGATGTGCACATAGGGACCTAGGGGGAAATTTACTAAAGGAAATTTGTAAAAAAGTAGGTGTATTTGTATCCAGAAATACACTTATTTTTTACATTTACTATCCCGAAAATATGGCAATTCGTAGTCGTATTGATAGCACATCAATACGACTACGAATTGCCATATTTTCGGAATAGTAAATGTCAAAAATAAGTGTATTTCTGGAGACAAATACACCTATTTTTTACGAATTTCCTTTAGTAAATTTCCCCCCTAATATCAGGTCAGTTGTAAATTCCCCCAGCTCTAATAGAAGCAATAAAGACCTAGTGGATTTGAACCTGTTAAAGAAACCTTGTTTTGCACATAGGGACCAACACCAAGGTCAGTGTGGTCCCATAGGGCATACATCTTGGAACATCGTGTACATATAATTGGACCTAACCAGCGCTGGGAAGCTATCCTCTATTGTGTTTTCTGGTTTATGTGTTAAGGAGTGGTGCTCCTGGATAGCAATCCAGCTGCGGCTAAAAGCGCTGTTAAACAGAGAAACCATTTTGTTTGAGTGTATCGGTGATATAGACACCAGGAGTTCAAAGGAAATCTCCTACCTGATGTAGATGTCATCAAGCTCCGCCCCCCAGTATGGCAAATACCACAATTCGCAGGTCTTTAGGGAGGGGGCGGAGCTAATTTATGCTATTTGTTTAGGGACATAGGTCTAATTCAGGTTGAAGCACCAATAAGGTTAAACAGGACCGCGACAGCTCAGCTGGACTCCAGTACTAGGGAGCATGGCCAACTCAGGGACGTGAGGTCAGGCCCTTCCTTAGAGCATAGTGTAATGTCCCCCTACTCACTAGATCGCTTAGAAAATGCCCCAACATCGCTCCGTGTTTAGGGGCCATAGCAATAGTGATGCACAGCCCCACACATCGATAACACTTATATGTGTATATATGTATGTGTATATATGTGTATATATATATATACATATATATATGTGTGTATATATATATATATATGTGTGTGTGTATATATATATATATGTGTGTGTGTGTATATATATATATATATATACATATACACACATATATATATATATATATATATATATATATAGTACTTATGTAATATCTGGGCTCCCGTTTTTCTTATGAGACTGCGTCCCCTCACGGGGCTCGCCACGCTTCGGGCACGGTGGCTCGCTGCGCTCACCACACTATATAAAATCAACTCCATGCGTAGTTGGATAGTAGGGGTATGAAAAAATGGGGTGCATTTAACATGGGAGCCCAGATAATACATAAGTACCATATATATATAAATATGTGTGTGTGCATAAATGTAATGGACAAAAAACTTCTCTTAGACTAGGTATTACAGGGGCTACGCCCATTTACCTCAATAGGTCATGCCCATTTACAAGACCACGCCCACTATTCCGGGAGCGCGTAATGAGTGAGGTGGCAACCCTAGTGAGGACTGAAGGTTAGCAAATATAAACTCCACTATTATTATACGTACTGTACCTACTGTACCCTCTCAATATCAGCCAGATATCCTGTCATCCTTTTCTTAGACTGGCATTAAGGAGGTTGGGAGGTATTTCCGCAGCTACTTCCGGAGTACACCTCTGGTAAATTGGAGAGACTGACCTGAGTTCCATTATTGTGTTGAAACAGCGCATATCAAGTATACAGGACTGGTAATTATATCAAGCACCTTATAAGCCTCTTGCTAATTTGCACAAAAAAGCCTCATTTATTTGCCTTCTATTGCCACAATCCAAGTGACTTTAACAAACGGCATTCTCAGCTAATCCAGCTTTTATTATATGTTTTTTGTTGTTTGTTCTGTCTGTCTGTTGTCATTGTGCACATGTACTGTGAAGGGGGGGAATTATGAACTAATATTCTTTATGTTATTTTAATAAAAATTGTTTATTTTTTACCATCATTATTTGGTCATCTAATTACTGAGCAGATTCGCGCTTCTTAAAGTGACAGACACTCTCTGTGTGTCTGCCACTTACTCTCTATATCTTGTACTACCTAAGGGATCGACACTCCCTGTATGAAGAAGCTGCGATAGATCTGCCCAGTTAAATAAATAATTAAATTAATTAAATTAATAATTGATTGAATACTGCTCTTGTTTTAGAAATAGTTATATTTCTTATATATGTATATGCATTGTGTATGGTGTTAATATTTCCATTTTTGGAGCAAACACATATAATAAATATTTTTGGGCACTGTAGATCTAGCACGACCAGCGCTACGGAGTGGCTTTAGGGTCACTATAATTCTTTTGGTGGTTTTGTACTTTTTGTGTTCAAGTAGCAGCAAGGTCAAGCTATATCTATAGCCCCAATCATGTCAAATCTGAAATGTATAAGCGAGAGGTTAGAAAGAAGAACCATGTACTTAAAAGATTCAACAAAAATTCAACAAATACAGCCAGTTGAAAGTATTGATAGTATGCATGGTCTATTTAACAAACTAGAGAATCTTTGCATGGACGAGACTAGGCATTGGTGGGACCAGGTGCTGCTGCAGAAATATCTGGACCAGAACCTGATCCCTAGGGGGTTGAGGATTTTAAAAACCTCAACCTTCAAAGAAGATAAAAAGTTCTCAGAGGAGTGGGAGGGGATTTTGGACAACTGTTCAAAAAATCTAATGAGGTTACTTGTCAGATACAGAGAGGACAAAGTTAAGGATATACAACAAGAAATTTAAAAAGTTCATGAAAAACTTAAAGTATATGCAGTTGATTTAGATTTCCCTAAAAGGGACCAACAGGTAAACAAAAATGTAGAGGAGTTTGAAAAAACCCTTATACAAAGAAAAAACACCAAATTAGATAGGGATAGGTCTGACTATGCAACGGGGACAGCCCATACTTACAACAGGAATAGAGTAGGAAGAAACTGGGAAACCGGTTATGATAAAAAGTATCATCAAAGAGACAACACCAACTACCGTCCATATGGGAATAGTTTAGAACAAAGGGGGAGACAATTTGTTTATCCTCGGCCCCAACGCAGAGAGCAACAAAAAGAGGAGAGGTATCAAATAGACACCCACAATCGATTCACACCACTTGAGGGATATGGGACACCGGAGGGCCCAAGACAGGGTTTTAAACAAAACAGAAAACCTTATGTGAATAGGGAAGGATCGGGCTATAGAAATGAGAGAACAGGGAGCAGCCAAACAACTTCCCCTAATTACGGAGAAAGGGTTTTTTTAGGGGAGCCCCCCAGGACCAATCACCTGAGATATCAACAAGAGAACCCCAGGTCAAACAAAAGATCAAGAGAAGAAGAACTAGGGGCAAACGGGGAGGATGGAAATTATCAAGAAAGCTCCTTAAAAAGAAGGTAAAGGGAAAGGGGATATTCAACCTCTCTAAGAAAATACTAAATGATGAGGAAATTAGTTTGTTAGAGAGGGGGTTAAACTTCGCTCCAGCTAATAAGCCCAATTTATTCGAACTTTTCGTAGATTTGAACCGTTTTGTGAGAAATCTAAGTCAAAAAAGATACTTTGCGTTAAAAAATAATCAAAAAGGTTCAGGTGAGAGTGCTAATGTTGTACAACTAGAACAGGAAGACCAAACAATGGTCAATATTCTGGATTCCTTATTGATAGAGAATGGACAGGGTAATTCCACTATTCCAATTTTCGATATAACAGAAAAATTCCCTGATAAAAAGATTTTCAAGAAAAAATCAGATTTTTATCCCCTGCAGTTTCGAGGCCCTTTCGTGGAGAGTTTTTATAAAGTCACAATGGAGCAATTTAGGGAACTCTGTGTTAGATCTGACAAAACCCCATTGAAAGATAATTTAACAAAAAAAGAGAGATTAGCCCTAAAACTAATAATTGAAGATCCTAGTGTCACTAGAAAACAGGCAGATAAGGGGGGGGGGGGGTCATGCTTATGGAGACTGACGAGTATTTAAAGGAGGCCTACAGGCAATTAACTGATGTTAAATATTATACTAAACTTTATGATGATCCAACGAATCTTTATCTACATGAATTGAGCCATCTTCTTGACGATGGTCTGTCGGTGGGGGCGATATCCAGGGAAACATATGGTTTTCTTTCTGCACCATACCCCATCACACCCACATTTTATTTTCTCCCTAAAATCCATAAAACACTGGTGAATCCACCAGGTCGTCCGATTATTGCAGGAATAGGCTCTATGACAAACAATCTTTCTTTCTTTGTGGACAGCTATCTACAAAAATATGTCCAAGAATTGCAATCATATATTAAAGATACTACACATTTTTTGAAAATGATTAAAGATCTGCAATGGAAGGATAGCTATTACTTTATAACTAGCGACGTGGAGGCGTTATATTCAAATATTGACCATGAGTTGGGCATCAAAGCCGTTGAATATTATTTGTCAAGAGACCCTGCGGTCTCGGACGACCTGGTGGATTTTATTACGCACTCAATTAGATTTATTTTGACTCACAATTATTTCATTTTTGATTCACATTATTATTTACAGTTAATGGGCACAGCTATGGGGACCAGATTCGCCCCGAGCTTCGCAAATCTGTTTATGGGACAGTTTGAGGAACATCATGTATGGGGGGCGGAGCTTGGGGCGAATTTGGTCCTTTATGGCAGATACATAGATGATTTGTTTTTTGTTTGGGATGGGGATTTAGATTCAGTTACACAGTTCACCAATAGTCTTAATAATAACGGTTATGGTTTAAAGTTTACGAGTAATTTTCACCCCAGTAGTGTGAATTTCCTGGATATCGCCCTTACGATAGAAGGTGATAAGGTACAAACTGAGACCTATATTAAAAGTGTGGACCAAAATAGGTACCTCAATTTTCAGAGCAATCACTATAAAAAGTGGAAATTAAATATTCCGAAGAGTCAATTCATGCGGATAAAGCGTAATTGCTCAACAACTGGGGCATTTAAAAGACAAAGTGAGAATATTCGTCAGTCTTTCCTCGAGCAGGGCTACCCCCCCAAACTACTGCAGGAGTCCTTGGAGTCAGTAGATAAGATGGACAGAGCTAAATTACTGGGCCCAGATGTGGCTACACATGAGATTAGGGAAGGGAAACAGAAGAGTATTAGGGAGAAGAAGGCGGTGTTTGTTACACAATATAATACAAAAGCACTTGAGATAAAAAAGATACTTAAAAAGAACCTTTATTTGTTAAAGTCAGACGAAATTTTAAACAAAGAAATTAATTTTGAAAATACAGTGGTATTTAGAAGAGCACGCAATTTAAAAGAGAAACTGGCCCCTAGCTTTTTCAAAAAGAAGAAAGAGAAACAGGATAAGGTGGGAGCGACCTGGCTCCCACCTAAACCGGAGGGTTACCATCGTTGTGGGGAGGGGGGGGGTGGGGGGTACATGCAGCTCCTGTATAAATTTAGAGAAAAAATACACCAGTTTTTCATCTTTTGTCTCAGGTGAAACCTTCCCTATCAAAACTTTTGTTAACTGTAAGACAAAATACATAATCTACCTCTTAACCTGTGGGTGCGGCCTGCAGTATGTTGGCCGCACCATTAGAAATCTTCACATTAGATTTATGGAACACAAAAGGAACATTATGAAAATGAGCAGGACTAATAGTCTGTATAGACATATGGCCGGCTGCCAAAAGGGAACTATGAAGGGGATCCATATGATAGGGATTGAACATATCAAAAGTACACCCCGAGGTGGGGATAGATATGTTCATCTATGTAGGAGGGAGGCCTATTGGATCTTTTGTTTGAAAACCCTGAACCCAATGGGATTAAATGATACAATAGAGCTGAACGGTATATAAATCTATGATGTGGGTGTTATGCCGTCAGAAAAATGTGAAGAAAGTTATTGGTTGGAGGGTCCGGCAGGGTTAGGGTTGGTGCGTCATCCTTACTATATGCCATGAGTCACGTGAATATGTGATTCATGACATATGGTTCTATTTTGGATATATATGCTTGTTGGTTATTGCGGGGAGTTCCTATGAATTACATTATCATTCTTTAGATTATTTAATTTCTTATATTAGTTGGTATGGGGTTAAGTTGGTACATTTAGCTAAAGGCAAATTAATACCTATAATATTAACATTATATGAATAGGGATTAGCTAGGTGTGAGATAGGTCAAATGCACTCTTTATTATATATATATATATATACATTTTTGAGGGAACTATGGGTGGGATAGTGGGTGTGGGGTGGGGAGGGGTGGTATTCAATTTAATTAATTTTTAAAAAAATAATTTCTTTTTTAGGGTACATTAATAGATTGATCGATTAATTTGATTAAAATGTAATGCATAGATAGAAGGAATTGAATAAATATGTATATATATATGTGGGGTTATAATTCACTTTTATTATTATTATTATCATCATTATTATGTAATATTATTGATATTATTAAGTTAATTAATTTATTTAATATTTGGACTCTGTATACACACATATATATTTTTATGTGTGTGTGTTTTTTTAGTTTATAAGTTGATTCTATGCATATTGTCCTATGACACTACACTCCTCCGGACGGTTAGATATCTGTCCTAGCATGTGAATATTGGTGCATAAGTTTAAATGTACCTAAAGCAGTCACCCATTATCATCTCTTTATGAGAACTTTCTATGACCATTAAATACATATGCAGGTGTTTTCTAATGATTATTATGAATTTCTGATTAAATATATCATTTAATATTATTATTATTTACTCTGTATTTATGTAATAAGATTTTTGGGGAATTTTTTTGATGTTATGTCGTTTTGTGTTGTATGTGAGTATGTCCCTTTAAGGATGCCGGCTGGATATGAAAATTACTGTGGCATTACTAATGAAATAAATAAATGAAGAGGCAAACACACAAAAAAAAATTAGCATAAGATCGAGGCATGGTGGATTCTTGATGGGCGTTATGGATTATGATTGTGGTTAAAATATGAAGTTTGTTCTTGATATATTTAAATGAGGCATGTATCTGTAGGCAAATAATAATTGTGATCCCGGAGCGCAAGTGAGGCTTGAAACGCAAGGGACAAAATGGCCGCGGGAGCCTACAAATACATGTGAACGAAAGTGAGGCTTGGAGTGCAAACCCGGAAGTACGGGTAAAACGAAAGGCGCGAACAGCGCTACTATAAAAATGCATGTGTTGAACTCTTGGGCTCAGACTGAGGAAGCCGCCGATTCCAGTGACAGGCGGAGAAACGCGTATTTGAGCCCACACTACCACTGGTCCTGTATCTACTTTGCAGAAGCGCAACCGTTTGGATTACAAATACTCACCCGGCTGGCTGGTCCAGCAGGAGAGGTCCCCATCGCAGCTACTTCCGGAGTACACCTCTGGTAAATTGGAGAGACTGACCTGAGTTCCATTATTGTGTTGAAACAGCGCATATCAAGTATACAGGACTGGTAATTATATCAAGCACCTTATAAGCCTCTTGCTAATTTGCACAAAAAAGCCTCATTTATTTGCCTTCTATTGCCACAATCCAAGTGACTTTAACAAACGGCATTCTCAGCTAATCCAGCTTTTATTATATGTTTTTTGTTGTTTGTTCTGTCTGTCTGTTGTCATTGTGCACATGTACTGTGAAGGGGGGGAATTATGAACTAATATTCTTTATGTTATTTTAATAAAAATTGTTTATTTTTTACCATCATTATTTGGTCATCTAATTACTGAGCAGATTCGCGCTTCTTAAAGTGACAGACACTCTCTGTGTGTCTGCCACTTACTCTCTATATCTTTTCTTAGACTGGCATTAAGGAGGTTGGGAGGTATTTCCGCAGCAGTAACATATGTCGCCGGTCATTGCGGTATAAAACTGGTGTCTTTTGGTAGGATGGCGAGAGGGCAGCTTAGAGCTTCAGCTGGGGTATGGCCATAGCACATGTGGACACCAGAAAAGTAACATCATTTGCATAAAGTTTCAGGCGAGCCTATGCCAGGTCATAGTCGCCTCTCTGTCCAACTCTACGTCATGTCCGTTGTGCTCATTAGTATCTCTCATTGTGGAACTGGGGGAGGACATGTAAGTGCGGAAACTTGCAAGGAAAAATGGAATATAAATTACTGAATGTTTTTGTGTTGGGACAAACATAAATGTCAGGGTGGGCTCCGTGCCCCCTGAGGCGGGTTCTTCTTATTAGAAGATAATGGTTATATATATAAGGTATGTCATGGAACCAGTATTGTACCTTGGCAGCGTCTAGGAGACTCAGAAATGAGTAGGTGACAGCCGAGGAATAATATGAAGGCCTAAATAATTCCATGCTTGGATTGCAGTTCTTACTCTTTATAGTAATAGGCTATGTATCCAGTATATTCCCAATTAATGGCTATTCATTTCTATGTGCAACTATTGTAATAAAATGTTTAGTTTTTTCGGTAGTTATGTAGTATCTGGACGCCCGATTAAAAAATCGGGTCCATCGCATCACATCGCATGCGACGCGATGCGATGGACCCGATTTTTCCATAGGATTCAATGTTAAAATGGACTGAGTCCATTTTAACATAGGATTCTATGGGAAAAAGGGTCCTTTTCATTTCCCCACTATCCAACTACGCATGGAGTTGGATATAAACCTGTGGCGAGCGTAACGAGCCACCTAGTCCGAAGCGTGGCGAGCGCAGCGAGCCCCGCGAGGGGATTCGGAAAACTTTTTAAAAAATCCGCGTCCCCTCGCGGGGCTCGCTACGCTCGCCACAGGTTTATATCCAACTCCATGCGTAGTTGGATAGTGGGGAAATGAAAAGGACCCTTTTTCCCATAGAATCCTATGGAAAATCGAGTGCATCGCATCGCATGCGATTTGGTCGGATGCTAAGCGATAATCCAGATACTACATAAGTACAGATTTTTCACTTATATTCATTATCAATTTCTACTGTTAATATTACTACTTTTGATGTCGTGAATTTGTTCTCCCGTATCCTTATATATATATCCTGTGTGTATGTATGTATACATACACCTGCAGTTTGGTTTGGAACTTATACCTGCTGAGACGTTTCTGAGGATTATATCCGATTTCCCTCAGAATTGGTGATTTTAACTAAGAATACCTATTTTAATAAGGACATCTATGGAAATTGATGCAGGTTTGCATCCCCTCACCAGGATCTTCTAAGGATCCATCTTTTTGAGTCATCATACTTCATCTATACTTGTATTCTATATGCATTTGGAATGTTACCCCTGAGGAAGTCGTTTACGACAAAACGCGTTGGGTCCTTTTCCTTGCATTTGTAGAACTGAATTTATCGAATACTCACAGATGAAAAAGTGTTTTTATATTGTATTTTATAAAAAATTGTAATAAAACTGTTGATCAGTGATTTGAATATTGTAAATTCGGTTCCTCTTACTGGATGTTTGTGGTGGAAGTCAATCTAGGGGCGCACTTTGTTTCTTGCTATCCATATATATATATATATATATAGCGCATTTCCACATGTGGTTCTCTTATTATTATTCTTGCATTAAGTTCCTGTGATGTGCGGTAAGGTCAACGACTGGAAAGGCACTAGCTAATTAAAAAAATAAACCCATGGGTTACCCCCGAAATCATTTATCAGCTCCGAACCTCTCCGCCTATTCTAGTGTTGGAAAATAGGTGAACAAAACAGCACCAGGCTGAATAAGTCAGGGGGGATAACGGCTTAGCAGGGGTCCCCATGTTATCACATCAACCAGTCCTAAGCTGGTCAACCCAGAGATAGAATCCAGTGGCGTAACTATAAATTTTGCTACCTCCTCGCAAAGAGTTTGCTGCCAGCATGTGTCCCCAGCGTGTGACGTGATGACATCACACGCATAAAGGAGAAGCTGAAGCAGGATAGAGGAAGAGAGAGCAGCAGACACTGCTGCTTCCCTTGGCTCCAACGCCCTAGCACGCCCATCCGCCCCCCCATCCTGTACACAGTAGCCAATAGCCAGCCCTGTGTACAGTCAATTGAATCAGTGGGGGGATTTGTTGTTCCTGCCATGTGGCTGACTTGCCTCCAGTGCTCAGCCAGTGGGCAGCGGCAGGCAGAAGCATGTCAATGCGTCAAGCGGGAGCCGGCGCCCACACAGACTCCACTGCGGCTTGCTCCTCCAAGCAGCAGCTGGGGCTGCCTTACAGTAGTTACACCACTGACAGAATCCATCACAAAGTGGGGGCCTCCAGATCTCCAGACCGACAGAAGCAGCTCACAGAGCACTAGGCATCCCCCACAGTGACGAAAAATGCAATTGAGGTATTCCACTAAGTCCCACCCCCTTTGGCTAGGCCACACCCCCTTTTCTGCAGTCAGAGTGCCGCATCGCATTGTGTTGGGAGGTATACTGGAGACTGTCTTAATATTTGTTAAATATAACTGATGGGACTGCTATTTGATTTGGGCTAAAGCCCCCAGGAAGTAAAAAGGGGCACAGTGCTAAAAGGTCACGGCGGCCATAGTTGCCGGAAGTATCCTATACATAAATATATAGAAATGAAAGTGCTACGAGTAAGAGATACCGGCAACGTTCCAGGTCTCTCTTGCAGCGTAAGGGTTAACTGCTGCAGATGTATCTGAGGTCTGAATGGAAATCTCACCTGGTTTATAGCATCCTCTATCATTTGCTGCTTTTAGCTCCATCTCAGTTGAAACGAGCGACGCTGCCCTAACATTGCAGGCACTTAATGATAAGTGTTTGGATCAGCCGCGAGGCAGGGAAAGGCTGTAGTTTTACAGATTTAGTGCTCTGTTTTATAGACTCATTTAATATCTGGCTTCTCCTGTATATAAATGTTCACATGAAATGGAAAGTTATCTTAGGATCTTCCCTGCCTCTCCGGTGTTATCCGACATTGCTGTTATGTGAAATGTTCTATTTGCTTCTCCATATTAAAGGACCTATTTCATGATTATTGAGTAGTTAATCTTTGCAGTGACAGAACTAGAAATTTTACGCACCCCTGGCAAAAAAAAAATTGTAGCGCCCCCCTCCACCCCCATACATTAATTATAATTTTTTTTCTACCTAAATCAGGCATTGGCTAACTATGGCCCTCCAGCTGTTGTGAAACTACAAGTCCCATCATGCCTTTCCGCAGTTTTGCTATTAGGGGAATACTGAAACTATGACAAGGCATTCTGGGATGTGTAGTTTCACAACAGCTGGAGGGTCTGGCCATGCCTGACCTAAATGCTCATTGCCAGAGGTTTCATGCTTATTGAAATTAATTACATGCTCGTTGCCAGAGGTGTCATGCTCATTGCCAGGAATTACATGCTTGTTGCTAGGTGTTTCATGCTCATTGCCATGGGGTTTCATACTCGTTTGCAGGGGTTTCTTATTCACTGATGTTTTTTTTTTGCTAGATATAAATATATATATTGCTACCCGGAAATCTGTAAATTCCGGGTATCAATATACGCTACCCAGTAGGACCTCTAGCATCTTTTTTATTTTGTACTTTTTATACTTTACCATACACGTGGACTCTGATTAGGAATGGTAGTGAGCGGAGGACATGTGATACCAAAGAAAATAAAAACTCATTTCGACCGTTTCATCATGAGACCTTTGTTGACCTATTATTGATTTATTTATTAACAGTTTCTTATATAGCGCACACATATTCCTCAGCGCTGTACAGAGAATATTTGAACATTCACATCAGTTCCTGCCCCAGTGGAGCTTACAATCTATATTCCCTACCACATGTACACGCACACAGCCATTGTATGGGTAATTTTTTTAGGAGCCAATTAGCCTACCTGTATATTTTTTGGAGTGTGGGAGGAATCGGAGAACCCAGAGGAAACCAAGTACGGGGAGAATATACAAACTCCGCACAGTTAGGGCCATGGTGGGAATAGAACCCATGACCTCAATGCTGTGAGACAGTAATGCTAACCATTACGCCATCCGTATTGCCCCGTATATATAACATGACCTCAGTAATGCTAACCATTACGCCATCCGTACTGCCCCGTATATATAACACATGGTGGGGATTATATATACGGGGCAGTACGGCATCCTTACGGCAACATTACGCCATCCGTACTGCCCCGTATATATAACACATAGTGGGGATAGAACCCATGACCTCAGTGCTGTGAGACAGTAATGCTAACATTACGCCATCCGTACTGCCCCGTATATATAACACATGGTGGGGATAGAACCCATGACCTCAGTGCTGTGAGGCAGTAATACTAACCATTACACCATCCGTACTGCCCCATATATATAACACATGGTGGGGATAGAACCCATGACCTCAGCACTGTGAGGCAGTAATGTAACCATTACGCCGTCCGTACTGCCCCGTATATATATAACACATGGTGGGAATAGAACCCATGACCTCAGCGCTGTGAGGCAGTAATGCTAACCATTACGCCATCCGTACTGCCCCGTATATATAACACATGGTGGGAATAGAACCCCTGACCTCAGCGCTGTGAGGCAGTAATGTAACCATTACACCATCCGTACTGCCCCATTGACTGTCAACCCTTTATGTCATAACCGCAGTGTACTAGGAAACATAGGATGCAAATCTTTTGTATGCAATGTTCTGGAGGGTGCGAGTCATTGTGGCAGCGGCCAAGATTCTCACAACAAAATGTTCTCTGCCCATGGGCCCCAAACACTTTTGTGATAAGTGGGGCTTATTTCAGCCCATGAAGGGTGCAAATTCAGGTGGCCTTGCTAGCATTAGAACACTGCGGCATGGACACATCGCACTCTTCACTATGAGTATGATTGACAATGTAGATTGCAAACATCACTGGATCAGGAACTGATATGAATGGCTAAATGTGAAGCACTACATAGATGTGTGTGCCATAATAACTCATACCTCCCAACATTTCTAATTCAGGATCTGCCGCACCCCAGGAGAACGGCCTGCCTGAAAAGGAGGCGGGGCTAAGGGGTCGGAATAAAATAATCCCACAGTTTCAATTATTAGCAGATCATTTAAAATGCAATGAACTTCAAACAAGAACACAGCTATTCATGTGCGTCTCTCTCCCCGTGACAATACACTTACAGTTACAGATATGTGACATGCTCTGCTGAACAACGCAACTGCACCCTTTGGCATATATTAAACAGAGCTTTTTCCCAGCTGAGATGACATTGATTTATCAGTGCTTTCTATACCCAGCTTTGTTTTCGGGGAGTTTGTATCCCCCCACATTTTCAACACTGGCAGCAGAAAGTACAAACATGATCCGAAAAGGCAATGTTGTCACCAAGCTATTTTTAATACCTGCGTGTTCCTGATCTGCAAGTGAATTGTGCTTAGCTTGCCACGCGTCCTATCAGCCTGTGGAACGACAAAGAGAAGACTTGCTGAATAATTCATGGGAGCCAATTTTCTTGTAGTCACTGACTCATCAATCACAGCTGTCTAACAAGACAGTGTGCACCTACAAAACAGGGCTTATTCACTGCTAGTGGGGTCTTTCAGAGAGGACAATAATAATAATAATAATAATAATAATAATAATAATAATAATAATAATAATAATAATGTTTTTTATATAGTATATTGTAGGCTGCTCAGAGTCATAGAGCTGTTTCATGGTTATAATGTTAACATTTATGGGCCTACAGTATTTGCAATTTTTTCTTTTTTTATCTAGTTGGATGTGTTATTGATGTAGATGGACAGATTTACACCACTATTACACTACTGCCTTAAATATCCCAGTATATTGTACTTTATGTGTTGCATATTTGTCTCATGCCATGCCAACATTTTAATCATTGTAATCCTGTACAATCCCCCATGCCTACAAGCTTTTCTAAGTTCATAATAAGGACTGCAAAAGGGGTGGATCACCGGATGGAGGGGTGGAGCACTGGATGGAAGGGGCATGGCCTCATGACATGACCCCTTTATTGTCAATTTGGGGGTGTGCCCATTGGTTCGGGCAGTGAGGGAGGTATAGAGATATCTTTATACCTCGCTCACTGCCCGACAGATTGGAATTCACACATTTTAGGAAAAAAAAATTTTTGTATGTATTTTAAATAAAAACTATTTTATTCTAAGATATTTGGATATACATTCATATACAGCATTCACAACAAGCGGAGGACTAAAAGAAACCTTTTGAAGAGTGTTAACATCAATCTCATCATGAGTACGGGTATGCACCCACTTCCTAAAGATACCGTTATATGTGTTTTAGACCCCCTTTCTGTGTAAGTAAGGTATGCACCCTTACTGGCACCTGAAGATAATCTAATCCTTCTTCGGAGTAAAATTTCCATACACCAACCCATGTTCATATCATGGATCATCAGTAATCTTGTATATTCCATGAAAAGATAAGTCTACATCCATACGTCCAACTTTTCAGCGCCATCTTTACAGAACCCCACCCCCTTTTCTTTCAAAGGAATCTTAAACTGGTTTGACATTTTACAGCGTCTCTAGTGGAAAGAACACAATTAAATCAAAGGGTTCATTATATAAGAAAATACAGTTAGTTTTTGAAGGTTTACATTGAAGTGCGATTGGCCAGGTCTTCCTGAATCTTGGACTTCTCTATAAACTGTAACTTTGAGCTCCGGATTTATAGTGGTTATACATGATCTGCAGCTATATCTACAGATGCATCCGGCAGCGTGTTCTCCGTACACGCTGCCCAATTTGACAGAAGTAACATCACAATAGCTGATCATTGAGCCGTCAATCACCGGAGGCTCCTGTGAGGGTGTAGGGGCGGTTGGCGGATCATCAGTACACACCAAACTATCTGCCAATATACCTATAAGAGATATTGGGTATCGGCTGCCGATGCGATATATCTGTGAACGAAGCTGTTCCGAGATATATCACAGGTACACAGTGACCGATATATATCAGCTGTTCAATCGACAGCCGTCAGCTGTGAAATCATCAGACTGGACATGCAGCACATGCAAAGTGTATGATATGTCATTCCGATCTGTGTTGGAACGATATATTGCATTAAAAATTGTATAGTATGTACCCAGAAAAAAACTATCATACTGAACTCATCGACATCTATTATCAGGGCGGGTACAAGGCACCAGAGTGGCCCAGGCGGGGGGGAGCCCGGCGCTCACCCGCTCCACCAGGGAGGGGGGTGTGATGCGACCGCCGCTGCATCGTTCCACAGGGGGGTGATGGTGCCGGGTGATGCGGCGCGGGCCCCACGCATCGCTCGGAGGGAGGGGGGGGGGGTGTCGGGTGAGGGGGGGGGGGTGGGCAGCTGTATATTATTTAGTGTATCCTTGTTTCTCTAGTGGCTTATTCTATTGATTTGCAATTAAGGAAGCCAATCCCTGGGCATTTCAATCCCGTGATTGGCTTCCCTAAAAAAAAAATGCCCCGCATGTTTACTCATAGGGCAGGGCAGATGCGGCCAGGAGCCCGGTGGGTGGCTGGGCATGGTGACGTTGCCGGTTGCTGGGAGCTAGGTGGGTGGGTGGGGTCTTCGGGAGCCGGGCAGGATGGGTAAGTGAGTTCTCCGGGAACCGGGCAGGATGCGGTCAGGACAGTGTAGGTCAAGGCGGCTTAGTCTGTCTGTGCGACTGTGTGGCCTGCGCAGCGTGACCTATGACCTCGTCATGCTGCGCAGGGCCACACTGCCGGGTAGAGGGGAAGCCGGGCAGCGTCTGAGCGATGCTCTGAAGCTGCCCGGCATTAGACTGCGCATGCGCAGTCTAATCCCGAAATCCCGGGATTGGAAAGCCGGTGTTTTGGGGGCCAAATCCCGGGATCCCGCCGATCCCGGGATTGGCCACCCTAATGATTATTTATGGGAATACGGTCACTAGGTCTACAAGCATTAGGTCGACAACACTAGGTTGACATGCAGGAAGGTCGACATGACTGAAGTTCGACATAGATTAGGTCAGTGGGGTCATTAGCTCGACATGCATTAGGTGGACATGGGGAAGGTCAACAGTGAAATGGTGGACATGGGGTTTTTCACTTTTTTTGTAGCAGACATGTGCCAATGGTTCTTATCTGCCGTCAAATTCTATGTTTCCTTATGAGGACAGATACTCCCCGTGAGGAGGATGTAAATGGGGCGTGTTAGGTATGTCCCACCCAGGGTTTCTTCAGGGTCATCAATTTTCCTCCTACAAGGTAGGTTTCTATTAAGCAGACTATATCTGCCCCATAATGCTTAATTTGGTTCAAGACTAGGGCACGTTTTATTTTTTCATTGATACCTCTCAAGGGAAGGGACCACAGTTAAGTTGCAAGGACAGTCATAAAAATAAGGTAGTTGGAAGTACATTTACTAGGGAGAAAGTCCTAACAGAACTTTCAAGACTGAAAGTGGATAAATCAATGGGGCCAGACGGAGGGCATCCAAGGATATTATAAGAACTAAAAGATGTGTTGGTAGCACCATTTACAGATTTATTCAACCATTCACTAGAGACAGTTGCAGTTCCTGAGGACTGGAGAAGAGAAAATGTAGTTCCACTGCACAAAAGCGGAAGCAAAGAAGAAACAAGTAACTACAGACCAGTGAGCCTTACATCAGTAGTAGGGAAATTAATGGAAACACTATTAAAAGAAAGAATAGTGGAATATCTTAAATTAAACAACTTACAGGATCCAAAACAGAATGGTTTTACTGCAGGGAGATCATGCCAAACAAGTCTCATTGATTTTTTTGACTCCGTGACCAAAATTCTAGATGAGGAGGGGCTGTAGATGTGGCATATATAGACTTTATTAAGGCACTAGGTGATTCATCGCGCCCTACGGGCGCTCTTCACACCGTCGTAAGGGGCTGCGCCCCCTTAATTTGTGAACGTTTGTATATGAGAAATATGGTTAGAATTGTATGAAAGATGCCCTGTATTGCAACTTAGGTGCCCGCGAATCGCGGGAGGGGGGGGTCGCGGAGGGTGCCGCGAATTGCAGGAGGGGGGGTCGCGGGGGGTGCCGCGAATTGCAGGAGGGGGGTTTGTGGGGGGGTGGATGCTGCGAATCGCGGGAGGGGAGGGATTACAGAGAATCACGGGAGGGGGGTCGCGGGGTGGGTTGCCGCAAATCACGGGAGGGGGGTTACGGGGGCGGGGGTTGCGGCGAATCATGGTAGGGGGGGTCGCGGGGGGTGTGCCGTGAATCACGGGAGGGGGGGTCACGGGGTGGGGTGCCGAGAATCGCGGGGGGGTGTGTGTGTGCCATGAATCGCGGGAGTGAGGGTTGCGGGGGGGGGGGGGTGGGGGGGGGGGGTGTGACGCGAATCGCCACAAGAAAAAATCAACACAGAAAGGTCAACACATGTAAATGTTGACATAAGTGTGCCACTTCATTGGTGTCCATGTTGACACATGACAATGAATATGAAAACATTCAAAAAATGAAATAAATCTTCAAAAACTCATGTCAACCTTTTTCATTGTCGACCATAGCCGTGCCAGTGTTTTGCATGTGCCATTTAATCCTGGGGCTGCCGCGAATCGCGGGGGGTGCCGCGATTTGCGGGAGGGGGGGTTGCGGGGGGTGGGTGCCGCGAATCGCGGGAGAGCGGGGTTCATGGGGGTTCCGGTGGGGGGTTGCCGCGAATTGCGGGAGGGGGGGGGGTCGCGGGGGGGTGCCGGGGTGTCGCGAATCGCCGGAGGGGGGGTTGCGGGGGGTGTGACGCGAATCGCCACAAGAAAAAAATCAACACAGAAAGGTCAACACATGTAAATGTTGACATATGTGTGCCACTTCATTGGTGTCCATGTCGACACATGACAATGAATATGAAAAAATTAAAAAAATTAAAAATAAATCTTCAAAAACTCATGTCAACCTTTTTCATTGTCGACCATAGCCATGTCAGTGTTTTGCATGTGCCATTTAATCCTGGGGCTGCTGCGAATTGCGGGGGGGGGGTGCCGCGAATCGCGGGAGGGGGGTCGCAGGGGGGGTGCCGCCAATCGTGCAAGGGGGGGTCGCGGGGGGGTTCTTTTTGCCGCGAATCGCGGGAGGGGGGGTCGCGGGGGTGTTTTTGCTGCGAATCGCGGTAGGGGGGGTCGCGGGGGAGCGGGTGTTTTTGCCGCGAATCGCGGGAGGGGGGCGCTCACCTGGTGGCTGTGGAGTAGCAGTGCTGGGCAACATGGGAAGGCAGTGGGTGTCTGGCACTGTCTGTGGGCTCACTGGGCTGGTTCTCTGTCACATACCTCCCAACATGACCCTCTCCAGGAGGGACACAATGCTCTGTTTCTAGACTTCCCCTTAATGTATGATTGCCATCACCTGTTTTAAACAGGTTAAAATCACACATTAAGAGGAAAGTCCAGGAACAGAGCGTTATAGACACAGACACCCACTTTGAGTGACAGATGTAGCCAAATATATAGATTTGACACTGTCCCACATCGCAGGCTGCTAAATAAACTTGAAAGTGTGGGATTGGATTATAAAACAATTAAATGGATAAGAACCTGGTTGCAGGATTGGAAACAGACAGTTGTAGTAAATGGAGTGCATTCTATGGAGGGACATGTTACCAGTGGAGTACCCCAGGGATCTGTACTTGGACAAGTGCTCTTTAATATCTTTGTTATGCTGTGTACACACGGGGAAATATGATTGCTGGGGATATATTGCTAGCAATATATCCCCAGCAACCATATTGCTCAGTGTCTCCTTTTCATCAGCGATGAAAAGGAGACACTGCTACGGGGCGTAGGGGGAGCGCAGCAGCAGCAGACGCTGCTGCTGTCACTTTGAACGGAGGAGGGAGGGAGCAGCCGCACGGGGCTGGGGAGATCAATGCTGATCTCCCCGGCGCTGACCTCCCGGCACAGCGATCGCGGGGAAAGCCGCTGGTCGCAGGAGCATGCTCCTGCGACCAGCGACCATTAGGCAGTGCACACGGGAGCGCGCAGCTGGCGATTTATCGCCACCTGCGCTCGAAATCACTGGCAATATGGTCGCTCAGCAACCATATTCCCAGCGATTTCACACAATATTGCTCCCGTGTGTACACACCATTAGTGTCATTGCAAATGGTATTGAAGGGAAAGTATGCCTTATTGCAGATGACACAAAGATATGCCACAGAGTAGACACACCAGGAGGGGTAAATCAAATGACTGATGATCTAAGTAAACTTGAGAATTGGTCAAGAGCATGGCAACTACAGTTTAATGCTAAAAAATGCTAAATTATGCACTTGGGACTCAAAAACCCAAAGGCTCAATATAGTATCAAGGGTACTATAATGGAAACTACTGAGGAGGAAAGAGATCTAGGAGTCACTATTTCAAGTGACTTAAAGGCAGGAAAGCAATGTAGCATAGCAATGAGTAAGGCTAGTCAGATGCTTGGTTGCATAGGGAGAGGAATCAGTAGCAGAAAAAAAGACATAATATAATGCCACTTTATAGGTCATTGGTACGACCTCATCTGGAATACTGTGTCCAGTTCTGGAGGCCATATCTCCAGAAGGATATAAACACATTGCAGAGTGTACAAAGAAGGGCAACTAAAATGGTGCATGGCCTACATCACAAAACTTACCTGGATAGACTAAAAGATCTTAACATGTATAGTTTGGAGCAGAGAAGGGAAAGGGGGGACATGATAGAAATCTTCAAATATATCAAGGGTTTTAACATACTGTAGTACAGGACGGAAATTTTCTTCAAAGGAAAGGAAGTAATTAAACACAAGGACATGCACTGAAACTGGAGGGAGGTAGGTTCAGGGGAAATGTTAGAAATAATTACTTCACTGAAAGGGTAGTGGATAAGTGGAATAGCCTCCCATCAGAGGTGGTAGAGGCTAAAGAGCCATACATACGCAGAGATATGTGCCAGAGATACATAACGGGAGATTCAGCACAAGAGATTTCACTCTTGTGGCTCATTTCAGACAATGAGCCACATACAGAGAGATTTGTGTCAGAGATTCAAATTGGGAGATTCAGCACGGGAGATCTCAAATCTGTCACGACTGTCACAGCCGCACATGCCATCAAACTGCACTGTGTATGTATATATATATATATATATATATATATATATACACACTGACACTGACACTGACTGCTTCTAACAGACTTATGGGCTCATGTTTCCACAGGCAGAGGGCCGCCAATAACAGCTCATTAGCACTAATTCAGAATGACATCAATGCTCCTAAGAGATCATTAGAAGTATCCAAGATATTAAGTTGGTGGTATAGTGATATTCGCCCCCCAAACATTGGTGGCACAGTGGGAAAAAAAATATATACTTACCTACTCCAGAGTCCAGCATCGCGGCCTCTCTGTCCCGCGGCGTCATCAGGAGGGGCGGCGGTCTCCGGCGGTGTGACGTCACCGGCTCGGCGGTGGTCTTCAGCGGTGCCTGATGTCGTCGGGATAAGCGGTGGCGTCCGGACTCCGGTGTCCACTGTCCTCTTAGGTGCAGCGGCGGTGTTCAGCGGGGCTTCAGCCGCTCGAACAGCCCTGCTCATCTGCCCGCGGCCACAAATATGGGAGATGAGCAGGAGCTTTCTGAGCGACTGCTTTGAATTGTACAACCCGTCCGTTCTGAATCTTTGCCAGATTCAGAACGGTGGATGCGCGCATGTAAATCGCTGTGTGGGCTATATGCACAGCGATTTACATGCATTTTCTGAGCGATTTAGTAAAATCGCTCAGAAAATGCCTAAAAATTGTGCTGTGTGTGGGGCCCATAAGACAGTAGAACAATTTATACATGCTTGGGATAGGCATATGAATAAATAAATAAATAAATACAAAGAAATAAGGATTTAATAGGGTTGAGATTACCTGAAGGGTAAAAAAAGGGGCAGACTAGATGGGCCAAATGGTTCTTATCTGCCGTCAAATTCTATGTTTCTATGACAGGCGGTATTTCATGCCCTACCATCCACTAGGGCGTGGTGGGAGAATATAATGGCGAGTGCAGTGAGGGGACGCGGTGCTATGTTTTAGTGTCCACAGTGTCAACTGTGTCGACATTCAGGACAAAAAAAGTGAAAAACCCCATGTCAACCTTTTGACTGTCAACCTTCCCCATGTCCACCTAATGACCCTGTCGACCTAACCCATGTTGACCTTCCTGCATGTCAACCTTCCTGCATGTCAACCTTCATGCATGTCAACCTTCATGCATGTCAACCTAGTTGCTGTCTTTCCAATGATCCATCCCCGATTTGTGTCACCGGTACACCATGTGAAATCCCCCCCCCCTCTCCCCTACCATGATAAAATGTTGTTACTAGATCAATAAACCAGAGCAGGTAGAAAGCACCACTAGTACTAACCATCACGGTAATAATAACGACAACATGTTTTTCTCACCTTCTATGATAACAATTATATCTTTACGGATACGGTAACTTTCCTATCAGGGTTAATATGGTTTAAGCGCTTTAGAAAAACTCCTTGTACTGCAGGCAGGAAACAGGATCAGTGATGCCGACGTCATTTTTCACACCGAAGAGCAATTTACAAGAAAAATGCAGATGTGTGTATAAAGTTTTCTTAAAGGGAGTCACATTAAGGGGAATATTTACTAAGAATACCATTTTTCGTATTCATATTCTTAATATGAATGAATACGAATGCATACAACTGTCATAGCCGTACGCAAATTCGTATTCCGGGGGGAATTTACAAACCTGTTAAATATGACTGCTTTGTATTTTCCGATGGCGTATGAATTCGTATTTAGCGGCCTTATATACGGCCGCTAAATACGAATTCCTATAGGCAGCCTGCACTCACTTGTATAGGCAGCCAATAGCGGCATTCGGGAGGAGGGGCCACATGATGTAAACACAGACAGCGTGCAGCCAGGGACGGATTAAAGCAGGAGCTAAAGGGGTCAATACCCCTGGCCCCCCATTCCCCGTTGCCGATCGGATCACTCATACCAATCCCCTGCAGGGCAGCAGATCAGAATGGTAATAGTGCTCCAATCTGCTGCGCTGCTGTGAATGATTGACAGCCGCCAGCGCCTGTCTCCTAGTACAAGTACAGGACAGCTGAGCGACGGCTCAGCTGTCCAATGGTTTTAGAAGATGCAGCCAGCGGCTTAGTGATTGGCTGAGTATGCAGGCTGCAGGGAAGGAGGTGGGATTACGGTCCGGCCTCAGCACACAGGCAGTTGCTCAGCCAGATGACAGTCGGGAGCTGCCGGGTAAAGAAATGAAACAGGCAGGGGCAGCCCAGCGCTCACCTCACAGTAAAAACAAGGTAGCTGTAGTCTGGACTCTGGAGTATAAATATATATATATATATATATATATATATATATCTATATATCTATAACAACAATAGTGAGATGGCGCCCAGGGGGCAGGTCTTATTAATATATAGCCTTGATTGGCACTCAACAATAATAATAATAATAATAATAATAATAATAATAATAATAATAAAAAGTCCTTGAGTGTATTTATTTTCATAAAAAGTTCATAAAAGTTGATAAAATTTCACTTAATGGCAGATGTTCTGTTTTTTTTTTACCACTTTTTGAGCGTTGATGGAATATTTTCACAGTAAACATAAAACCCAACGTGTTTCGTCAATATATGACTTCATCAGGGGTTGTTCAGTTTTGGCTGTAGAAACTGTGAAACACATAGGGGTTGTTTCCACAGCTCCTGGAACATTTATTCTTACTCCACCATCATAGAAAGGATTTTCCTCCAGAAATGGTGTTAACAATTAGTCCCTTAATCTTGCAATCTATGATAATGCTCCAGTAATCATCCAAAGTTAAACATATAATACACGGGCTATTCAAACTCCAATATAATAGACCACCAAAGGCGTGCGCGATAGTGTGGTTGTATCAGAATCCTCCACACTACTGAACACACCAACTTTGTGAAATTGTATCCACTTTTATGAACTTTTTATGAAAATAAATACACTCAACGACTTTGGGACTTTTAATTATTATTGTTGCTGAGTGCCAACAGGAAACTGTGTGAGATAGGCAGCCTTTTTCAATTCAATATACAGTATATAAATATCTGTTGGCGCGTTTGAGGAAAATTTACGACCTTGCCATGAAAATAAGAAAAACAAAGATACCACCTGTAGTTACCCATTGACCAAGTTTATACTGCCATTTCTCTGTATTTTGACAGTGTAATATTTTCCCGTGCAGTTTGCGGCCAGTTCATGACAAGTGGGAGGGGCACCCTGTCTAGGGTGCCCCAGCCCCCCCAAAGGAATAATCTGGCCTTGCGTGCGAGCCGCAAAACAAATCAAACCACGATCCAAGACGAACTGAGGTAGGAGCCCTACCTCAGTTCTTCTTGGATCGTGGTTTGATTTGTTTTTTTGCCAAGTAGCCCTATAGCCTACATGGACAGAAGAGGACGCGATCTATGCAAGAGGACCCTTGTAAGTATAATTTCCTACCACGGGTATGGATTTCTTCAGGACGGATGGACGGCGACCTACCTACGGGCTCAACATAGGTAAGTATCTGTATAAAAGGGCTATGTATGTAATAGTTTTATTGTTCTGGTGTGTTTGTGTTTATTTTACTATTTGTATTTCTGTGTAACTACAAGTACATGCTGGGCTGCTGGGACTTGTGGTTCTCCAAGTCCCTGCATGCGGGGGAGGCTTGCTTGGACTCATAGTTCCACAGCAATATACAATAGTTTCTTCTATTTTTTACACCAAAATCAGCCCGGTGCCCACCGCCCAGGGGCACTGGGGACAGCCCCTGGCTTCAACCTGGGCAGGTAAGTTCTGGAGGGGGGACCCCTTAATTGGGGGGGTCCCCACTTCCCCAGGACCCCTGCCCAGGCTGACCGGTCAGGGGGATAATATTTTGGCTGCGGGACCTTATATAATAAGTGTTCCCCGGCTGTGATATTACCCTGCTGGCTGGTTGGGCCTGGTGCTGGTTCTTAAAATACGGGGGACCCCTATTAATTTTGTCCCCTGTATTTTAGAAACTAGGACCGGCCCTTGGGCCTGGTGCTGGTTTTAAAAAATAAGGGGATCCCTATTCATTTTTTCCCTGATTTTTTTAAACTAGGACCGGCTCTGTGAGCCTGGGGCTGGTTACGGCCATGGGGTGTGGGGGGTGGGGCACCCCACACCATTATTTAAAATGATTTATTTATTTTTCTATTTTTTTACACTGACGCCTGCACGGATCTGACTGATCTGTGCAGGCTTGGTAAATTAGGAATCACCATTCTTTTCTATTCACATTCCGTCGTTGGTGACGTATACATTCGTATTTGTAAATACAAATACGAATGTGCCATGAATACAAATACGAATTTAAGTATTTTCAAAATAGTAAATCCCAAAAATACGAATTCGTAAAAAACAAGTGTATTTTTGTATACGAATACACCTATCTTTTACGAATTTAGCTTAGTAAATTTCCCCCTAAATTTCACTGTCAAAGTATATGTGTTTTAAGATGACTTTTTATACAGATTGATGAGTCACAGGTACATGATTAAGTGAATCACCATATGCATGTAAAGGAAACTATCTTATATGGCAAATTCAGTTCAACATGACTGTGCAAAGTGTGGTTAAGCAGAGGCGGCACAAGAAGGGTGCGTGCCGAACCAGATTGTCAGAGGATGATGCCAAAATGCTGGCTCCTCCACAGTGATAGGAGCTGGGTGCTGCAGTTTGACATTATCCTGCAGCGCCTGGCTCCTGTCACGTAGAAGAAGCAAGCAGTACAGCTGAAATCTCTGTGGGCAGCCCCCAGGGTGATATAATCAGGGGGTGACTTCGATAATACCACACCTCTTGCCTGCTAAGCTCTGCCCTTTTGGGCAGGCGCACTGAAGACTCAAAAGGAGACGGGGCTTTAAAGATGGTGTCTATTGGCAGCTCCAGGTGCCACCGACCTCGATGCTGCCACTGTGGTTAAGCGAAGGTACTTTTCGACCATAAGATATGTAAGAAAATGAGTTATGTTTGGCTGCTGCAATACAAGGTACTGTAGTTTCCGTAGCTGGGCATCACAATGATTTCAGCTGGCATATCTCATATTCCTTGAGTAATTAAAACTGAGAAAGTGTTGGCTATCAAAAATTGGCTCGCTACACCAGCTAATAGTTATATGCTGACTCTAAGATGCACATTGGTGGGGAAAATATGAAGAAGAAAAAAACAATCAGTATAAATATTTGAACATTTCTCTAGGCAGGAACCCCAGTAACCAAAGGATTTCTCCAGAAGGGACGTGAGATATATAACGTGATTGTATGCATTTACCCACATAATTGACATAATGGGACATGATTGCTCGGAGCTAATAGCCCTAAGTTACTGGTCTTTTTGTTTAATCCAGTCGTCAGCTGTCAGTAGAGGCGCAGACAAATTTACCAAGGAGTTCGCTTTGCATCTCCTAAATCTGTAATTTATCAGTATATTTCTCTCTCGGCTGTTCTCCCTCCCCTGCTATTGCTGATCTGATAGAAATTGTACATACATCTCCCAAGAGCATGAAAAATTCTCAGCTTCATTCTGATTAAGGGAAAAAAGAGACTATGGAAAAAAACAGCTTGTATGTAGGATCATTCCTGATTTTTCCACTCTCTCAACTTAAACCAATCAAATGATATCTTTGTTTTTCTTATTTTCATGGCAAGGTCGTAAAGCCAATCCCCACTCTCTGGAAATATATTCGGATGCAGACACATTGGTTCCAATGAAAAACATTCTGTAGACTACAGTATGCTGTGTGGTCGTATTATTGCAGTACTACGTTATTTTTCTTCTGAAAAAGAACATTTCGAATTGGTGAATGATGGGGTAACACTGATAAGAACATCATGTTAAAACCAAGAAATGTTGCTTTCAAACCACTAAAAAGAAATATCTTTAGGATTTGACATAATAGTTTTTTCCAACTATCCAAGATAATATTTGCTTGTATTTAAATATAGTTGGTTAATGTCAACCCCTTTAGCATGTTGAATAAATAACTTCTGTTTGAATAAAGTTATCATTATCCTTGCATGATAGATAGAGCTAAAGCAGATACTAGGCTTAACAAATATATATATATATATATATATATATATATATATATATCAACACCCACTTATGGTATGGCGCCTATTAAAAACGGAAAACAGTCCATAAATATGTAGATCCAATGCCAAGTGAAGCCAACAACGTATATTCACCCAGAACTTGTTTATTAATCTTCAAGTTGTCACTGGAAACATGTGTTATACCTCCCAACGCGTTTCGTCAATCAAGACTTCATCAGGGGAAACAATGTATAAGTCTTCAATGGGTAAATTGTGTGTGCCAGATGCTTCTGGACAAAAGGTTGGTGTCTCCTATTGATACAAAAACCAGTCACGCTGAAGCGTGTGAGCAGCGCTAAAAGAGGGTGACACACACCAAGGTACAATATAATATTTTACTGGTTAAAAAATTAAACATAATAAAGTACAGTACAATTTTACAATGTAAAAACAGTATAGATACCATATGAGCCGATTCTTCACGTCACAAGCAAGGGTGGGTGTGACGGTTTTAAGTCCAGTTTAGGACTCGGGGTGCAAAAAATATGATGAATTGAGGAAAGGGAAGGGGGGGGAGCATTGATCACAGGTAAGTGCACTTTACCATTTGATGGACGATCTGAATAGGACCACAGGTGATAGTTGGAATCCTCACCCTGGTATGGGTGATGAAAGGATGCTGTCGGTCGGCTTCCGCTTGAGAAGTTACCCCTTGTAGATTCTGATGATGGATGAAGGGGAGGGGGTGAAGTACCCCGATGATTTTTCAATAAGCGGTGTCCGCCAAACACGACTGTGACAACTTGAAGAGGTGGTATCGGTTGGTGAAACAATGTCCTCCTTTTTTATGGCACGCTGGAATTATGCCGCTGGGTGTTCCAGGAGAAACCGTAACCACCAAACACAATGGAGAGGATGGGGTGGTGGAGAGGATATTGAAGCAGGTGAATCCGTGGGTGATCCTCTCCAGCACCCCATCCTCTCCATTGTGTTTGGTGGTTACGGTTTCTCCTGGAACACCCAGCGGCATAATTCCAGCGTGCCATAAAAAAGGAGGACATTGTTTCACCAACCGATACCACCTCTTCAAGTTGTCACAGTCGTGTTTGGCGGACACCGCTTATTGAAAAATCATCGGGGTACTTCACCCCCTCCCCTTCATCCATCATCAGAATCTACAAGGGGTACTTCTCAAGCGGAAGCCGACCGACAGCATCCTTTCATACCAGGGTGAGGATTCCAACTATCACCTGTGGTCCTATCCAGATCGTCCATCAAATGGTAAAGTGCACTTACCTGTGATCAATGCTCCCCCCCCCTTCCCTTTCCTCAATTCATCATATTTTTTGCACCCCGTGTCCCAAACTGGACTTAAAACCGTCACGCCCACCCTTGCTTGTGACGTGAAGAATCGGCTCATATGGTACCTATACTGTTTTTACATTTTAAAATTGTACTGTACTTTATTATATGTTTAATTTTTTAACCAGAAAAATATTATATTGTACCTTGGTGTGTGTCACCCTCTTTTAGCGCTGCTCACACGCTTCGGCGTGACTGGTTTTTGTGTCTTCTTGCGGTGGGGACTGACTATCCCCCCATTGAGCAGCAGCTAACACCCCGAAAAGCATATCCTGTCAAGCGCCTGATTCCTTTCCCTTGGTTTTTGCCCTGGGAATTTTTGTGTCTCCTATTGATTATTAGGAGATAATCCAATATAGTGTGTAGTGAATTATTTTGTGTAGTAGTCGATGTGCATTCGATCATATGTCGATGCGATACCAATAAAGAATTAGGGACTGCTTATCCTCCCCTGTAGTCCTATCCCAAATGGGACCAATGGAAATGATGTGGTGATCACTCCTCAGAACAAAACCACTGGCAGCAATATCTCTCACTATGATGTCTTTCTCCAACTGGGGAAGGCATGTTGAATAAATAACTTCTGTTTGAATAAAGTTATCATTATCCTTGCATGATAGATAGAGCTACAGCAGATACTAGGCTTAACAAATATATATATATATATATATATATATATATATATATATATATATAAAAGAGTTAACATCTTTATAGCTTGTTTTGCCCTAAGATTCTCTTAAGGACGCTGCTAGGTCTGGATCTGTCTGGACTATCTCTGTCTGTAGTGTGGAGATGGTATATGCTCGGCATGGAGTGTTATCTGCTCTGCAAGACCCTTCCCGATGATCTGCCTGCAGTCTGCCATGTGGATGGATTCACAAGATCCAGAAGGAGCCAAACAGATGGACCATCATTGGTGAGGAGTACTTCAGTGATGAAGGGAAGGCATGGTTAGGGTTAGGCATTGGACTAGCATACAGGGGCATGAAGGGTTGTCTGAAAGGGCATATAAAGGGGCATGACTAAGGGAGCTCCATCAATGTTCTCCATAGATGGTGGCAGTACTATTAATACTTTGCATCAATGGCAAGATCAATGACAAAAAATCCTTCTGGTTTGAATCGTGTGATTAGGGTTGGTCAATCAGAGAAGGAGGTAGGGTGCCACTGGAAAAAAATGCTGTATCTCTGCCATTGATTGGGGCAAAAACTCAGACCTCGACCGTCACTGGCAAAATCCATCGACCATTGGTTGTTGATGGCCATCCCTACTACAGGTGCACACACGAGTAATGAAATTGAAATTCATTATCATAACACATTTTATTGTGTGAGGAAAAAGAAACCTTTGTTTAATCAATGTCACCGTAATACTTGGTATATAGTATTGATTGTTATTGAGGCTTCTCCCTGCAGTGGGGCAGTAACTCCTTTAATGTTTAGGATTATGCAATAATGACCCTTATTGTCAACTCTCAAAAATACAGCATTATGTGAAATTCTACTCAAAAGATCACATTTAAAAAATAAAGTGAAGGGTAGAAAACAAAGAAAGGGAAATGGACACTCAACCAGTCCTCACCCCAAAGGAGACAGCATTCCTAGATTGTTCAAAATGTTGCTACATTAAATGCTCATATTAGCTACAACAAGTAACATAGTAACATAGTAATTAAGGCTAAAAAAAGACGTTAGTCCGTCAAGTTCAACCTATCTGACTTGTAACTACTGATGTGAGTAAGTCATATCTATAGGATTCCCTTAGTGGCCAACAATGCATCCAGTTTTGATATAAATTCAGTAACAGTAGTTGCTGTAACCAACCCACCGGCAATGAGTTCCAGACTGTTACTGCTCTAATGGTGAAGAATCCTCTTCTTAATTCAGTACGGAATCTCTTTTCCTAGAGCCTCAGTACATGCAGCGTGTCCTAAGTATAGGCCTGTTAGTGACCAATCATCTCCCAGTTCCATATGATTCCTAATGCTGTATCTGAACATACTAATTATATCACCTCTCAGCCTCCGTTTCACTCAGTATTTACGCCCTATTCAATACTAGCCAAAACTTTGCCAGGGGAAATAACTGAACTTTTCACCTGTTTTTTTTGTGTGGCGATTTCGATTCCCCTAATCAATAGTTTATATTTTTTTGCCTTGGCGAAAAATCCCACATTGGCGAAAACCGTGTGTATCGGACAAAATTGCCATGAATTTACACGGCTTTGGCGAATTCAAGACCACTTTGGTCTTTCTTTTGCGCCCGTTTTAGCCCATGCCGATTCGCCCCCCAAAAAAGTGTAATGTCTTGGGCTAAAATGTACCAAAAATTGGTCGAAAATGCTTGTAATTGAATACTAAAAGGTGAATCTTTGCAGTTTTTATCAACTGGTGAAAAGCTTTGCCATGATTAAATACGCCCCTATATATCTAACGCCCCTTTCACACCGCACCTTTAACCTGGGATATTACCGGGTTGCTGGTGATTCCCGGTCTGACCCAGCTTTGCAACGTAAAAGCGGCATAATAGGTGCAATTTTAGCTATAGTTCTATTTAGCGAAAACAGAGCAAAACAAATGCTGCGTCTCATTTGAGGGAGGGTAATGTGGGATTATTAGTGTACAGGTGATTATTGAACATAAACATTGGTGGGAGCGTTTCAGGGCTCAAAGCTTTTCTTTTCTTTTTTTTTGCATCTTCTATGTGTTTTCATAAGTCGGTCTGGGGCTGTCTGCTGCGGGGGTCGGCTGGCTGAGACAATGGTAGAGCTTCTGTATGAGTCATAATCTCTTTTAATAAGGAGGTGCGAAAAATGTTTTCTAAATATTGTAGCTGTGCTGTTGTCTGTATGTGATTATAATGTTTATGCTCGCAGCAGAGAAACAAAAGCGGATAACATCTGGCTAGGGGGGGAATGCTGAGAAACCTAAGAAATGAAAAAGATTGCAGGGAAAATAAAAATAAATGAAGGCTACCGTAGAAAACAGCGATGCTAATTTCACCTATAGAACCGCTAGATGTTTTTATCATCAACACGTTGTTTAGACTAGAAAGAGAATCGCCAATCTTGTAAAAAAAAAGAATAGTTTTGTAATCGTAGGTAAACAATAAGTACAACAGGTAACACGACACCTGTGTCGGTGACAGATGAGGTTCTGCAGAATGGTTCTCAGGTGATTGAGTGGAAACGAGAACCTGGTCATTTGTTGTCCGTGCTTAGACAGTTCCCTCAGGACGCAGACAATATGTTTGGCAACAAGGCTCTTTGTAACGAGCGTCTTACAGAAATAAAATGATGCATCAATAGTAAGTGGCATTTTTATTATGCATTCGTCATGGCGAAATCCGTATCCTGCGATTTACAATTATAAGACGATAAAAACTATACTTATATGGTTACCAAAAACTATAGGTAAAAATCAGGATGGCCCTAGGTTAGTACATACTGGGCCTGATTCTGGTTCACTTGCAAAAAAAATTCTCTCTCTAATGGACAGAACCATGTGCACTGCAGGTGGGGCAGATGTAACAGGTGCAGAGAGAGTTAGATTTGGGTGAGTTATTTTGTTTCTGTGCAGGGTAAATACTGGCTGCTTTATTTTTACACTGCAATATCGATATCAGTTTGAAGTACAAACCCCGCCCAAATGTAACTCTCTGCACATGTTACATCTGCCCCACCTGCACTGCACATGGTTTTGTAAATTAGAGAGATAATTTGCTTTTGAAAGTGAACCAGAATCAGGCCCACTGAGTAACGGTAAATGGCACAGTTTAACCTTTTTGGTGAATCATAAACATTCGTCACAATGGGCCTGTTCCAGATGTACTCGCTAAGCTGCATATACTTGTTGCCAAATGAGCAGGTAAATGCCACTCCGCCGAACAGAACAAATGCCCCACACGCTGGCCAAATCCCAGCACTGGTATGCCGCCCTGAGGAGGCACATGCATTGGCAGGGGTGTGCCCAGCGTTTCCATTGTTTTTGTGGCACGCCCATAAAACACTGGGGGTTCCTTCTGCCCACCCCCTGCCCATCCACCATTAAGAGAATGCCCCGGAGGTGTTCACTCCTGGGGTTTGCACATGTGCAAACTCCCACCATTGGGTCTTGGAGCGAATTTGGACATGAGTGAGCAAGTCTGAATCACCCCGATATGCGTGTGACTGAGTAAAGTATATTTATCCTTGTTTTAGAAATTCCTGCATTATCACTAGTGATACCCAGTGCGGCCTTATTCTGTTCTCACGCTGTCAAAAAAGGGGGCATAGCCTAATGCTCAGTTGTGCACCAAGGCCTCCCACTCCTCTTTCTACTCTGGTTAGAGTCTGTTTGTGTTGTTCTCTGAAGGGAGTAGTACACACCATTGAAGGAAATGTTCAGTTTCTTGGCAATTTCTTGCATGGAATACAATTCAAACAAACAGTGAGAATCTCAGGTGCTTTCCAATCTTAGATATTCAGGTATCATTATGTGATGTGCTGTCTCTGTAGCTCCAATGGAGGAAAGTGAAAAGCAAATCAGATGATTACAATAGTCTCCACTTTAAACCATCCATGCTCGGCAGTGTAGGTGGTAGGAACTCACCTAGCTTCCCCCCCCCCCCCACACTTTTTCCATAATGGAATGCATGACATCGCTTCGTCCGACCGGGGTGGAATGCAGGCCGGAAGAGCGCATAACAGGAAGTCTTTTGGTACTTATGTATTATCTGGGCTCCCATGTTAAATGCACCCCATTTTTTCATACCCCTACTATCCAACTACGCATGGAGTTGATTTTATATAGTGTGGTGAGCGCAGCAAGCCACCGTGCCTGAAGCGTGGCGAGCGCAGCGTGCCCCGCGAGGTGACACGTCTCATAAGAAAAACGGGAGCCCAGATATTACATAAGTACCAGTCTTTTCACGGGCCCGGATATCCACTCATTGATCATATGGTCAGAAGTGGGGCATTGATCGCGGCAGTCCTGTTGCACGGAATCAATGCACCTTTTCGCTGTGTGTGTGATTGATAAGTGATTGTGCAGAAGGGCAATCAGTAAGGGGGAGTGGCTTAGTAAGTATTTAGGGTGACCCATTTTGGTAGGGAAACTGTTTGTCTGTCCATTGAGGAGGTGTGTTACTTTTTTTATAGGGTTAGCAAAAGTTATCATTACGCCACTGCTTAAGTGGCAGACCTTCCCTTGCAATTCCTGCTTCCGGCCCTGACCCAGGGTAAAAAAAATGAATCACGTCATCCTTTCCAGTGATCCAGTACCTTGATTATGTGGGGCAGGTGGGTGTCAGGCTTCTGCTGTCCAGCTCTCAGTCACCGATGCAGACATGATGAATTGTTGGAAATATTTTAATAGCTTACATAAAAGGCTGTTCATTTGTTTTCCACATCAAAACAGACCATGTTTCTTTAGATCTGGAGAAAAGAAGAGAAAATAAAACCCAGCTAAATTGGCCTAAGATGTGGTTTCCTAGCAACACCAGTTGTCTCGATGACTTTCCCAACTGTCTCGCTTGTAAGATGCGCTCTGCCAGCTAATAACCAGTACCCTGAGCTTGGCATCCCACTGACGTGGTGTTTCAGAACATTGCAAGAATATAGGAATGAAGCACCTGCAAAAGGAAAGCAACCTATTAGCTAGGTATGAGATGGACCATAATTGTTGTGCTTGCGGTTCAGCAGAGACGTTCAGCTGAAATCCTCATAATGCTCATTATTTAACAACATGCAGAAAATAACATAGCGGTGCTGTCATCCAGCAGCATGTTTACTTTGCTAGATTGTCTTAGACCAAGAAGGAAATGTTTTACAGCACATATGAGCATTTTACTTGTTATTCGATAAACCTTCATATGGGTGTCATAAATAGCAGAAAATGTGTGATGATCTTTGTAGACCATAGTTGCAATGAAAATCCTCCTTAGCGCAAAACACAATTGCCTACATTTCAGCTGGCCTCCTTGGGTAGCGGTGAGATGGGGCTGGCGATGTTATGTAAAAGAGGGTGGGACAGGCCGGGCTTATGATAAAATTCTGTATTGGGGGCGGGGCATATCCACTGTGATCGCATTAGGGCTATGATGACACAATTCCGCGTTTATCACCACTGAGGGGTGTTTGGGGGAGACTGGCGGCATTGTGGGGATCATTCCGGCATGTCCTGCCTCGGAGACCAGAAAACCTACCACTGACCTGGTCTCAGATTGGGCTGCATGTATCAGACAAAACCATGTGCACTGCAGGGGGGGCAGATGTAACATGTGCAGAGAGAGTTATATTTGGGTGAGTTATTTTGTTTCTGTGCAGGGTAAATACTGGCTGCTTTATTTTTACACTGCAATATAGATCTCACTTTGAAGTAAAACCCCACCCAAATCTAATTCTCTCTGCACAAGTTACATCTGCCCCACCTGCAGTGCACATGGGCCCTTATTCTGGTTGGTGCGTATATTTCCGATTTATTTCGGAGAGGTCCGCACGCCACGCTGTGCGGACATCGTACGAAAAAACGCCCACCGGTCCTCCTCATTCGGACGCACTCACTCTTTAAGAAGAGGGCGTGTTTACGGACGACATCCAAACCTTTGCGTGTGCGGTTGACACACACATTTTCTGCACGGTCTTACAGCGTATGCACGGTCTTACCGCGTCAGAACGGACGGGAACCTGCCCGAACGCACCGATGCGGTGTATTTACGCACAAATCACCACTATTATCTGAACACCGAAATCTGTAACATGACCCACTTATGCAATTAGGCAACCTCATTAAAAAGGGATTGTTTTTAATGGTCATCTATTATTTCTCAAATTGATAATTAAACACTTTACTACCACTTTAGATTAACCATTACATCATGCTAAGTTCAAAACATTCATTCTTTAAGCTACAATGGTTCCAATTGAAGCAATGACAAGAGTGTAATTAATGAGTAATGAGTAAAGGAGTGGATTGTATTGTGTTCAGCTGAAATTGGTTCTGGTGCGCCCGTACTGATTGGGTGATCCGAATGCCTAGCGCATGACCGAGTGGTGTCCGCAAAGCAATACTTGCTTATGAAGACCGCATGTTTCCTGCCTTTTTGTTTGCGTGCATTCGGTGTGCTGTCCGAATGTACGCGTACCATAATTAGTGCACTCCCTCGTGTACGCCCATGTTTACGCCCAGTTTAGCCCACTTTGAAACTACGCCCATGTGTAGTTTCGAATGACGCCCATATTACGCCCATATTTCCTGAGTGATTGCGGTGCACATTTCTGTACGGTATTAGTGAGAACAAGTACGGAGACCTTGCGTGGCACATGCGCATAGCGTTGCCCACGCATGCGCAGACGGCTAAAAAACGCCATCTGAAAGAGTGCGGGAAAGTACGCACAGACCAGAATAAGGCCCATGGTTTTGTCCATTAGCAAACCAAGTCCCTAATCCTTGCTGACTCAGTAAGCTGCGAATCCCGCCCGGTGCATGCATGCCCCCCCCCCTCCTGTCACTTCCCCTTGCAACCATGCAAGGGGTTGTGTCATGAAGACACACCCCCTAGCATGTGCCTGCAGCAGGGACATCATTTGATGGTTGCCGACCAGTGACTTATGTTTGCGAGCAGTGGCATGAAGACCACACATCACATGAAGTCAGCCGCCCGCCCCCACGTCAGCCGCCTGCCCGCACAGTGGACTTGCACATGTGCAGAAAAGGCTGTGCGAATGCGCAGTCCACCAACCATCGGAATGAGGCCTAAATCGGACCCTTCCGAACAAATCAGCATGTGACCTCACTGAACTTCCCTCCAGGTCAGTTGCGGCATCTTGCGTATGACCGCTGCGTTGATGCCCAATTGTCGCCCAGAACTGCCCGTCTCGCACAAATAAAGCCAAAATCCTACCAAGTCAGATGCATAAATCCACTCGTAACCTAAGCATGTGCCGCTGTATAATGCATTGTGTCTGACAAGGATGTTATAGACAATCACAGGGAGTATATAGATGCGATGCACCCGTAATACTTATTTAGTCGTTGTGTTGAGTTCTTTTTACTTTAGTATTCAACATTTTTTGCGTTGTACAGAGTTAGTGATTATAGGAGATGTATCAAACAGGGGAAATAATGGATATGTGGAAATGTTGGCCAAAACAACCAATCAGCTTCCTCCTATCATTTTGTAGAATTAATTTTATAAATGTTATTATAAAACTGATTAGTTGCTTTGGGCAACTTCCCCACCCTTTCACTTATTGATACCTCAACCTCTTATAGATTTTTCTATATATTTGGATTAATCCCTGACACAGTTGCTTATGCATAGCGCTGGCCATGCTCCTACAGTAGCGAAAATTGGTCTTGGCCTTGCAGTTCCACAAGCATAGGCCACATGTTACGAACCCCCTCTGGCGGGTCTGTGTAAATGCAGCCTGACTCCTGTATTTGTTCTGTGTTCAGTTTCACCTGTCATATAATTAGGCAATTAGCACTCTGCTTTGTGTCAGGCTGTGCACCTGCAGTGACTTTCCTCATTAAGGGGGCTTGTCCATTCTAGCTGTTCTGAGTGGACATTGGCCCTTATTCTAGTTCACTCTCAGAGGCAAATTCCTTCTCAAATAGACAAAACCACATGCACTGCAGGGGGGGACAGATGTAACATGTGCAGAGAGAATTAGATTTGGGTGAGTTATTTTGTTTCTGTGCAAGGAAAATACTGATTGCTTTATTTCTACACTGCAATATAGATATCACTTTGAAGACCCCCCCCTACCAAAAAAAAATAAAAAATCAATGTCCCAGTTGATAGATAGCTCCAATAGAGCTTCTGTTTATGTACCTGTGTTTTCACCCATTTGTCTGTCTGTAACCAGAACTGCCCCACAGTCCGGTCCTGCTCTATGTACTGTCTGTATCTACTCACCTGTGCCGGCTCTGCTCCGCAATCCGGTCCTGTCCCTTGTCTGTCTGTACAATATTGCATTTAGACACTGACTGGGACTGCACCTCTAATGCCATTGTGGTTCAGTACCCAGTGCTTGGTAATCCCTCCTGCCCTCTTCCCTCCTGTTGTCAAAGCCCACTTCTCTTTACATTTTACTCACAGCTCTCCTATACTCAAACACTCAGTGACTATCTTCGTCTGAATACTCATCTCCATCATTGGCCTCTGTATTGAACTGTTGCGCTCTTTATTTGTACTCTATTTTTTGTTATTTATTCAATGTAATAATGTTTTGTCTCCCTGTACTGTTCCTTTGTACGGCGATGCGAAACACCTGTGGTGCCTTATAAATAAAATTATAATAATAATAATCCCATCTCCAGTGCTGTGGTGCTCGTGTAGACCATCTGCTGCAGTGGTCCCGTGCTAGTCGCACATGGTAGTGTGCTAAAGTTCGTATTTGTCTTGTGTGTCTGGTCCTTCCTTTTGTGTCCCAGTCTGACTCCAGTCCTGCATCTGACTTGCCCAGCCTCCTGTAGCAGCCTTGTCCCCTCAGAAGTCCTGGCGGCACCGGGGTTGGGGTGAACCTATTTTACCCCTTCGAACGTAGTTTTTATAGGTGAAGCCTTAGCCTGTAGGAGGCTTCAAGGACTGCTGGGCAAGTGCAACAGTGCAACCAATACCACCTTGGTGGCATCCCTAACACCACATCTCCTGGTCGGAGGTTATACCCCCAAAATTCCACGTAGGAGGGCAGAGGGCATGGCCAACAGCTCACAAAGTGCTGGCCATGCCTCCACAATGGCAAAAGTGGGGCGTGACCTTACAGGAGTCCAGAGAGCATAGGCCACACCCCTGGTCTCAAGGTTCTGCCCCCAAAGTTGGGAGGAATGTTATGTTCCCTTTCAGACTTGTTTCTTTCAGCTTTGCGTTATGTTTTGTGCTCTAAGAAATTAATGTTTAACATATTACATTGTGCCTGTGGTATATTTCTGTGTATTCTTTACATGTCATTTTTGCTTTTCAGACTTTTCAGAGCTTTTCATCTGGATTTCATGCAGTCTCAGTCAATCAGGCTGCTCTCATTTGCTTAATGCAGTCAAATGTGGCTGAAACACTCAGTGCATGTATGCTGTGGATTATAGAAATAGGAATCCATATATAGCAGATCCAGGAGGGAAATGCATCTGCTGACGTTTGATGGCAATTTCTGCTCAGGAAAACAAACAGTAAAGCGTAAACAAACCCTTCATTTAGCTGTTGTTGTGTTACTATATTGCGTTTTACCAAATGCACAATTTATACTGAATCCCAGGCAGTGGCCTTGAACTCCTGCTAATGAAAACTGACCCCCACAAAATGGCAGCACCCTCTTGCATCTTTAAAAATGGTATGCAGTATGGGGGCAGCCATTTTGTGATGGTCAGTTTTCATTAGCAGCAGAAACCAGGAGAGGAGAGACGCAGCAGGTCCCAGCAGGCGCCATAGCAATAGCCCCACAGACCCATACCTCCCAACTGTCACGATTTTAGAGGGACAGTCCCGATTTTCGGGTCCTGTCCCGCTGTCCCACCCGCGGCAGGCATTGTCCCGCTGCGGGGGGTGGCAGTTGGGAGACCCCCCAATCTAGTAGAATAGACGCTGTGCGCATGCACACAGCGTCTATTCTTGTATGAAAATGAGGTTGCGGCTAATTAGCATAAGCCGCGCCCTCATTTGCATACGCTCCGCCCCCTTTTCGGGCGCTCGCGCGGCAAAGCCGCGCGAGTGTCCCTATTTCTTCAGGTCAAAAGTTGGGAGGTATGCAGACCCCCGGTGCCCACACTTTCTCAGTACCTCCCCGCCACTGATCCCAGGATTGATTTGGTTGGTGGCACTCAGTGGCGGACTGGGAATTAAGTGGCCGATTCAGACCTATTTGTTATGATCCGAATTAGTACCCATCCTCGATGTGAACGGCTTTGGTGAGTTTCACACTCGTCGGGCCAATTGCTGGAGAAGGGGAGGGAAGGGGGTGGTAGCAGGGGAACACCCATACACTGGGTGTTTCCCTGCAGACACACGTGTGGTGACGCCATGACTTCAGCGCCCAACCCGAATTCAGCAATCTGCAGGCATAAGAAAAGTCAATCTAGACTGACTTTTATTAGCGAACGGCAAAAAATCATCCAATGGTTAGTGTACACATCCTCTCACATGCTACCAAGGGGATCCACGTGGCTGTAGCAAGGGGGGAGGGGGGTTGGCTAGCTGACAGTTATGAATAAGTGAATCAGGCCCTAAAAGTGAAAAATGTCTAGAAGTGGCCACACGTGGGTAGCATAAAATCCAACGTAGGCAGAACCAACACCGAAATAGGCAGAGTAATCCATCACTACACCTGTTTGGAAGCCATCCGTTTCAATGTGCTTGGTGGTCAGGTGTCCCTCAGACCTTTAGGTTGCTGACCACAGACTTCCACATTTCAAATAATACCCCCCACCCGGGGCTGAGCACAGACCCCAAAACCTCCATCATGCAGACAAACACTGCCTTACCATAGTACCCTGAATATCACAACTATCCCGTCCCCCAGCAGAGCCCAGAAACACCCCAAACATTGTTACACCCCCTGATTGCACCCACTGATGTCCCTCTAAAAGATGTCACAATGGATATAGATGGGTATATAGATGGGTGCCATCTTAGATGAATATGAGCATTGGGTTCTCTGCAAAGGTTGTTTGTGTAGGAGACACTATTCTAGGCAGGGCCAGATCATAAAAATAAGTCAATCACTGGCAGGTGGCCTCCCAGGTGTACCGGCCTACTGGGTATATTACCTGTAAGGTCTATGGTCAATCTGACCCTGGTGGCACTGGCAGGCAGCGGCAGTACTCAGTGGCTGCACTCCATCCTCCTTCTGTCCTTCAGTCCTTATTTCAGGATGCAGTCAATTTACCTACAGTCAAAATCCAGATGCTGTCGAATTCTGACCATGTCGGTATCTTAACTACTGGCCAATGGTGGTTGGTATTTTGGCCGTGGGGATAGTGACAGTAAATAAATAATACTAAACCCCTTTGCTCTCTCCCCCTTCCATCCCTCAGTCCTTCTCTCCAATCTCCCCCAGCCCCGGGGTGAAACATGCATGACAGTCTGGAAACAGAATATGATCGGCAGAGCAGGAGGCCGGCTGCAGCGGCTAAGACCCCGAGCTGGGAAGACAATGACCCAAGCTGATGAGGAGACCCTCCCCCAATGCTGAAGGCATACAGCTCCACTTATGCTTAAGGGTAAGGAGGAGGGGATGAGTAGGTGGCTGCTCCACCCCCTAACCCTCCTATTCGTACTGCTTTGGGCGTGGCATACAAGATCTACAGGAATTAGACAGAAAGTCATTAGCTCAACTCCATACAGGATGTTCCACGGGGTCAAAGGTCGACATGGAAAAGGTAGACAGTAGAAAAGGTCAACAGTTGCAAAAGGTTGACATGGAAAGGGTCAAGGTAAAAAATTTTTTTACATTTTTGGGGGGGTTATATGTGGCCACAGTTAGTGCAGACATAAACCCTTGTGGGATTGTATCACTCGCCATGCTTTGGAAAAGGTTCCTCACCGATATTATCCCCAGTCGTAGTTCACATGAATGATAAATCAAGCCAAAGTTTAAAAATATGTGAAAAACTTGTGTACCTTAAGCGCCGTCTATCTTTTACCTATCAGCCTTGAAACCTTGTTGACTTTTTAACCGTATGGATCTAGTGCAAGTGAACCATATGAGGATGCCATATCGATTGTATCTATACATTGGAACCCACTGGTCCTGCCTAGCCTTTATACTATGACTGCATAGAACAAGGACACGAGGCGGGAGAAGTAAAACCCTTCTAAACAATGGGGAAGTGAACAAGCACAGAGCAACCAATCAGCTTCTACTGTATTATGCAATTCTCAGGGACATTCTACAAAATTATAAAAGCTGATTGGTTGCTATTGACAACATCTCCACTTGTCAATTCTTCAAAAGGCTTGAAACCTCCCCCCCCCCCTGTGATTGTAATTGTGCAATATAGCCCAATAATAATGCCACTTTCTACCCATTGATGCCAGTGTTCAGTGATAGCTCGGGGAAAAGGGGGAGAGGGGCTCATTAACAATTGGCTCCCTTGTCTGAGGATGTAGGGGGGCATTAATGGCCCATGGAAGCATGCATGAAGAGTGTACACAATAAGCAATACCATCAATGATCTAGCTCAGCAGAGCTAAACTGGGCGATATCTCTAATTATATTACCTAGTGTGTTTGGAGCTTTACTCTAATGTTGACATTCTGACAATGTCAACATTCTGGGCGGGATGTATTAAAATATATTGACGCCCCTCGCCGTTCCACTGCATCGTTGCTAGCACATATATACTAACATCTGCGTCATTGCAATGCAGTGACGGAGGCCCCCTGCGATACCTGTGTTGTGGTGTCCAGGGCTTCAGCGGCTTGCAGCTGTCTCCGGTGCCTCCTCTTCCCCCTGCAGCCAAAAGGACCACCGGCTGTGACCTGTTTCTAGGCGGGGAGTAGTTTCACAGAGGATGGGACAACGTTGGCGTCTGCTGCGGGCGGCGATAAGAAGCCCATAGGCCACCTTTGGGTCGCGATACCCTGCCTGGCGAAGATGTGGTGGCTGGGTCTTAATACATTTGAAAATGCAGTAAACCCCCCCCCCAAAAAAAAAACAGGGGGTTTACCTCCTTTTTCCCTTAGTACATCCCACCCTCCATCTGTCAATTTAGGCAGTGTTGATATATATATGTTGAAATATATGTTAATAAGATTAATGCTGACATTTGAAATGTTGACTTAATGACAACATTCATAAAAATTAACTAATAATAATAATAATAATAAAAATAATAACAACTATAATAGACTTGCAGCCATCCTAGAATGGAAATAGCTAAACTCTACTTTTTCTTAATGAGCAGCAATATAATTGCATTGGAACCAGTAAGTTTAGGTATCAGTATTTGTCTATGTTGAAAAATCTGTACTTGTTTCCTAGCACGGCGCCTACGATATTCAGTTGTATGGCATCGTATACATTGTATAGCATCGCATGCCATATGCCCGCATGCGATGCGATGCATGCGATGCGATGTGATTTTAAAATTGTAAAAGCACCCTAATGGTTTTTTCAATGTTAAATGGTCCCCCTATACGATTTTTAATTGTGTTAAATGCACCCCCACGCCACCCCCACTATCAACGCCAACCCGAAGCGTGGCGAGCGCAGCGCGTCCTCTGACCTTTTCATACCCCCACTATCCACATCGGCGTGGAGTTGATTTTAGATAGTGTGGTAAGCGCAGCGAGCCACTGTGCCGGAAGTGTGGCGAGCACAGCGAGCCCCGCGAGGGGACGCGTATTACTTTACATGTATTCTGCGTCCCCTCGCGGGGCACGCTGCGCTCGCCACGCTTCGGGCTTGGTGGCTCGCTGCGCTCGCCACACTATATAGAATCATCTCCGCGCCGACGTGGATGGTGGGGGTATGAAAAGGTCGGAGGATGCGTACCGCCACCCCTCGCAGGCTCGCTGCGCTCACCACGCTTCGGGTTGCCGTTGATAGTGGGGGTGGCGTGGGGGTGCTTTTAACATTGTAAGCACCCATTACGGTGCTTATACAATTAATAATTTTATAGGGGGGCCATTTAACATTGAAAGCACCCATTAGGGTGCTTATACAATTTTAAAATCGCATCGCATTGTATGGCATTGTATGCCATATACAATTTTAAAATTGTATAACATTGGGTGCCATCGCGTCGCATTGCATCGCATCGCATACCATTGTAAGGCTTATGGTATACGATGCGATGGGCGCCGTGCTAGGAAACAAGTACCGAAAAATCTATGACTTGAAATGAGTGCTTTTAAAAAATTATACCTGGATTAAACAAAGTATCAGGGAATGGCTGTAAGAATTTGGTAGGCAAAGGCTAAAGAAAGTCTGTAAGGAGAAAAGGCAAAGTAACCCGGCAGACAAGATGATATTTCATCCAGCTCCGTCGCCTATTGTCTATCTTTTCACAACCCTTGAGCAAAAGAAAATTTAAGAATGCGTCCCAAACACACCTTTATAAAATGACTTTGTGATGGGGTAACGACCCCTTTCACCTCTGGAATGTTTCCAAATACTTCATTTCTTAAGGGTTTTTTTTTTCTAAAATATTTTTTGAACATCCAGTCCAGACTGAAACTAGCATCCAGCATGTGTAGAACCACTTAGCGCCTCATTTAAAGTTAGGAGTAAATCCAGTCCAACGCCATGTAGCATCTCCAGAGAAAGGGGAGTCTTAAGGGTAAATTTTCTAAGATGGTAGTTATATTGAAGATGGTTGCCCATAGCAACCAATCAGATTCTATCTAATATATTTTAGAAGGTTCTAAATAAATAAGAAGTAGATTCTTATTGGAGAAACCTTTTGCACTTCAGTGTGGTTTGTCCATGTGCACATTTTAGCTGGACTCTCTCCTTAATGCAACGAGGCTCCTAGTTCCAGCTATGAGTTCTGGATATTGGCAATGACAACGACCAGCACTGTAGACATGTGCGTGCAGTGCGGACACACCACAAATTAGATTCCATATAAATCATGTCAGGGATGGAACCCTGCGTCATAGCAGTATTGAAGGTGCTAACCAGCGATGTTGCCACAACCATTTCAGGAGAAAAGTCGAGTTCTTGGGAGAGTAAAAGGGCAGTATTCAAAGAGCATTTTGGCGATGTGCAGCGAATCCTGCTTAGGATTCGCTGCACATTCGCCACTGCTCGCCACGTTCCAGAGCCTCGCCGGCTCCAGTATTCAATGAATCAGGGGCTCGCTGCCCCTGACCGGCGAATTTTAACTCCTGCGGCAAATGCCACAGGGAGCCTGAGGACAGCGGCAGGCAGGGAGATGGAAGTCTCCCTGCCTGCCCCAGAATGTTTGTGGGGGGAAGGTGGGCTCCCCGGGAGCCAGGCAGCACAGGCTGCCCCCGGGGTGCCAGCAGGGGACCGGGTATATTCTCTACACCCGATCATGCATATGTAATGATCGGGTGCAGTGAATATATGAATATCTAATGAGCGGCTCGGCTCCGGCCCCCTGCTGGCTGGTCTGTGTAAAAAAAATATATATATTTTTTTAAATTAAATATATATTCATGTGCTTACAGCACATTAATAAAAATAGCATGCCCCTCCTCAGAATAAAATTCCAGATTTTTTGACACCAATTGTAAAAAACAAAACACTTTATTTTAAAAGTTCACCTTCCACTTCACCATAAAAAGATAGCGATTGCTACTCAGTGAATCATGGCGAAAAAAACCTTGAAATGTATTCGCCATGTGGTCATTGAATAGGGTGATTCACTGTTTTAGTCAGAAATTCGCCTTACAGCACAAAATCGCCATAAAAACCTGGCGAATCAGCCTCATTGAATACCGCCCAATGGCAGAACTTGACCCATCCCCTCAGGGGTCCACAGTGGCTGAACTCTCTGCAGGGAATACAATTACTCCAATATTTGGTTCTAAACAATTTGGACCAATAATGTCAGACATTACTTCGTGACAAGATGTGGATCATATAGGGTTATCTTCTGCAGTACCATGAACATAACAAGCTGACCTCCTGCAGCCGCATGAACCAATGTACCCAATACTTCTACCATTGACTGCTGCATTCTATCCATCACTAACTTCCATAAACCTCATAGTCGTGGTGAAATTCAATTAGTAAAGAGAAGATATACTAGAAAATATGCTTCATATGCCAACAAATGCTCCACAAGCACCAATAAACCACTTAGTTATCCAACACTCTACATCCTATATTATGAGATATCTTTTATAACAGAATGTATATTATATTATGTGTATTATTTCCTGTCCTTTTTGTACACTAATGAACCTATTTTGAACCTGTTGTGAATGCACATTGTGGCAGCACCAAAAGTAAATTTGCAGCAAAGCTCCAATCCTTCTGTGTCTTCATGTAATCCCAGAAAGACTTGATGATGTTGAGAACAGGGCTTTGTGGGGGCCCTATCTACAATGACATTGGCTGCATGTTTGGGGTCATTGTCCTGCTGCAGAAACTATTTATATCCAATCATGCACCCCATTCAGTGGCGTAACAATAAAATTGAATATTTTGACTCATCATTCCAGGGCAGCTGCTGCCATTTTTGGCACCCCAGTCCCTATGTTTCCATGCATAGTTGAGTTGCTTCTACTTGTTTCCATGTAGAATGTGCGGCTTTTTGGCTGCAATTCTCCCATGAAGACCACTTCTGACCAGACTTCTACAAACAGTAGATGGGGGTACCTGGGTCCTACTGGTTTCTGCCAGTTCTGCCATGATGGCAATGCTAGGGAAGGAAGCATGATGTGTCTTTTATCTGATGAACTAAGTTTTTATTAGACCAATTATACTTTTCTGTGTGTGTGTGTACTTATGTACATATATACTGTATATATAAATGGGCACATATCATTTACACCCCAGACCTAGGAGGGGCAAGTGCAGGGGACTAATGTTTTTTTTTTCTTTTTTTGTGTGTGTGTATTCAATTTGCAGAAACATGGGGTTTCTTGATGAAGGCTACAAGCTTAAATGTATTGATCACTACATCAACCAAAACTCTAATGTTTATTATAGTGAGTGCTGAGCTCTGTGTTTTTACTGTGTGTTTATATATATATATATATATATATATATATATATATATATATATTCAGTATACATTCCCCTGCTCTTATTCATATTGTCTATTCCCTTGCTTAATGTCTGCATGTGGAACTGGAATATATGTCTCCTGTACAGTGCGTGGCACTGGAATAAGGTAATGAAAATGATGTGAGCTGTCATATCCAGCCCCTAAGCTCATTGCAAACATTTGTATGTTTGCATTCGACACAAAACATAACAGATTGTCACTTGTCATATCAGATTAATTGCGCTGCCAGTACTCCGTCACTTGAGACCCAGAACGCCTGATGAGTGATACCCCTTGTGATCTGCAGCCCGTCCCCACGGGCCCTTAAGCAACTAGGAGTCAAAAATGTAACCAGTGAATCCAACTTTGGTTTTTGACCATAATATATTTTAGGGAAGCGTTATAATATGTGCCTGATAAACACCAAGCCGTGATGTTGGATGAAAAAGATTTATCAGCCTCAAAGCTTCCTGGGACCTGGAAATAATTCAGTAACAGGATGGTCTGTCTGCAAGAGGATCGCAGTGCCTGTAATATGAGGCAGGTACGTCAGGCAACCACTGCTCTTTTAACAATCTTTAAGAGGCTTCATCTTTCCCCTGTCAAATTCATGCCTGGAGGCGACATCCATTTTATATTGTCTCTCAAGTTCAGAAGTGCCAGGGATGTATTTTGAAAAATGAGGTCTAAATGTTCTATTTCCAGATAATGTTTAACTGCACAATGGCGAGTGAGTATTAACTCTTTCCAGGCTAAAACAGTACTGTAGAAAACATTTTATTTTGCCTGCAAAGCTCTGACTTCAATATAATGCTTCTTTTATCTAGGATATATTTTAACCACACCTTCTATTTTTATTTGCTAATTGCTGAAATTATGTAAATTCAGAAACTTTTAGTTCTTGGAAACCAATTAAATTTCACCATTTTTCTCAATACCCGTTGCGGCTACAATTTCCTATCGCAACGTAGCTGGACAGAGACTTTGAGGTGGATGGAGAACAAAATACAGTCCTGGATGATTTGCTATTCTATTATTTATGCCCAGTTAGAATATCATTTTCATTGTACATTTCAATATAATTAGAGGATACTTGGAGTAAAAAAAAATTGCAAACCAAATAAATCTTTATTTGTATAGCGAGCTTGCTGACAGTAGTACTGTTTATGTAGCGAGCTTGCTGACAGTAGTACTGTTTGTGTAGCGAGCTTGCTGACAGTAGTATTGTTTGTGTAGCGTGCTTGCTGACAGTAGTATTGTTTGTGCAGCAAGCTTGTTGACAGTAGTATTGTTTGTGTAGCGTGCTTGCTGAGACTAGTATTGATTGTGTAGCATGCTTGCTGACAGTAGTATTGTTTGTGTAGCATGCTTACTGAGAGTAGTATTGTTTGTGTAGCGTGCTTGCTGACCGTAGTACTGTTTGTGTAGCGTGCTTGCTGAGACTAGTATTGATTGTGTAGCGTGCTTGCTGACAGTAGTATTGTTTGTGTAGCATGCTTACTGAGAGTAGTATTGTTTGTGTAGCGTGCTTGCTGACAGTAGTACTGTTTGTGTAGCGTGCTTGCTGACAGTAGTACTGTTTGTGTAGCGTGCTTGCTGACAGTAGTATTGTTTGTGTAGTGTGCTTGCTGACAGTAGTATTGTTTGTGTAGCGAGCTTGCTGACAGTAGTATTGTTTGTCTAGCATGCTTGCTGAGAGTAGTACTGTTTGTGTAGCGTGCTTGCTGACAGTAGTACTGTTTGTGTAGCGTGCTTGCTGACAGTAGTATTGTTTGTCTAGCGTGCTTGCTGACAGTAGTACTGTTTGTGTAGCGTGCTTGCTGACAGTAGTACTGTTTGTGTAGCGTGCTTGCTGACAGTAGTATTGTTTGTGTAGCATGCTTGCTGACAGTGGTAATGTTTGTGTAGCGTGCTTGCTGACAGTGGTAATGTTTGTGTAGCGTGCTTGCTGACACTAGTATTGTTTGTGTAGCGTGCTTGCTGACAGTAGTACTGTTTGTGTAGCGTGCTTGCTGAGAGTAGTATTGTTTGTGTAGCGTGCTTGCTGACAGTAGTACTGTTTGTGTAGCGTGCTTGCTGACAGTAGTACTGTTTGTGTAGCGTGCTTGCTGACAGTAGTATTGTTTGTGTAGCATGCTTGCTGACAGTGGTAATGTTTGTGTAGCGTGCTTGCTGACAGTGGTAATGTTTGTGTAGCGTGCTTGCTGACACTAGTATTGTTTGTGTAGCGTGCTTGCTGACAGTAGTACTGTTTGTGTAGCGTGCTTGCTGAGAGTAGTATTGTTTGTGTAGCGTGCTTGCTGACAGTAGTATTGTTTGTGTAGCGTGCTTGCTGACAGTAGTATTGTTTGTGTAGCGAGCTTGCTGACAGTAGTATTGTTTGTCTAGCATGCTTGCTGAGAGTAGTATTGTTTGTGTAGCGTGCTTGCTGACAGTAGTACTGTTTGTGTAGCGTGCTTGCTGACAGTAGTATTGTTTGTCTAGCGTGCTTGCTGACAGTAGTACTGTTTGTGTAGCGTGCTTGCTGACAGTAGTACTGTTTGTGTAGCGTGCTTGCTGACAGTAGTATTGTTTGTGTAGCATGCTTGCTGACAGTGGTAATGTTTGTGTAGCGTGCTTGCTGACAGTGGTAATGTTTGTGTAGCGTGCTTGCTGACACTAGTATTGTTTGTGTAGCGTGCTTGCTGACAGTAGTACTGTTTGTGTAGCGTGCTTGCTGACAGTAGTAATGTTTGTGTAGCATGCTTGCTGACAGTGGTAATGTTTGTGTAGCGTGCTTGCTGACAGTGGTAATGTTTGTGTAGCGTGCTTGCTGACACTAGTATTGTTTGTGTAGCGTGCTTGCTGACAGTAGTACTGTTTGTGTAGCGTGCTTGCTGACAGTATTATTGTTTGTGTAGCGAGCTTGCTGACAGTGGTATTGTTTGTGGAGCGTGCTTGTTGACAGTAGTATTGTTTGTGTAGCGATCTTGCTGACCGTAGTACTGTTTGTGTAGCGTGCTTGCTGACAGTAGTACTGTTTGTGTAGCGTGCTTGCTGACAGTAGTACTGTTTGTGTAGCGTGCTTGCTGACAGTAGTACTGTTTGTGTAGCGTGCTTGCTGATAATTGTATTTTTGTGTAATGAGTTTGCTGTCAATTGTATTTAGTTTGACTAATAATTGCAAAATATACTCTTTGTCATAGTGGTAATGAGATAAAACTTAACAGGTGGAGTAGAAATTATTGCAATGAATGCTGCCTTCTAGCATTCCCAACTGGAGATATGAACAAATTAGGCCACACACCTGATCTATAGAAACCCTGCTCTATTCCTTACCAGGTAACAAGCCTTTTTAGGACCATCCTGCAAAACGTGGAACAGCTGGAAGGTTCTGTAAATGGACCACCATGCCTAAAGCTAGGTGCACATTATCTGATGTTTCAGGGTCATTCAGTCCTGACCGCTGCTCTGCCAAATCTGCAAGTAATCGCCACCCAGCCAGAGTGAAATCCTGCCCAATGCAAGACTGCAAATGTCGTAGTAGGACTTTCAAAAATAAGCTGGATTGGTGAATAGCTGCTAATCCATTCGCAAGCCTCTTACCATAGAGTGATTTGTAGTGTGTGTGCAGTGTGTGTGTAGCCTAGGACTTACAGCGGCTGCCATAGGAACAGGCTTATCGGGGGCGGAGCTGACATCACATGACTTCCCCTCATACACCTGGCCACGCCCCTCACCATATAATGATTCCCCAGTGTGTGCAGTGTGTGTGTAGCCTAGGACTTACAGCGGCTGCCATAGGAACAGGCTTATCGGGGGCGGAGCTGACATCACATGACTTCCCCTCATACACCTGGCCACGCCCCTCACCATATAATGATTCCCCCAGTGTGTGCAGTGTGTGTGTAGCCCAGGACTTACAGCGGCTGCCATAGGAACAGGCTGATCGGCATTTCATGGATGTTCCCATGAAAACGCTGGATGCTCCCATGGTAATAACCCAATGACGTGGGTGCCGGGGGGGCAGGCTGCTGACATCACCAAATGTCAGCTGCCCACCATGTTCTCCCAGTGAACAAACACAAAACTAAGACACCTGAGAGTGTCTTGGTTGTGCGTGTACCTACCACATCATTCAATGGTCACCAGTGCGCACTTACACCAGCCCTGGCCTGGTAAGTCTAAAAATAATACCCCATTCACACCAGCCTTTTGTTCCCGGGTTTGGTCCTGGGAACAACCTGGGTGTAGTGCTGTTGTGAATGGGTCCCGGGCCAAAATCCTGGGAGCAATGCCCTGGCATTTCAACCCTGCTAGCTACCAGGGTTTCTCACGGGATCTTCCCAGGGTATAGTGTAGTGTGAACGGGTAACCGGGTCAAGCTTGCAGACTGCAAATGCCGGGGTCTCTCCTGGAATACACCCATGTCCTAATCTCGGGAGCGACCCCGGCATTGGCCGTGTGAATGGGGTATAAGAGTAACAATGGATAAACAAAAACCTACAATTGCATTGACGCGTTTTCTCTAAACTTTGCCTACGTCCGACTTACACCCTTACACCACAACTGTGACTGATATGGGCAGGACTATCTCTCTTGGTAAATGCTTGGTACGCGGCTATGTGCGGCGTGGCGGATAAACATGCACTCTACAACCCGGCATACATACAGTTCCGCTAGGCCCAGGGGAGCCTTCCACTATTTCTATGCCGCTGGCTTTTCCTGTCAACAAATACAATCTGATACTTGAGGCCACTGTACATTCTGCTGTTACTTTCATAAAATGTCTTTCTGGGAAAAAGTTCCCTAATGCTATATAAAACTCCTGTATTGGTTTCACAGTGCCTTAAAATTATATTCAAAGCCATCTAAAAAGGAGACTTTTATATCTTATTACCTAGATTCTAATGCCAAGCGGTCACCGTGTAAAGCACCATGGAAAATTGCTAACAAGATAAAATGTTTTTAATGTGATATAATGGATTTCTTAGGAGAGGGAAAAAATGATGCCTGGCCTTCCTCCGTTCCCCCTCTTCCCTCCCCGCTCTCACTCACAGCGGAGAGAGCTCCGGCGCAGTTACCTGCTATTACCGAGCTTCGGGCTCTTAGAATAAGAGTCTGGCACTGACAGTGTGATTGCTTTGGTGTAATATTTAGGGTTTGGGCATGTGAAGATCCTCTGTTTTGGAATTTGCAGCAGGGATCCAGCTGCCCTCACATTAACCCTGTTACAACTACAGGGTAGCGCAATGAGCAGTTTGCTCCTAGGTAGATACAGTAAAGAGGGCAACCCTTGGACAGGAGGACAAGTTGTGTATTAAACCTTATTATTTCTTTTTTAACAAGTATTGAAATTGATTAATGCATCGCAGATTTTTCAAACTCTGTTTAATGTTATATAATATTTGAAAGCTTTATGTATCGCCTAATATCATGGAACGCAGGCAAAAGTTTAACACATGAGATATAACAATCCTGATTGGTAACAGGTTTCCAGATTATTCAAAATAAAGGAATTATTAACCTCTTAGCGGATGGATTCCTTAAATTGGCAACGGTTATCTACCAAACTATCGTCAGTTACACACAATTGATGTATAGGTTCTATATGCTGGTCCAATGGTCCCTGCTAGGCTGGGAATACAGAATACAAGGGGTGGCACTGAGAAAGTAAAGGTGCCCAAACACTAGTGCGATCTGGCGACTTTTCATCTGTTTCCAACGGATTGGGGCGAGAAAAGTGTCAAATCGCAATTGTTTCAGCTGCGATTCCGATCCGAAGCGGGATCCCATGCACATCAGATTAGAGCCAGAGATCTCAAGGCCTGTATTACAGATTTATCGGATCCCACAAGCATTGCCGGGATAGCATACGATACATCGGGTGTATCATATGTAATCATGTGCCCGGGAATCTGCCAGGCAGTTTAATAGAAATCTACCTCTACCTCCTAGAAGTCACATAGGCCCTTATTCTGGTTGGTGCGGCCGGAGCCGCACACGGTGCTCCGGCCGCACAAACCAATCCCCGCCCACGAGACGGATCGCCACGGCCGTCCGTACACGGACGGCTGGCGATCCGCATAAAAATGGTGGGGCGTACGCCTCCACCATGGTGGGAGCTGCCCCCTGCATTCGATGGTCGTCGACCATCGAAGGCAGGGCCGCACGCCACAGCAGCTCCCGCAAGCTGAGACCACACGGACAATCGTCCGTGTGATAGCTTGTATGGGGGCTGAGAGCTGACATCCGGCGACGTCAGCTTTCCGCCCCCATCAGTGGCGTCATACCCTGATTAGCATGCATACGCCCCGCGTTTGCATGGGAACGCCCATGAAACGCGGGGCGTATACATAGGGAAATGAGGGTATGAAGCCCCTCACGCCCCTATACGCCCCCTTTGCGGCGGACGAAATACGTCTGCGGCGAATGGGGCTGCACATGCGCAGATTGACCTCTGCGCATGTGCAGACTAAAAACATCGGCGGTACGGCCGCACGCGGGCCGTACCGTCCGATTCTGAATAAGGGCCATAGTTTGGTTGACTTAGCTTGAAGAAAAAGGTTCTCATGGATCCTTCATAGAAAAAGTAAACTTGCTTACAGCACATTTGTACCTCTTGTTTGCTGCAAGCACACGTACCGCAACACTTGTGACAGGGCCGATGATAGGGGGTTCGGCACCCCCCTGCAACCTATAAATTTACGCCCTCCCTCACATTTTCAATAAAGGGAAAGTGCACACAAAAAGGGTGTGGTATCATAAGGAAGGGAAATAACTGCACAACCATACCACCACACAGTAGCACAGTCTTATTTATATTACATCACATATAGTGCCCCTTATTCAAATTACACCACATAGTAGTCTCCCTTATTCACAAAGCCCAAAGTAGTACCCCTTATAGATAATGCCCACAGAGGTAGAGTACCTTAAACATAACTCTCACAGTGGTGCCACTTAAACATGTAATGCCCACAGTAGTATTGCCCCTTATATATAAGACACATAGAAGTACCAATTAAACACATAATGGCCACAATAATAGTGCCCCTTATGCATAACCCCCACAGCAGTGCCACTTGTTTATTTTTTATTTATTCATTAACAGTTTCTTATATAGCGCATACATATTCTGCATACATATTCCGCAGCGCTTTACAGAGAATATTTGAACATTCACATCAGTCCCTGCCCCAGTGGAGCTTACAATCTATATTCCCTACCACATGTACACGCACACACAGACATTCTAGGGTTAATTTTTGTTAGGAGCCAAATAACCTACCAGTATATTTTTGGATTGTGGGAGGAAACCGAAGTACCCGGAGGAAACCCACGCAAGTACGGTGGGAATATACAAACTCTGCACAGTTTGGGCCATGGTGGGAATCGAACCCATGACCTCAGCACTACATCATCCGTACTGCCCCATATATATATAACACATGGTGGGAATAGAACCCATGACCTCAGCACTGTGAGGCAGTAATGTAACCATTACACCATCCGTACTGCCCCATATATATAACACATGGTCCGAATAGAACCCATGACCTCAGCACTGTGAGGCAGTAATGTAACCATTACACCATCCGTACTGCACCGTATATATAACACATGGTGGGGATAGAACCCATGACCTCAGTGCTGTGAGGCAGTAATGTAACCATTACACCATCCGTACTGCACTGTATATATAACACATGGTGGGGATAGAACCCATGACCTCAGCGCTGTGAGGCAGTAATGCTAACCATTACACCGTCCATACTGCCCCGTATATATAACACATGGTGGGAATAGAACCCATGACCTCAGCACTGTGAGGCAGTAATGCTAACCATTACACCATCCGTACTGCACCGTATATATAACACATGGTGGGGATAGAACCCATGACCTCAGCGCTGTGAGGCAGTAATGTAACCATTACATCCTCTGTACTGCCCCGTATATATATAACACATGCTGGGAATAGAACCCATGACATCAGTGCTGTGAGGCAGTAATGCTAACCATTACACCGTCCGTACTGCCCCGTATATATAACACATGCTGGGGATAGAACCCATGACCTCAGCGCTGTGAGGCAGTAATGCTAACCATTACACCATCCATACTGCCACTTAAACACAAAGTGCCTGCAGTAGTGCCCATTACCCATAAGGTCCACAGTACCGGCTGCCGATATCAATTGGATATTCGCGGTTGTTGGCACCCAGCGTGGTGCTGGCATAGGCTGTCAGGGAGGGAAGTAAGGCACGGCGGGGGCCATGCTCTTCCCCCTTTGGTACATTTGGGGAATACTTAATATTTGCAGCTAACCCCCCAAAACTGGTGTTTTCGGGGATTTAGCCGCAAATATTGTTTGATAAATGTGGCCCTTAGAAATGAAATGCTTCCTGGAGACATTTAAATGCCAGGTGAATGTTAGCAGGTCCCTCAGGATCATACATCACTGTGTTCCACAGGACATCCAGTATAGTACTTCACAGTAACAGAACCTCTGCTTAAAAGACATTAGTGTGATTTGGCCTGACGGATCTGGCCAAGAATTCGGGTGAAATCAGGCCAAATTGTATGTGTTTGACATCCGCTCCGACCTGATGCGTGGCCCCGTGCGCATCGGGTTGGAGGTCAGAGGTCAGACATGGTGCAAATAAGATAAATCGTATATGCAGCCATCAGGGGCACATTGCGGGTGCTTTTTATCACCTGTGATGAATCGCATGACATTTCCCTTGAACTCCCCCGGCTGCTCCCCAGACATCGGGTCCAACTTGCCCTTAAGACAAGTTGGACTAATGTATGGGGCCTTTACTCAAATGAAAACAAGTAGCAAACCCCTACAAGCAGCGACCATACACAGACTGCTTATTTCCACCTGACTGGAATGTGACTGTGACTTGTGTGACTTATTGAAAACTACTATACAAGTGTATGGAATTATTGCGTAGCTACACAATTTACATGTTATTTCATCTGTGTGATTTTCACATCTCACCCAAATCACACATCCCAAATGCTGTAATATCACTAACTCCAGCCCTGAGTGGTGAGAGTTTAGGGAAGATCTCTCTACGAAAACTTCAGCTATTTATTATCTGTATGTGCAGAAACATATTATGGCCCTTATTCTGGTTCACTCGCAAAGGCGAATTCCTTCTCAAATGGACAAAACCATGTGCACTGCAGGGGGGGGGGGGCAGATGTTACTTATGCAGAGAGAATTAGATTTGGGTGGGGTTTTACTTCCAAGTGAGATCTATATTGCAGTGAAAAAATAAAGCAGTCAGTATTTTCCCTGCACAGAAACAAAATAACTCACCCAAATCTAATTCTCTCTGCACAAGTTACATCTGCCCCACCTGCAGTGCACATGGGCCCTTATTCTGATCTGTGCGGAAATTCCCGCATTCTTACGGAGCGGTCAGCACGCAACGGTGTTTTGCCGCATGCGGCCATCGTCCGTAGAAACGCCCACGTGTCCTCCGCATTCGGACGGACTCACTCTTTAAGAACAGGGCGTGTTTACGGACGACATACAAACCATGCGTGTGCGGGAGAAACACTCCGATTCGGCACGGTATTACAGAGTATTACAGAGTATGCTCGGGAATACCGCATCCGAACGGGAGCCAAGCGGTGCTACCGCACGTAAGCGGAGTATTTACGCCAAACAACCCACTATGAAGTATCTTCTGCAATACATCACATGACCCACTTATTCAATTACCTATCCTCATAAAAAACTGCTTATTTGGAATTGGAATCAATTAGATTCCAATATATCCTTACAAGCATGCCTAACACATGCATTGCACACATTAACCCTTACAGCAATGTAAGTGCAATGGTTTTTATTACACCCTGTGTAAAAGATTATAAACAATCTACACATATACTGTTTCAAGTGCAAATAAAACCAACAACTGTGACAAGTACAGCATATGTGGGGGACTAGTAAGGTTTCCTTGAAGCAGCAATGGTTTCAATTAAAGCACTGACAAGCGGCCTATTAGTGAGTAATGAGTAAAGGAGTAGATTCTATTGGGTTCAGGTGTTAATGGTTGTAGTCATTAGGCGTACGTTCGCCTACCGCATGAACGAGTGGTGTCCGCAAAGCAATAGTACACTTGTGGACACCGCACATTTCTGCCCTTTTTGATCGCGTGCATTCGGAGTGGTTTCCGAATGTACGCCCCCCAACATAAGTGTACTCCCCCGTGTCCGCCCATGTTTCCGCCCCGTTTTGCCCACTTTGAAACTACGCCCATGTGTCATTCCGCATGACGCCCATAATACGCCCCTATTTCCCGAATGATAGCGGTGAACAGTTCTGGACGGGATCTGGCCGAACTGGTACCGAGTCAATGCGTGGCACATGCGCGTTGCGTTCTCCACGCATGCGCAGACGCCGTAAAGACGCGATCCGAAAGTATGCGGTAAAGTCCGCGTCAATCAGAATAAGGGCCATGGTTTTGTCCATTTGAGAAGGAATTTGCCTTTGCGAGTGAACCAGAATATATGTACTGTGGTTTTTAAATGCACATTTTGGGCGAGCCCACAACCCTGGTTCATTATGTTAGCCCTACCTCCGGTCCCGCCCCTTCTCAGCACGGCCGCCGACCCCACCCCTTTCTTCTTCTAGCTGACTGTCCTCTCCCAGAGAGGACAGCCCAAAAGTAGGTAACCCTGTCTATAATACTTTGGTTTATATCACTTCAACAACAATAAACAGCAATAATAATTCTATTGGTATAATTAGAGTTGTGTATGTGAAGAATTATTGCTACATATGTTATTATACCAGAGAGGATCTATTGGAATATTGGTTTAGGAGAAGATTCCTTTATTCTACTTCTGTATCTGTACAATAGGCCAGTAGGGCTGTTAGACCAAGGAACACCACATTAAACCACCCAGAGTCTTCCTGCGCAGTAATCTGGCGGCCCATGCCAAAACAAGACATAGAGATGATGTTCCAGGTGATAAAGGATCAAAGAGGGCTTTGTTTAATGTTGTCAAACAGTCCTGTGAGTACTCTGCCTGCGGATGTTCTCTACCATTCTTGTAGAGACACATGATGCAGAGATGAATATCTCCTTTCTTGCTCACTGTCCTCTGCAGCCCTCCAGCTATCACCAAACCACATTCAAGGCCTCCCAGACTCTACTGTATGTGCTTAGAGACAACTCTACTGTATGTGCTCGCTCCTATTTAACCCCCTCATCAATATATTCTTACGGGCAATACAACAGGAGGTACTCTTTACTTAGAAGGGCGCCCATCTCGGCCATCTCGGGCATTGAATGCACTAAAAAATCAGGTGCGATGCGACAGACGAGATGCCCGAGATTTCCCATAGGGAACAATGTTAAATGTCTCAATTGACCCGATTTTCCTGTTCAATGCCTCAATTGACCCAATTTTTCCATAGGAAACAATGTTAAATGGGCCACAGAGGCCAAATAGGCACCCTGAAGTGAATAATGGCCACCCGAATTGTTAACGCCACCCCACGATCAACGTCAACCCGAAGCGTGGCGAGTGCAGCGAGCCCGCGAGGGGCGGCGGTACGCGTCCTACGACCTTTTCATACCCCCACTATCCACGTCGGCATGGAGTTGAGAATAGAAAGTGTGGCGAGCGCAGCGAGCCACCGAGCCCGAAGCGTGGCGAGCGCAGCGAGCCCCGCGAGGGGACGCGGATACCTTCACAGGTATCCGCGTCCCCTCGCGGGCTTCACAGCTGTCCGCGTACGCTCGCCACGCTTCGGGCTCGGTGGCTCGCTGCGCTCGCCACACTTTCTATTCTCAACTCCACGCCGACGTGGATAGTGGGGGTATGAAAAGGTCGTAGGACGCGTACCGCCGCCCCTCGCGGGCTCGCTGCGCTCGCCACGCATCGGGTTGACGTTGATCGTGGGGTGGCGTTAACAATTCGGGTGGCCATTATACACTTCAGGGTGCCTATTTGGCCTCTGTGGCCCATTTAACATTGTTTCCTATGGAAAAATCGGGTCAATTGAGGCATTGAACAGGAAAATTGGGTCAATTGAGACATTTAACATTGTTCCCTATGGGAAATCTCGGGCATCTCGTCGGTTGATCGCACCCGATTTTTTAGTGCATTCAATGCCCGAGATGCCCGAGATTTTTTACTAACGATGCCCACGATCAAAATCGTGGGCGCCCTTCTAAGTAAAGAGTACCCAACAGGATTCCCTTCCTATGACAAAACGGGATGCAGTCAAAATCCCGACAGGGTCAAAATCCCGAATGGTTCAAAATACCGACAAGGACAAAATCCCGACAAGGTCAAAATCTCGACATTTAAAATCTCGACAAGGACAAAATCCCGAATGGTTTAAAATACCGACAAGGACAAAATCCCGACAAGGTCAAAATCTCGACATTTAAAATCCCGACAGGGTCAAAATCCCGAATGGTTCAAAATACCGACAAGGACAAAATCCCGACAAGGTCAAAATCTCGACATTTAAAATCCAGACAAGGTCAAAATATTGACATATAGAATGTACAGGTGAAACAGTCAACATGACTTTCTGTAGACAGGTCGTGAGGTCGACATGGGTTTTTTCACTGTTTTTTGACCCGACATGTGCCGACAGCCGGTATTTCATGCCCTACCATCCACTAGGGCGTGGTGGGAGAATAAAATAGTGTGCCGAGCGCAGCGACTCATCGTGCCCGAAGCATCGCGAGCGAAGCGAGGGGGTGTGGTTCACTTCCAACTGTGTCCATGTCGACATTTGGGTAAAAAAAACAGTGAAAAAACCCATGTCGACCTCGCGACCTGTCAACAGACAGTCATGTTGACTGTTTCACCTGTACATTCTATATGTCGGTATTTTGACCTTGTTGGGATTTTAAATGTCGGGATTTTGACCTTGTTGGCATTTTGACCCTGTCGGGATTTTGCCTGTCGGGATTTCATACCGAATCCGACAAAACAACTGGTGAAAAGCTGGTGAAAATATTGCAGCCCTGCAATTACCTGAAAATCCATCATCAAATGATTTTAAGGGCCCCTTATTTAGCAACTGATGGTGATAAATGTATGTAAAACATATTACTTAGACAGTAAAGTTGGGCCCCCTTCATCTCTGGGCCCCATAGCAGCTGCACCCCTTGCACCTATGGTAGTTACGCCCTTGAGTGTGTGCTAGCTGTGCGTAGCCTCGGACTTTCTTGGCCAGAGCAACAGAAACAGGCGAATCAAGGCTGGAGATGACATCACGTGACTTACCATCAAACGCCTGCATTTTCCCTGAGACTCCCAGTAAACGGCCGGGGGACAGAAACAAACGCCAGCTTCCTGTCAATCAACTTTTGATTGTGCAGTAATTAAAATTTATCGCAGGATGGGCTCACACATGTGTACTGTGATTCGTACGCATGTGCAGTCAATCAATAATCACCCGATTGCACATTTGCGTCCCTGAATAACCCCCAATGTCGGATTATTGTAATATCCTACTTAAGGCCTATTATGTTCTTGATTTTTTTTTTTTTATATAAAACAATTGTGGTATTTACAAATATAAACAATGACAACATCCAACAAATACGCAAGGAGTTCATATTAACACGTTTATATCCACCCCCTTCCCTCCCCCCTATTTATATAGTGGGTACTGTATTTCAATCCCCTTCTCAACATCAACAATGGTTTTAGGATCTCAGAGTATCAGCATGAGTCGGATTAATTTACCTGCGCCAAACTATTACAATCTGCTTCAAACTAGAAAAACATGGCAAGTTATGCCTCTTGGGTCTGACCATATGTTCCGCATCCAACCAGTATCACAACATCTGTGTGGTCTGCAAATGATGATCCACTGTAACCAATTCTGATTCAGCCTGACTTCAATGCATTATGGTCTTCAGCTCCCCGGTAAATGGACAAGACAGGATACTGCACTGCAATTTCTCTTTTACTTAAAACCAATTTAGGAATTTGCACACTGTACGGTAGTTTCAGAACATTTCAGCAGGGTCTTCGGGGATCCAGATGATAAGTCAATAGTCAATTCGACACTAAAAAAATTTACATGTACAATGTCGATATTGTCAAAATGTACTAGGTCAACACTGAAAAAGGTCAACAGATGAAATTCTCAATGTGAGTTTTTCATATTTATTTTTTGGACATCCACGTGGGGTCCAATTGGAAGCGGAAAAGTGGTTGACAGCAAGACAAGTAAAGCGGGCCATGCGAGGGTATGCATTAGATCAACTGGAGGTCCGTGCTCAGGTATCGACATTGACCCAAAAACGTGAAAAACTCATGATGACATTTTTAGGTGTTGACCTTTTCCAGGTCAACCTTTTTGCTTGTGTCAGTCTTTTGTCAACGTCAGATTTCCAGGGTAGAAGTTGCAGTAATGGATGGGGCCTTAAGAGGAACTTAAAAAATCAAACTGGTGCAATGTCCCTCAAGGTATTGGCACCATGTTTTCGGGGATCATCATGTTTTCGGGGACAGTAGACTCTGGCTCCATACCAGACCCTACTCCACTGCTGGTGATTAGAGGGCCCAATCAGAGCCTGCACACGGGGCCCCCTACTCTCTTAAACCGCCTCTGCCCATTGTCCATGGGGTATCTGTAATAAGTGATCTTAGCTTTATTGATGTGTGATTACATAGTTTATCCAAGGTACAGACAGTATGCATGCTTTTATATAACTATATATAAACTATAAGCCATCGTTTTAATGGAAGACAATCTTTCTCCTTCTGGTTATATATAAATGGGCCAGTGTCTGAAGTGGATACATAGTAGACAGAAAGCATAAATGACCCTCTCTTCTAGCAGCCTAACCATACCGTCCCACAGCCTGAACCTAACCTTCCACACTAGTGGCTAACCCTAGCCCCCTGCCACGCATCCTAACCCTAACCCCCCCATTCTAAGTACTTTACCCCAGGGTCCCCCCATTAGTGCCTAAGCCTAACTCCCCCTTCCCTGGCCTAACCCAACCCACATACTCATCGATCGGGAAGCCGGCTGTCGGAATCCTGGCATCTGTATCCTGATCCTTTCAGAGGTCTAGCTGCAGTCGTCTAAAGCAGTGGTTCCCAACCATTTTTCTCTCCCGTACCCCTTGATTAGGCTTTTCATTGATGAGTACCCCCTCCTCTCAATTTAAAATATAGACAGTACTTATGAGTGGAGTGGAAGTGAGCAGTATGCCTATCCTTATGCATGTCCTTATATTAAGGAGTAGCGGACAGGAATCGTGCCCTCCCATGTCTGGCTGCTGGTTGTGTATTGTCTCCAGGGTTCCCATTTACACCTGTAGGATTAATGCTGCTGCTTCTTCCACCCGTGTCAGTGCTGGGCAGATGATCGCTGATGTCTGAGGGCAGCATGGGTAGCTCCCATTGGATTGCTGGTCAGGCAAAAGCACAATGATACGCTGATGACTCTGAAGACAGAACCATAAGTGACACAACGTGGTTCTTCTCCATAGCAATGGGTCTTCTTCTGCCATCAAAATACTTTTTTTCATCTTCCGCCATTACCAATATTATTTTCAAGTACCCCCAACTGGTCTGCAGAGTACCCCCAGGGGTACTAGTACCCCAGGTTGGGAATCACTGGTCTAAAGGCAGTCAGGATGCTGGCGTCAGTATAGGGAATGCTGGAATACAGTCCTGACTGGTATTCATAAAGTCCACAATGAATTCATAGGCTGAATTCTCCTGAGCATGAGTCCAACCAACAAAAGGGATGTCTCACCTGTGTTTAGGAGGCAAGTCCACAATTTGGTCTGTTACTAAGGATGGTAGGTATGTAGCTTCATGCTTTATATTAGCGAGGTGAGAATCCACCCAGCTCAGAAACATTGATGAGATCACATATATATATTGTAGCTTTCAACAGTTACTAAATGCCGTCCGGTATTTCGGAGAATCGTAGGGACAGAAATAGGCTGCCAGGTAATGTCTGATAGATAGGACAGCTTTTAGTAGAGTTTGTGGAAGCCCATATGGGCTGGCCAGCATGAAGGCAAATTTGTATCCTAGAAGCAGTAATAGATTTAGCATTAAGCATGTCAATGCCTATGGGTGGAAGAGGCGAAGAACAAGATATTCCCCTGCAGTCCGGTAGTCATGGTAGGAGTAGTGGGGTGAGGGGTGGGGGTTGGGGGAGTGAGAACATTTAACGGATGGAAAGTGATTATACAGTATACAACAGGGCTGCCAATAATATCTAATGTTCTATGTAAACTAGGTATGGGTTGGAAAGTGCAAAAAATGTCCAGTGTTGTCAATAGAACGATACTAAAACCAGCAGAACTTGGTTACGGTTAGAAGAAAAACTGTACCTGTTATATATATGGTGACTTAATATTGTGTTAAGCATTTTAGCTGTAGGTTGGTTTATCACCCGATCGGCATTATGGTCGTCTATGTTCAACAATTACTCACCCGGTTTGTCTCCTTATCCCATCCTTGTTGTGTATACAGTAAACTCATATGACACTCTTATTAGTTATTATGAACACAAATACAAATAACACACACATAATGACAATGATGATGATGATTCTTCTTCTTCTTCTTATTATTATTATTAGTAACAGTAATACTGTAATCTTTATAAAGGGTCCCATTACACTGTACAAAGGGGATACGACAAAAATCAAGTTATATAAATACAAATGGATACAAATAGTTATATAACGTTACATAAATACATATTTACAGTGTCCCAATGAAGTGATTATGAAGACAATGGAGTTAGGATGCTGCTTATGAGAATTTACAATCTAGAGTGGATATGTGATGATAATAAGGGTGAAAATAAAAACACTGGTCCAGTGCGAGAAAGGGCCTTGATCCTGCCAATATATCCGAGATGGAGACAGCTGGCTTCATGGGTAGGATGCATCGTGCATTGCGTTTTGCTTGCAACGCATCTCATCACTCTGTGCAAGCATAACAGCATTTACTAATATTTACTCAGTGGAGAGGAAGGGTCTGACATTGCAGAGGTGAAAGCGGCAAGACTGTGAGAGAGCACTAATGTGGGGGGGTGAGAGAGAGGGAGGAGTCAATGATGACACCGAGGCAGTGCGTTTGGTCAGTGGAGATGATCTCTGTATCACCAATGCTGATGGAGATAGTGGGAGAAGAGAGGATGTTCGGTGGATGGAGGATTAGAAGTTCAGTTTTAGCCATGTTTAGTTTCAGGAAGCGTTGGGTCATCCAGGCTGAGATGGCCGTGAGGCATTCGGAGACCTTGGACAGGAGTGATGGGGATAGGTCGGGGGAGGAGAGATAGATTAGGGTATCATCAGCATAAAGGTGGTAATGGAAGCCGTAGGAGCTGATGAGGGTGCCCAGAGAGGTGGTGTAGAGGGAGAAGAGGAGAGGGCCAAGGACTGACCCTTGGGGAACACCGACTGGCTGCGGGGTAGTAGGAGAGGAGGAGCTTGTAGTGGAGACGTAGAAGGAGCGATCAGAGAGGTATGAGGTGAACCAGGAGAAGACCGTGGCAGTGATGCCAAAGGAGCGGAGGGTGTTGAGCAGGAGAAGGTGGTCAACAGTGTCAAAGGCAGCCGACAGATCAAGCTGGATGAGGATAGAGAAGAGGCCTTTGGATTTAGCCGATAGTAGATCGTTAGTGACTTTGATCACAGCAGTTTCAGTGGAAAGTAAAGGGCGGAACCCTGATTGGAGGGGGTCTAGAATGGAGTTAGCGGTACTGTAGTAACCTTCAGGGTCAATTGTGTGACCTGACTTGGAGAAATGTGTTTAGTTCGGGAAGCCTCATCTTCAAAAGACATTTAGAAATGAGATATTAAACAAACAACGTTGACTGAAAATGGAGCATGGATTTCAGCAAGTGCAGGTGGAAGCATTTTGCAGAGAGAAGGAAATATCAGAAAAATAAAGACATGTCTGGCACTGTGGAGTAAAAGGTTCATGGAAATATATGTATTTGAGTAATATTGTTATTTCTTGCAATCAATATAGGCCCAATTCAGACCTGATCGCACAACTGCTAATTTCTGTAGCTCTCAGACCAGGTATACACCTCCCCACCAGAGTGAAACCCTGCCCTGTGCATTGTGCGTGCCTGGCTGGGGAGCCGCCGATGACGGGATGGGGAGGCGGTGTGCAGGTGCCATGGGGGTGGGGGGTTTGGCACCGCTGTGGGCAGCTGCCAGGGCCCCTCCAGAGGCCGGTGACTGGGACAGCTGTACCCAGGGCACCCCCCTATCGGCGGCCCTGTACACCTCCCTGCCAGAGTGAAACCCTGCCCTGTGCATTGTGCATGCCTGGCTGGGGGGCCGCCAGCAACAGGAGGGGGAGGCGGTGTGCAGGTGCCATGGGGGGGGGGGGTGGTGGTGGTTGGCACCGCAGAGGCCGGGGGCTGGGACAGCTGTACCCAGGGCACCCCCCTATCGGCGGCCCTGTACACCTCCCCGCCAGAGTGAAACCCTGCCCTGTGCAGGTCTGCAAATTGCTGCGGATCCGTTCCCAAGCCTCTCGTCATCTAATGATATTTCCTGATGCCAGACCTCCATAGTTTATCTATATATATATTCATGGTCACATGAATTGTTCCCAGGTGATTTAACAGCTCTACTGTCCTTATACAACAACCCTGACTTTGCCTTTTCATAAACCGACAAATTAGGTTCATGCTACAAAACCTAAAACACAAACTACTTAGCCAGTATTTATTGTCAATACACCCCTCAGCCCCCCTCCTTCCCACCTCCCTCCACCCACCTCACACAGCCCTCCTCATAGCATATGCAGATAGCATTGCACATTCACTTTGCTCCAGTTAGAGTTCTGGAATTTAAGAAGCACTTAGTTGCTGCATTAGAGGCATTCAGGATATTTCCGCATCTCAATTGTCTGTAACTCCAACCTGCTCTAGTGGCCGGCTAATGACCTCCAAGACTCCAGGCAAGCTGAGGAATGCAATGTGTATACTTTCTGTTTCCCTGCTACACCACACGCCGGTCTGGGCTGCTCCCTTCTGCAGCCGTCAGCCACTTGCCAATGGATGCCCCGCAGCAGTCTGGCTTCTTACTTTGTTTCCTCTCAGTGACCAGTTCCAATTCTATATATCTATTCTGTTCTATATATATATTCAAGATTATAAGAAACAACAATGACACATGTCCCTGACTGTAGACATGAAGGTTTTGCACTAAGGAGCCCTTTTATCACCATCGGCATCTGAGGATGTGGATGCGATGTGATAATATCGGCCAAACTCGCAATATGATAATATCATAAAGCTCTGTCCCTGCGACGGGTCTTCGCAGCACAATGGGGAGGTTTTTCACAAAAAATACACAATTCTGTACTGCGCATGCACCACCGCTGGTACCCTGTTGCGATGACCCCTCTGCTCACTAACCCTCGGGAAACGGCTCCTGCAGCTCTCCACAGTCATCGGGGCATCCTTCTGCTCTGACGCCCGATGCTGTAAAGTGACGTGCCGCTTTGCAGCTTTGAGCCCCAGTGAATGGCATTCCCCACCAGAGCAGCAATCCCTGGGCCATGGGGAGCTGAGTATGATTTAAAATATATATATATATATATATTCTTCAGTGCTGATTGGTTGCCATGGGCCACTCCTCCTCTGGCTCACTCCTCCCTTATCACCGCTTCATACATCTACTCCCTTGACTGAAAATGATTAGATGTGTGAAAGGTGTAATTATTTCATTCATTCATTAGACAAAATGCACCAAGCTTCAAAAAGTGATAAAGTGGAGAGAGATAAACTTCCAAAAAATATGTTCATAACAGCAATTTTTAAACCAAGCCTTACCATGGCAGTTAGGGGCTTATTGGCTGGTTGTTTATCACTCAATGCAATTTCTAACAAAAAAATAATAAAAAGTCAAAGGTAATAAAGTTGGAATACAGTTTTTTTATTTTTTTTATACCTTTACCTTTTTTAACTACTTTTATTGCTTATTGTATTTGAACTTTTCATTTGCACTAGCAAAATATAAAATAAAACAATGAGAATTGATTCACAGAAAATAGGTCCCGCGCATCGCTATCGACCAGCGATTAATACCACTATGTAGTAGGTGCGCGCCAGAGGTGCATTGGAGCACCACTGGCGCACTACCTTTAGGGGTCCCCCCCTCCGTCACCCCCCCACCCCTCCTGTTGGTCCCACTGGGTCCCTCCGCTCCGGCGTTCGCCGGAGCTCCCCCGCCACCAGCCGCCAATCACCATACTGTAGTGACGTAGGCGGCAGGCTCGGGAATGTTCGGGGCGGCTCGGGGGGACTTGGGAGAGTTCAGGCACCTGAGTCCTCCTGAGCCGCCGCAAAACATCCCTGAGCCTGCCGCCTGTCTGATGACTGACAGGCGGCTGGGGCAGCGGCGGCAGGGGAGCTGGAGCGAAGGTGAGGGGGGGGGGGGGCGGCTTCCTATAATCTGTGGTGGATTTTGCTTGGGCAGGAAAAACCTGCCCTGGTAGGTTTGTCCTGCCTCAGCAAAACCCACCACTCAAGGGGTTAATCTACTTAATTGCTGGTCAGGGCCAGTGTACTCACCGGAGAACATTGGCCCTGACATATGGCTCAGCACACAGCGCTGACACATCGCTGTGTGCTGGGTGATCTTGCTGAGCGATCTAGCACCATTCAGAATGCAAATCTCCCGGTGTATGGGCCCCTTTAGAAAGAAAGTAAACATTTGGGGCGAGATTCTATGCTATGCGCTAAATGCGCATGTTTTATTTGCGCACCACATCGCCGCAAATCGCCAATTTTAAATTCGCATTTTTCAGTCAAAATGCGCATATTTAATGTGATGCGCATTGGAGGCTGAAAAGTGCGAAGAGGGGCGATTTGCAGCGAAGTGGTGCGCTGTATTTAGTCCTGAAAATGTGCGATTTTCATGTCTGAAAATCGCACATTTGCAGGACAGCGCAAAGTGTAAAAAAAAAAAACGAGCGCGGGATCCCCCGCCCGAGTGTAACCAGCCCCGGGCTCACTGAGCCGGTGCTGGTGACATAAAATCAGGGTCCCCGACAAATAGGGGTCCCCTTGATTTTATGAAACCAGCACCAGACTCAAGGTCCGGCGCTGGTTCCCAAAATACGGGGGACAAAGTGACTAGGGGTCCTCCGTATTTTAAGAACCAGCACCGGACACAACCAGCCAGCAGGGTAATGCCACAGCCGTGGGAAGCTTATTATATAAGCTCCTGCGGCCAAAGCATTAACCCCCTGGCTGGTCAGCATGGGCAGGGGTCCTGGGGAAGTGGGGACACCCCCAATGAAGGGGTCCCCCCCCTCCAGGACTTACCAGCCCATGCTGATAGTCCGGGGCTGTCCCCGATGCCCCTGGCCGGTGGGCATCGGGCTGATGATTTGTGTAAAAAAAAGAATGAAAACTATTGTTTTACACTGGCGAACTATGAGTCCCAGCAAGCCTACCCCGCATGCTGGGACTTGGGGAACCACAAGTCCCAGCATGCGGGGCATTAAAGGGCCCGCTGGCACTTGTAGGTCTGCAGTGAAAAAAATAGTGCACAAAATCACACTGACACCCTGTAAAATAAAACTTTAATACACACAAAACACACACACACTGATACTTACCTACCTTGAGCCCGTAGGTCGGTCCCTGGATCCTGGGTCCGGGCTCCAGGGCAGAAGAGTCCGGTTCCGGGGCCTTGGTCCTGGTTCCGGGGCTGGTCCTGGGGTTCCGGGGCTCCTAGCGTGAAGAATCCGGGGTCCGGGATCCGTGGTAGTCCCCAGGGGTACCTAAGGAGGCAAATCCTACTCACCTGCTCCCCGGCGGCGACCTCCGGTGACAGCGCTGCTCCAGACTGGTACCCGGCTTGCAGGACTTTGCCCGGCGCTGAGATGTTTCCTCCTCGCCGTCTCTGCACAGAATGATTTCTCGGCCAATCAGGAGCCGAGAAAGTCGGCTCCTGATTGGCCAGAAATCATTCTGAATACAGACGCCGACGAAGTAACATCTCTGCTCTAGATGCGCTGAGATGTTACTTCGTCGGCGTCTGTATTCAGGCTCCTGATTGGCCGAGAAATCATTCTGTGCAGAGACGGCGAGGAGGAAACATCTCAGCGCCGGGCAAAGTCCTGCAAGCCGGGTACCAGTCTGGAGCAGCGCTGTCACCGGAGGTGGCCGCCGGTGAGCAGGTGAGTAGGATTTGCCTCCTTAGGTACCCCTGGGGACTACCACGGATCCCGGACCCCGGATTTTTCACGCCAGGAGCCCCGGAACCCCAGGACCAGCCCCGGAACCAGGACCAAGGCCCCGGAACCGGACTCTTCTGCCCTGGAGCCCCGGAGCCCGGACCAAGGATCCAGGGACCGACCAACGGGCTCAAGGTAGGTAAGTATCAGTGTGTGTGTGTGTTTTGTGTGTATTAAAGTTTTATTTTACAGGGTGTCAGTGTGATTTTGTGCACTATTTTTTTCACTGCAGAACTACAAGTGCCAGCGGGCCCTTTAATGCCCCGCATGCTGGGACTTGTGGTTCCCCAAGTCCCAGCATGCGGGGTAGTCTTGCTGGGACTCATAGTTCGCCAGTGTAAAACAATAGTTTTCATTCTTTTTTTTACACAAATCATCAGCTCCATGCCCACAGCCCAGGGGCATGGAGGACAGCCCCGGACTATCAGCATGGGCTGGTAAGTCCTGGAGGGGGGGGACCCCTTCATTGGGGGGGTCCCCACTTCCCCAGGACCCCTGCCCATGCTGACCAGCCAGGGGGTTAATGCTTTGGCCGGGGGGACTTGTATAAAAAGTCTCCCCCCGGCTGTGGCATTACCCTGCTGGCTGGTTGTGTCCGGTGCTGGTTCTTAAAATACGGGGGACCCCTAGTCACTTTGTCCCCCGTATTTTGGGAACCAGCGCCGGACCTTAAATCTGGTGCTGGTTTCATAAAATCAAGGGGACCCCTATTTGTCGGGGACCCTGATTTTATGTCACCAGCACCGGCTCAGTGAACCCGGGGCTGGTTATGCTCGGGCGGGGGACCCCCCGCTCGTTTTTTTTATTTTTTAACCATTTCTATTATTTTTTACAGCAGAACCCTGCACGGAACATTGCGATCTGTGCAGGGTTCTGGCTAATTCGCCTAACAGACCCAGGTCTGAAATAAGTGCGATAATTAGTCACTTAAAAAATGCGATGTGCAAATGCGCATTGCATTAAATAAGCGACTTGTATACTTTTCTGTGCGAAAATATCTGGATGCGATAAAAATGCGAATTAATCTCGCATTTTTATTCACCAGACCTTAACGCACATAATATGCGATTTCAGCCCCTGTGCGCATCTCATTAAATAAACGATTTCATGGGAAAATGCGATATCGCCATTTTGTGGTCTAATTACCGCAAAAAAACGATAATCGCATCCCATAGAATGTCACCCTTGATGTTCTCAATATTAATATTAGAATATTGTTGTAAAATGTATTTTAATATTTAAAATATATATGGATACAATTCAATTAATTGAAAGCACTGAAAGTGTGTTATACATGACACTGGGGGTGGTATTCAATTGTTATATCACACCCAATCTCCCATCTAAAATTACAGGAGTTCCTGGGGAAATATTCAATTGAACAATTTTCTTGCGCTTATCATGCTCATGTTTATCCACGCATTCGCACAGTTCAGCCCACCACCTCCGTGGATAGCAAGCTGAAATGCTGGTGAAACAATTGAATAACGCCCTGGGGGTCTAAAAAAAAAAAGGAAACCTTCTTTTTCTCTGCTTTTTGTTTTTTTGTTGATCACTTATAACGCTCCCTGGGAGTCTCCTCGGACACATTTGGGTGAAGTGGCTATTTGTCTGTTTCTGTACATAATTAAAAAGAAAAATAAACACAAAAAAGTGCAAGCAGTGAGCGCTGAGTGACAGCATTTAAAATGTTTATGATGCTGAAGTGGTCACTTAAAGCCGCTCTAAGTGCTTGAAAGACGTAATTTAAGAAGCGAAATGATCTTTGACATAAAGATTAGCAATGCGGGGAATGCTTAGTGTGTACATACACAGTGTGTTTCTTCAACTACACAAACCCTCATGTGACAGTGTAAAAAATAACAAACATACACAGTTCCCTCGGACAGACGCACTGGCACTGTAAATATCTAATAACTTATACCAGGTGTAGTAAATGGCGCTGGTCTTATCTTGTGCATTAAAGATGTTCTTCTTTTCCTGTGCATTACAGATGTTCTTCTTTTCCTGTGCATTACAGATGTTCTTCTTATCCTGTGCATTACAGATATGCAGGATTGGACCAGGTAAGGGCTTTTGTTGTTGGCTTAATTCATTCTTTTGGGAGGTTTACGCATTTGAATGGAAAGGTGCCTCCCTAACGCCCATAACGCCCATCACTGAAACAAACCATTGCTTATCATTTAATGGGCTAACTATCAATAATACATTAAAACAAACCAAGTCCACAGTGGCCTGTCTTTTACTATTACAGTTATTGAATAATAAGTGCCATCTTTAAATATTGTATCCAGGGGCGTAGCTAAGGGTTCATGGGCCCTGGTGCGAAAGGTCAGCTTGGGGCCCCCCTACATACATTTCTATATACGTTAACATATAACATACGTTTCTATATTTATCCTTACGATAGGGTGCGGTTGACTACGAAAGGTTGAAAAAGAAATGTATACATTTTAAAATCATGAATTGCTGTAAGTGATTAGCCTGTCTAGGAGACATCACACTGGGGTATTATGCTTACTTTAAATACATATACACAGCATACACACAAACATACATATTTATATATACGCACACACATACAGCATACATACATACATACATACATACATACATACATATATACACACACACACACACATGCATTTTCACACATACACGCAAACACACACACACATATACACACACACACACACATATATACACACACATACATACACATAGACATACTATATGTACACACATACTTACACACACATAGCATTAAAAAAACAGCTGCCCCCATCCAAAAGCTGCCTACAAAAACAACTGGTAACCTAGTTTGTTACAGCCTAATACAGCCTGTGTCCAACCTGACACCCCGACACCTACCCCCCCCCCCCCCCCCCCGCACCCCACCCCACCCCACCACACACACACAGTCAGTCACTGTCTCACTTACAGGTGTCACGCAGCTCTGTGTAATAATGCGCCCCTGAGAGTCTTAGCTGCAGCTTCACCCAAATGAAGGCAGCGCTGGAGATCACGCGGGGGAGTAAGAGTCCCCGCGCCGGGGGAGGTGGAGGCCGCATGGTGGGAATCGTGGGGGGGTGGAGGAGTCCCCGTGCTGGGAATCACGGGGGAGGATTAAGTACCAGGCCCTGGGTATCGCAGGGGGAGGAGGAGTGCAGCTGATGGACAGTGGGGCGGGCAGAGGAGGTAAAGTGCCGCGCTAGGAGCGGCAGCCAGACAGAGCGGGCTATGTGGAAGGGGGAGTGACAGGCAGGGAGAAAGGGGCAGGGGTTCTCTGGCTTGCTGTGTGAGGATGCTCATTGACCCGCCCGCGGCCCGCCCCATGTGCGTGTCATGGGGCGGGTCAATGAGCGTCCTCACCTACAGCCAGGGAAGAACAAGAACTGGTCTGTTGCAGGCAGTGGCGGGGGTTGGGCCCCCCTGGCTCAGGAGCCCGGTCGCAGGTGCGACCGCTGCGACCCCTGTAGCTACGCCACTGATTGTAGCACTATGGCAGTTGAGTAATGTACCAATTCCTCTGGAATTATCACAAAAATGCAACGTTTAAAGATTTTTTATTTTTTTGTATATAAATAAAATTTGGATAGCATGGACAGCATAGTTGTTACCATATCTTACTGTCCACACTGAGGTCATGGATATGGATATGACACCTATCAAGGCTATATACAGTGGCGTGACATAAATTGGGTGCCCCCCAGTGGAAATTTTCGGCTGCCCCCCCCTATCCCCCAAAATAAAGCCCGCCCTCCCCGTAAAAAAAAGCCTGCCGCCTCCTCTAGCATCCCCAAAAAGTGTCTGCTGTAAGGGGGCGGACATTTTGTGAGGGTCATTTTTATTAACAGAAGCCTGCCAGGTGGAGAGCCGAGACCGGTTAGACAAGAGACAAGTAGATCTGCGGGTCCCGGCGGCAGCGGCGAGCAGAGGGCTTAGGTTGGTCCTTGGCCCCGGCAGCAGTGGAGAGTATCAATTGCCCCGCAGACCCCCGGCACCCACACTTACTCAGCACCTCCTTACGACTACAAGTCCGTGGGGCTTTTGTTACATCGCTGGCTATGTATGAGTGGTGTTTGGACCTTATTCAGGTCCATACACTTGTATTCGAATTCGCATGCGAGCTCAATGTTTTACGTTTGCGCATGCACAGCCGCATCTCTGTACATGTGCATACACCGGGTGCGTGCGGTCACAGCGAACAAACCCGCCTCTCAGCTAGCCCACCAGCTCACCATGTTGCAGATTCTGGTGGAGCTGGCGGGTGGCGCGGCTGTGCAAGCGTCTCCCTTGCACAAGCATCCCACTGTACAGTGCCTCAGCTGTGGGTACAAGACAGGCACAGGCAGGCAGCTTCAGATTGGGTGCGGGCCGGTGCAGGCTTCAGGGAGCAGGGCAGGAATCCGGGGCTTCGATGCAGGGCTTCCGGAGTGCTAAACAGAATGGGCCACGGAGCTGGTGCATGGCGATATTCGTGGCTCCATCTGTAATTGACATTTAAGTTGCACAAATAACGCCAGATCATGTTTACATTGTGTGTTGTGTTCCCGGTCACTGCTGAGTTATGAGATATGCATCTGTGATCTGATATGTGATGGAACATCAATAAAGGACGACATCTAATGCTAATCCTCCTTATCTTATGTGAAGCCATTATACAAAATATGCCGTGATTCTGAACCTTGTTTTCTGCAATTGCCTAATATGATAGGGTGAATGTGCGTGCCACCAGTGGTGTAAGTGTGCTCCAGTTGCCCGGAGGCAAGATAGATATTGTGCCCGTGCCCCGAACCTAATATATGTCTGTTCTGAAATATATTTGTGTTCAATATATATCTATATCACTCTCTATATATGGCCCGGGGGAAGTTGACTCCATTGCCTCCCACAGTTCTGCTTTTGCGTGGCACATTCCATAGGGCTAATGTAGGGCTTGTAAGCGGAACGCTGTGCCATATTGATAATTGTGCTCCTGATGATAATAGATGTAAGCCATCTGTCAGACGCAGGCTTCCCACACGCTGCCACACTCAGAATCACATCTTCGTCCGAATATCATTTAACATTTGCCGCTATATCCCCGAAAATACCCATTTTCGTGGTTAGCCACAAATATTAAGTATCGCCGGAATGTATCTGCTGGGACCGCAGCAGGAATCTCTGGTCCATGCTGCAATCCCTCCTGCACTGCCGCCGGCCACATCCCCCATAGGATACTACCAACGTCGGGAAGCATCGCTTCGGGTCCCTGGGCTATCGCCAGTCTTTTACATTTCATGGCGGTTATGTGTGATTGCATTGTCGCCACCCATGTACAGACATACACACAATGCGCGTGCATTCACATATTCGCTGGCCCCCTCTGCCACCCTGAATTCAGGAATGGGGGCACTGTACAATGTTCTGCACGTGTGCGATGTGTCCTGTGCAGTTCACCCACCATCAGAGCTGTATACACACCACTGGGCTAGTGTACATACAGGTTTGCTGTTATAAAGCACAGCCTGATACCGCTTTCAGACAGCCGCGGCTGAATAACCCGGCAATTACCCGGCATTTGAAGACCCGGGTGATTCAGCCGCTCGCTGTCACACCCCCCTTCACACAGAAGAGCAAATCTCCGAGGCCCCGATGTGAAAGGGATCAACATGGATTCTCAGGTAGTTTAAGATCCAGATTGAACTTTTAAAACAGAAAAAGGTGCCGGGAATTTCAATTTCTGTGTGAAAGCCAAGGGCTATCAGAGAGTGTAGATCTCAATATCACTTGTTTTTTTTCTAGCTACAGTGTAACAATTGCCTGTAATATAGTAATTGAACATTACCTAAAGTTACCTATCAGCACACAAAGAAATATGTTGTACTTTTAAATAAATGAACTGGAGAAACTGTTTTATGGATTAAAATGAATGTTATGAAATGTTCTGTGTGCTCAATGTGCAAACTGATAGTTATTCTTTCTGTATACTTTTAATATCATAGTGGTCTGTGGTAAATGACAGTCCTAGTGGTCTGTGGTAAATGGCAGTACGAGAATCTGTGGTAAATTACAGTCCTAGTGGTCTGTGGTAAATGGCAGTCCTAGTGGTCTGTGGTAAATGGCAGTCCTAGTGGTCTGTGGTAAATGGCAGTCCTAGTGGTCTGTGGTAAATGGCAGTACGAGAATCTGTGGTAAATGACAGTCCTAGTGGTCTGTGGTAAATGACAGTCCCAGTGGTCTGTGGTAAATGGCAGTCATAGTGGTCTGTGGTAAATGACTGTCCTAGTGGTTTGTGATAAATGGCAGTTCTAGTTGTCTGTGGTAAATGACAGTCCTAGTGGTCCGTTTTAAATGACAGTCCTAGTGGTCCATGGTAAATAGCAGTCCTAGTAGTCTGTGGTGAATGGCAGTCCTAGTGGTCCGTGGTAAATGGCAGTCCTAGTGGTCCGTGGTAAATGGCAGTCCTAGTGGTCTGTGGTAAATAGCAGTCCTAGTGGTCCGTGGTAAATGGCAGTCCTAGTGGTCTGTGGTAAATGGCAGTCCTAGTGGTCTGTGGTAAATGGCAGTCCTAGTGGTCTGTGGTAAATGGCAGTCCTAGTGGTCTGTGGTAAAAGGCAGTCCTAGTGGTCTGTGGTAAATGGCAGTCCTAGTCGTCTGTTGTAAATGACAGTCCTAGTGGTCTGTGGTAAATGGCAGTACGAGAATCTGTGGTAAATGACAGTCCTAGTGGTCTGTGGTAAATGGCAGTCCAAGTGGTCTGTGGTAAATGGCAGTACGAGAATCTGTGGTAAATGACAGTCCTAGTGGTCTGTGGTAAATGGCAGTCCCAGTTGTCTGTGGTAAATGGCAGTCCTAGTGGTCTGTGGTAAATGACAGTCCTAGTGGTCTGTTGTAAATGGCAGCTCTAGCAGTCTGTGGTAAATGGCAGTCCTAGTGGTCTGTGGTAAATGGCAGTCCTAGTGGTCTGTGGTAAACGGCAGTCCTAGAGGTCTGTGGTAAATGACTGTCCTAGTGGTTTGTGATAAATGGCAGTCCTAGTCGTCTGCGGTAAATGACAGTCCTAGTGGTCCATTTTAAATGACAGTCCTAGTGGTCCATGGTAAATAGCAGTCCTAGTAGTCTGTGGTGAATGGCAGTCCTAGTGGTCTGTGGTAAATGGCAGTCCTAGTGGTCTGTCGTAAATGGCAGTCCTAGTGATATGTGGTAAATAGCAGTCCTAGTGGTCTATGGTAAATAGCAGTCCTAGTGGTCTGTGGTAAATGTCAGTCCTAGTGGTCTGTGGTAAATGGCAGTCCTAGTGGTATGTGGTAAATGGCAGTCCTAGTGGTCTGTGGTAAATAGCAGTCCTAGTGGTCTGTGGTAAATAGCAGTCCTAGTGGTCTGTGGTAAATAGCAGTCCTAGTGGTCTGTGGTAAATGGCAGTCCTAGTGGTCTGTGGAAAATGGCAGTCCTAGTGGTCCGTGGTAAATGGCAGTCCTAGTGGTCCATGGTAAATGGCAGTCCTAGTGGTCTGTGGTAAATAGCAGTCCCAGTGGTCCGTGGTAAATGGCAGTCCTAGTGGTCTGTGGTAAATGGCAGTCCTAGTGGTCCGTGGTAAATGGCAGTCCTAGTGGTCTGTGGTAAATGGCAGTCCTAGTGGTCTGTGGTAAATGGCAGTCCTAGTGGTATGTGGTAAATAGCAGTCCTAGTGGTCTTTGGTAAATAGCAGTCCTAGTGGTCTGTGGTAAATGGCAGTCCTAGTGGTCTGTGATAAATGGCAGTCCTAGTGGTCTGTGGTAAATGGCAGTCCTAGTGGTCTGTGGTAAATGGCAGTCCTAGTGGTCTGTGGTAAATGGCAGTCCTAGTGGTATGTGGTAAATGGAAGCTCTAGTGGTCCGTGGTAAATGGCAGTCCTAGTGGTCCGTGGTAAATGGCAGTCCTAGTGGTCTGTGGTAAATGGCAGCCCCCTGTAATCTGTCACTCACAGAACTGAGCATGTGAGGGAGGGGAGGTACCTAGCAGGCCTGGAATACTCCTGTTGTGTATATGGGACTGTCCCTGCAGCTCTTGGGAGGACTAGAAGTGATCTCTATCTCAGAATAACTCTTCCTTTGCTGTCAGAGGGTTAACTGCTTATCTTTAACACAAACAAACCTTCTGTAAAGTCACAAGGTAAAATGATTCTCTTCCTCCACAGGTGTGAAGAAAGCACTCAGATTAAGTATTTGATAGGAAAAGCACTTGAGAATCAGCACCTTGAGGAAGATTACATTTTGAGATTAAAAACTGCTTCTACTGCCTCCCCCTCGTTTGGTCTTTCCATTTCAATCACTGCTTGGGGCTACTAAAACAAGTGTGAAGGATTTTTGCAGAGGTAGTTACCTCTGGGAGTCTGAACTCTTAAGTGCCAGTCACAGCTTCCTCACTATACATGTAAGGGGGCTGTGGTGGTGCATTTTTGTGTGAGCACCATTATGCATAGGAATGAACACAGAAATGGTGGGAACACTATACTGAAATATTGCATCATTTAGAAAAGAATGGTAGGAACGTTTCTTCACTGCCAAGACCTCTTATTAGTGTTGCTCTCTCACAGGGCGTACTAAAGGCCCATACACACTAAAATGATCCCGCCAACACCGATATTGGCAGTGGTGGGGCCCAGCGGGGGGGGGGCATACACACTTGTGGATGCCGCAGACGAGGGGGGACAATGGCAGGGTCTGGGGTGGTTGGAGGATCACCTGTCATAATGCAACTGCATCGTTTACGATGCCCTCCCTCGTCCGAACATGCTTGGATGATGGAGAGGGTCATTAACGATGCACAGTGTACACACTGGAGGATATCTTTCCATACTAGTCTAGTAAGTATGGGCCTTTCCAGGAAAAGGCTTTGTTTGCATTTCCAATGTCCATGTTGACCTTTTGCTTGTATCGGCATTGACACAATGTGGTATGGTATGTCGACTATTTCCAGGTGTCGACCTAGACATTGTGCACCCTGGGACCGCACACCCCTCTGAAAGTGCACTGCTCATTTACTCTCCGAGACCCAAAGTCACTGCATATATATGGACAGCCATGGTGTACAGATGCCTCAGGAAATGTGTGCTTCACAATGCGAATGACATTTCCCACGGAATTCTGTAAACGCTAATATCTATAGCACAATTAGTATTTCTGAAGTTATGTAACGTTAGACAGATACGGTGCACAGTGTGGGTTATTTTGTGTTTCTGTCATACTGTGCTCAGTTACACGTAGTCTTAATTAAAACGATTCAAAATGGCTGTCTTTGAAAATATTTGGATTTATCACTTCAACCATATCTATGCTGCTACCATGCTAGTTTCGGAACGCAGCCAAGTCTTACCCACAATTCACCGCTTCATCAATTAAATTTGTTTTCAAAGTTTAGATTCCAGCAACAGATGGTAATGTAAAGAGGAAAAAAGGTTTTGAAGCTAGCAAGATAACACATTTTATGTGACAATATGCAAAAACAAGCCCCACGAAAGCATGCTCCTTGTGCTTTTCAGAATGGGCTTCAGAATTTTCAGGTGGCTTTTATGTGTGAGCGCGTCTTGTTTAATATCTAACACTTAACCTTTTCCTACGCAGAATTCTGATGGGAAAATGACAAATCACCACAGAATATGGCTTAGAAACTTTTACAATTACCAGAACACAGTGGAGTTCAATACGATGAAAATTACGTAATGCTTTAAAAGGGAAATATATGTCATATAACTCTGAACATTTTAAACAGACAATGAGCAACTCTTAGGGGGGGAATTCATTTCATCTCAATGCCTCAGGATTGGTAGGACAAATATTCACAAGTTTTTATATATATATATATATATATATATATATATATATATATATATATATATATATATATATATGTGCTTACTGTAATAACTGGTAATGAGCACAGACAGATTTCATTGTGTTCAGGGGCACAGACAGAAAGAAAAAACGCCCATTGAAAAATTGTGAATACATCGCCAAAATTCATCCATTAAACTGTTTTTCCCATCTGCACCAGTCAAAGGCTACCACTAATCTGATCAAGAATCAGGCTGGAAGTGGTCAGTGCTGACATCAGAGAACCACCCGAAAAATGCCTGGGCACCCCTGCATTTTCACAAATGCACCCAGAAAATATGTCTCCGCCACTAAACATCAGCTTTCTGTCAATCAAACTGCAGCAACTCTGTCATCTATGCATACAGATAGAGATAAGTCTAATGTAACACTCTGCCCCCATTCCAAATCATACGCACCCATACAATCACATAGAGGATTCACCACTAGTAAGGGCACTTTAACGGTATCCTGGTTTGGTGCTGAAAGTTCTGAAAATGACATGCACACCTCCATAGGTGGATTTACACCTCATGGGGCCCTAAGGAAGATACGGGTTTGGGGCTCTCCTTGTTCAAACAACCCATAGCACTATATTTTACTGCTGATTGCAGCCGGCATTGATAGAGTACCTTGGCGTATATTCTACCAAACAAATGCTCAGATGTGTGAACATCAGCATTACGTACTGTGGCAGAGACAGCATCTCTCTGCATGATTGTAATGTGGAGGGTCCGGACCAGGTTTTGGAGCAGTAGCAGAAGCTAGGTTGTGTAATAAGCAGCACCTGTGATCTCCTGATATAAGTGTTTCCATGGCAGAGGGTAAATGCTCCTGATGGTGGATTATCTGCCCAAGTGATAGGCCGGGGGTGTGGGCTATGGTAGTGATAGTGGAGTATATGCAAGAGTCTGTTCTCTGCTGTGATTACCTGTATGCTGATGCCTGTAACTATACTTACCTGTGGAATTGATCTGGTATGCTGTGACCTGCTTTATAAAATAAAGATGAAAGACTTAATTTGAATCCCTGTGTATGTGATGCTTTTCACAGTACCTGCTGGGCCCTAGGCAGGTGCCTATGTTGCCTTGTGGAAAGTCCTCCTCTGCACAAGCGATATCCAGAACTGATCCTGGCAGATTTAAGGGTATTTGTGTAGTTTCACGGCGGCAGTTACGTAGTCAGCGTAGCGTCCCTGTCAGAATCAGCGTAGTGTTCCCGCGGCCAGTGTAGTCCACACAGTCAGTGTCCCTGTCAGTATCAGCGTAGTGTTCCCGCGGCCAGCGTAGTCCACACAGTCAGTGTCCCTGTCAGTATCAGCGTAGTGTTCCCGCGGCCAGCGTAGTCCACACAGTCAGTGTCCCTGTCAGTATCAGCGTAGTGTTCCCGCGGCCAGCGTAGTCCGCACAGTCAGCGTCCCTGTCAGTATCAGCATAGTGTTCCCGCCCGTTCGCGGCAAGCTTACGCAGTTAGCGTAGTCAGTCAGCATTACGCAGTTAGCGTAGTCAGTCAGCATTACGTAGTCAGCGTAGCGTCCCTGTCAGAATCAGCGTAGTGTTCCCGCGGCCAGCGTAGTCCACACAGTCAGTGTCCCTGTCAGTATCAGCGTAGTGTTCCCGCGGCCAGCGTAGTCCACACAGTCAGTGTCCCTGTCAGTATCAGCGTAGTGTTCCCGCGGCCAGCGTAGTCCACACAGTCAGTGTCCCTGTCAGTATCAGCGTAGTGTTCCCGCCTGTTCGTGGCTAGCTTACGCAGTTAGAGTAGACAGTCAGCATTACGCAGTTAGCGTAGTCAGTCAGCGCTTATTACATTGTGTGGAAACCATTGACCATTTTAACCTGGCTGACATGACAGGTGTGAATGTGTTCCTGAAACACCCTCACTATCCACGTCTGCCTGAAGCGTGGCGACGGGATGCAGTACGCGTCCTCCCAACCTGTTCATATCCCCACTATCCACGTTGGTGTGGTGTTGATTTTATGAAGTGTGGTGAGCGCAGCGAGCCACCGATCCCCCAAAACGTGGCGAATACAAGTCAAGTAAGCTGCGTCTCCTCGCAGGGATTGCTGTGCTCGCCACGCTTCGGGCTCGGTTGCTTGGAGTTGATTTTATAAAGTGTGGCTCTCTGCGCTCATCACACTTTATAAAATCAACTCCATGCCGATGTGGATAGCCAGGGTATGACCAGGTAGGGAGGACACGTACTGCGTCCCCTCGCGGGGCTAGCTACGCTCGCCACGCTTCCGGCTGCCGTGGATAGTGGGGGTTTGAAATGGAGGCATTTGCCAGTATGTAACATGGAGCACTGGCAAATGCGTCCTTTATTGTGAATGAGATGCACTTGCCCACCCCACGCCCTCTTTGTGCAGGAGACGCACGCGCTACCGAACCCCTAACCCTGTCCGTCTCCCTGAAGTGGACACAGGCAGGGTTGCCGTACCCTGCCACAAGAATTGAGATGCAAAAGCGTATGAGACGCTCGTGCGTCTCAGACAGGTGGAGAGCCTCTACGCCGGCGCCCGCATGATTGCTTCTCCGCCGGCGCTGTGTGAGAGGTGCTCACTAGGCTTGCCAGGGATGCCGGGGACAGAGCTGCAGCTCCCGGGGACAGTACGGTGACTACGCTGCCTGATGGGGACACTATGCTGACTATGCAGCGCTGCAGGGACACAACGCTGACTATGCCAGGCTGCTGCGGGGACACTACGCTGACAACGTAGCTTAGCCTGTCTCTGTAAAACTACACAAGTACCGATTTAAGTTTCCCTTTCATGTAGCTCAGCATATTGGGTACTGGGTGACGTTGTGACAGTCGGGATTCCAACGGTCCTTTCTCCAACATCGGAATTCTGACTGCTAAATGCCCAACAGTCGGGATCCCAACTGACAGGGGCTATTTTCCCTCATGGGGGGTGGTCCACGAACCCCATAGAGGGAGAAGAGAACCTGTGGCATGTGCTGCAAGCCAGCAAGCCCACAGCATGGCAAGCACATCGAGACCGCAAGGGGCCCCAATGCTCTGTCGGACTACTGACAGTCAGGTTTCCAATGTTGGAGAAATTACCATGGGAATCCCGACTGCCGGTGGTGCATACCGAATACCACACCCCAGCACATTATGGAGACCTTGAAACTATGTTTATCCTATTTTTATTATAACCTTGCCAGATTTGTGTATTTTTTTTTATAAATATCAAATAATCTTTTCTGCTCCATCAGTAATGGAAACCAATATCAGTCAGGCACACAGTAAAAAACAGAGTATGTGTTTTTTTTATCCAGTGCTAATACAGTGGAGGTTATTCTGGTTGGTGCGTAAATTTCCGAAATCTTTCGGAGCGGTCCGCACGCCACGCTGTGCGGACATCGTCTGAACAAATGCCCACCGGACCTCCGCATACGGACGGACTCACACTACAAGAACAGGGCGTGTTTACGGACGACATCCAAACCTTGCGTGTGTGGTGGAGACACACATATTCTGCACGGTCTTACAGCGTTTGCACGGTCTTACCGCATCAGAACGGACGGGAACCTGCCCGTATGCACCGATGTTATTGGTGAATGTAAAAGTGACATATATATTTATATTAGTGATAGGAAGTTCTGTCCATTGCTTGCAGTGTAAATGTGTGTCAAAAATGCAGCATATATTTGTGTGTTTTGTAATGGTCCATTTAAGCTGCAATGGTTCCAATTGAAGCACTGACAAGCGTGTAATTAATGAGTAATGAGTAAAGGAGTGGATTGTATTGTGTTCAGCTGACATTGGTTCAGGTGCGCCCGTACTGATTGGGCATTCCGAATGCCTAGCGCATGACCGAGTGGTGTCCGCAAAGCAATACTTGCTTATGAAGACTGCATATTTCCTGCCTTTTTGTTCGTGTGCAGTCGGTGTGCTGTCCGAATGTACGCGTACCAGAATTAGTGCACTCCCTCGTGTACGCCCATGTTTACGCCCAGTTTAGCCCACTTTGAAACTACGCCCCTGTGTAGTTCCGAATGACGCCCGTAATACGCCCATATCTCCGGAGTGAATGCGGTGCACATTTCTGTACGGTATTAGTGAGAACAAGTACAGAGACCTTGCGTGGCACATGCGCATAGCGTTGCCCACGCATGCGCAGACAGCTAAAAAACGCCATCTGAAAGAGTTCGGGAAAGTACGCATCGACCAGAATAAGGCCCATTATTTGGAAAAATAGCCGCTGCACGGATAGAGAACTATCTACGATCTACACTGTACACAGCATTTTATATCTGTTATGTATTTCTGTATGTATCATTGAAGATATCAAAGTGCTCAGAGATATGTTGCATTTTGGACCTTATCACAGTTTCCACCATCATATATTATACCTAGAAGGTGATTTTTGGTGACGATCTCTTTTTCTCCCTTCATTCTTAACCAAAATCGATAAATAAGGTACAATTTTAAGTTCTCTGCTTCTGATGAATTGTTGATTTAGAATTGCACATTGTATTGTTAGTTTAAAAATCAAAGTTAAATTGAATAAAAAGTATTCTATAAAAAGCAGATGATTTGATGTTTGTGATGTCATACAATTTTTATTTCTTAACATATGTGTGCACTTTACATAGCTGTGAGAAATGTGTCACGTCGTCTGATCACATAGCCAGCCAGACATTTAAATGCTGTGAATCTGATAATGACAGGACAACACTGATATGTACACAAATTGTTAATGTGTGGGATATAGTGGCATTGGCTGTAGGTTAATCAGTCTACGGGTCTAAGTGATTCATCTTGCATCCATCGGTGATCATGTACAGCCTGATGGAACAATGTTAATCAGTGTAAATTGAGTTTTCTTGATTGGGTTATTATTTTTGACATAAGGGAAAGTTTTTATCAGAGGGCAAATACTCCTTTCATTCCTGCCGATCAGAAAATAGAAACTGGACTTTTCAAACTAATGTACACAACCTATTAATTTACTTTCCCGAATAATCCTAATAAAATGAGGATTGTGTGATTTGGGCCTCATTCAGAGATGCACGCTAATTCCGCAGCAGCTGCAAATGTGTAAGCAATGACTGAGCCAAAATCTCCATAAGCCGGGATTTGTTATTGAGATGCCCACGGACGACTTTGTGAGTGCCAGCGGCTACGCACTGTGTCGGTCGCAGAGCAGTCAGGTATCAAAGATCTGAGTAACCCTATGGTCAGGCAGTGGGGCTGCAGGAATAAAGGCAGTGGAGCCATTACACCCTGCACCCTGTCTTTAGCTGGGATCAGTGGTGTTTAGGATATTCTTTTTCTTAATTAAGGGTCGCCATTCTGGCATCAAAGTGCCCAGCAAAAACATCAGGGGACCCCTCTCCCTCATCAGAGCTGTCAGCAGCAGCATCAAGGGACCCACCGCCACCACCAGAGCTCCCGGCGGCATCAACAAGTTCTCCACCAGCAGCATCAGGGGAACCGACTTAGGCATCATATCTCCCATCGCAACACATTAAGGAGGTTATTCTGATCGTAGCGGCCAAACGTGCGTACGTTCGCTATTAACGTACGCTATCCGTACGCGGCCGTTGGGGTTAAGTCCACCCACAAATCAGCCTTATACGTACGGGCAGAAACAACGTCGAAGGGGAGTGGCGTACAATTGAGCGTACGCCAACGTACACGGACGGACCAGCCCTTACACTCCGACAACTTGCGTACAATTGAGCGTACACCACCGTTTACGGACGTCTCTCGTCCGTCTTCCCACCGACTTCTTGCGGCTATCTGAGCGTACGCCAGCTTGCACGGACGGGTCCCTATTGTTTTCAATAGAAAACTCAGCTTATGTCACCGCTCGTGAGAATGAGCGTACGTCCGTGTACGCTGGCATACCCTTCACATATATGGACCTGCAAATCTTGCCTTTCAACTATAATTATGAAAATTAATTAAGTGATTGAATTAATTAATGTGCAAAATAGTGGGCATGGGCTTAAAACATTGCTGAAACATCCTTTGTAGGTGTTAGATGTGGTTTATGTTATTGTATCATAAATACAAAACCTATGTTTGTATTAGAGTAAACACGTTGACACATGTCGACTTGTGTAGATTGAGTGTGCTACTGTGTAAAGTCTATGAAAGCACGTAGTGAATGTGTCTAACTGTTTAACAAATACCTACCTTAGCATATATAAGCAGGTCTTAAAAAGATTCTTACCTTAAATTAAACAAACCTTTAAATGTAGAGAAGTATAGAAAGATAAGCTTCCAATGTGTTTGAGTGCTGTGTGTGGCTTGCAGGTAGTGAAATCATGGTTTGGACTTAATAGACTGCAGCATTGGTTATTACATTCAGGTGTATGTGTTTGAATAGTAATCAGCGTAAATTAGCAAACCCAGGCGCACGCAGGCATGCGGTATCTGTAGGGGTGGTCTGAGCTGGCGGTTGGCGGCCGCCTGTTTTGTGTCCGAAATGAACGGTGCTTTAGGCGATCGTGCGGTAGTAGCACCGCTCATTTTTGGTGCACACCCCCGTGTACGCCCATATTTACGCCCATTTTCCCTCATTATTTCGGCCGCTCCCCTCAACACGCCCCTATGCCGCCCCCAATGCCCGTACTCTCGCGTACAGGTTTTTTCGCACGGAGAGACCCGTCCGTAAGCGTTGTGGAGTGTTCGCGCCTGCGCATTAGCGAATGTACGCATGCGCAGATCATGAAAAACCCCGGAACGTACGCGTACGGCCCGGCCGCACCAACCAGAATAAGGCCCTAAATCTGGCCCACAATGGGAGGTGAGCAGTCACCAATAGCATTGGGGTTGGAGGGAAGCTGGCTGCTGCTGGGCTTATTGAAGCAGAGGTGGTGCCATACTCCCATTTGTATATATATATATATATATATATATATATATATAAATATATATATATATATATATATATATATATATATATATATATATATACAGTTCCACAAGAGAAAAGGCACACGGACACCAGTCAACAGTTTCAAAATGATGTATTGGGCATAGCACTATCTAGCGCTTTCGGGGACACCACCCCGTCTTCAGGATAACAGCCCTGTACAAACAAGTGACCAGACATTGTTCCCCATCCCCCCACACAATAAATAGCATACCACTGATTACTCACCTGTCCAGACGCGGGAGCGCGGATCTCACGGCACAGGGATCCCTAAGACACCGTCCAGTACTTCCTGTGTCTAACCGGAAGTTGCAGGTGGAACGCATCTTGCGCTTCACAGCCCACTTCCGCCTTGCACCATCTTTCCTGATGCGTGTCAGGGCTTCTCCAATGCGCCGGATCATCCACAATCCCTGTACTGGGCAGATAAGCAAAAATGAATAAAAAACACCATAAATAAACAGTGAGAGCATGCATAACATGATGGCAGTACAATAAAATACAAGACAATAGAAAAACGAGACAAAACTGTGCTGGTCGACATGACCAGTCACAATATATAGGTTATCAGAAAATACATCTATGTCAGGCTGTTCCAGTTGACCTTGTCATTGAGGCCACCTGGTCTGGTGGTCCCCAACCTCAAGATCCACTGAGTTTCCTTAATAAGAAGTTTCTTAGCCCTATCACCTCCACGGGGGCTGCAAGGAACCTCATCAATAATGAAATATTTGAAAGATTCCAGAGAATGCCCGGCTTGTTTGAAATGCCTGGACACAGGCTGATCAATATCCTTCCCATTTAAAGTTAAGAAAATCGCCGACTGATGTGCGGCCATTCTTTCTTTAAATTTGCGGGTGGTCTGGCCCACATACCTTAATCCGCACGGACACAAAATAATGTATACTACATAAGATGAAGAACAGCTCAACACCGACCTGATGTCATAGGTCTTAGAGCAATGAGGGTGTGCGAATTTTTTACAAGTAACCATAAATTTACATGTAGCACACATGCCACAGCTGTAACAGCCGGGTGGTTTAGTATACACATTAGGTAAAATCTTCGGCTGATAGTCAGAAATGTCAACATGAACCAGTCGGTCGCGAAGATTACGACCTCTGGTATAGGCTAACAGGGGTTTGTGATCTTTAAAACCCACCAGTTCAGGGTCAGTGGCCACAATTGGCCATAAGGCTCTAGAGGCCCTCTGGACAATCAGGCTAGATACTGAGAATTCATTAATCCAGGGTATACGCTTCCCTATTTGTTTGGGTTTGGGAACCCACAAGGACTGAGGGTCCATATCAAGAACCTGTTGTTTCTGGGAGAGCAAAACGTCTATATCATATCCCCTCTCAACAAATTTTTGGACCATGACGTCCAGCTCGTTGGGAAGCTTCTCCCTGTTACTTGTTAAACGAGCCACCCTAAGCATTTGGGATAGCGGTAAACCCCGCTTAAGGGAGGGGGGATGATGACTGGATGCTCTTAACAGCGTATTCCTGTCGGTACTTTTACAATATCTGCTGGTGGAAATAACCCCATTATCAACTTGAATGGCAACATCCAAGAAATTAGCTTGACATTGGCTGAAGCTGTATGTAAATTTAATGTGCTGGCTGGTGGCATTAATGTTCTCCATCAGAGTGATGAATCATAATTTCTTGGATGTTGCCATTCAAGTTGATAATGGATCCAAAAATTTGTTGAGAGGGGATATGATATAGACCTTTTGCTCTCCCAGAAACAACAGGTTCTTGATATGGACCCTCAGTCCCTGTGGGTTCCCAAACCCAAACAAAAAGGGAAGCATATACCCTGGATTAATGAATTCTCAGTATCTAGCCCGATTGTCCAGAGGGCCTCTAGAGCCTTATGGCCAATTGTGGCCACTGACCCTGAACTGGTGGGTTTTAAAGATCACAAACCCCTGTTAGCCTATACCAGAGGTCGTAATCTTTGCGACCGACTGGTTCATGCTGACATTTCTGACTATCAGCCGAAGATTTTACCTAATGTGTATACTAAACCACCCGGCTGTTACAGCTGTGGCATGTGTGCTACATGTAAATTTATGGTTACTTGTAAAAAATTCGCACACCCTCATTGCTCTAAGACCTATGACATCAGGTCGGTGTTGAGCTGTTCTTCATCTTATGTAGTATACATTATTTTGTGTCCGTGCGGATTGAGGTATGTGGGCCAGACCACCCGCAAATTTAAAGAAAGAATGGCCGCACATCGGTCGGCGATTTTCTTAACTTTAAAAGGGAAGGATATTGATCAGCCTGTGTCCAGGCATTTCAAACAAGCCGGGCATTCTCTGGAATCTTTAAAATATTTAATTATTGATGAGGTTCCTTGCAGCCCCCGTGGAGGTGATAGGGCTAAGAAGCTTCTTATTAAGGAAACTCAGTGGATCTTGAGGTTGGGGACCACCAGACCAGGTGGCCTCAATGACAAGGTCAACTGGAACAGCCTGACATAGATGAATTTTCTGATAACCTATATATTGTGACTGGTGTCGACACGTCATGTCGACCAGCACAGTTTTGTCTCGTTTTTCTATTGTCTTGTATTTTATTGTACTGCCATCATGTTATGCATGCTCTCACTGTTTATTTATGGTGTTTTTTATTCATTTTTGCTTATCTGCCCAGTACAGGGATTGTGGATGATCCGGCGCATTGGAGAAGCCCTGACACGCATCAGGAAAGATGGTGCAAGGCAGAAGTGGGCTGTGGAGCGCAAGATGTGTTCCACCTGCAACTTCCGGTTAGACACAGGAAGTACTGGTTGGTGTCTTAGGGATCCCTGTGCCGTGAGGTCCGCCCTCCCGCGTCTGGACAGGTGAGTAATCAGTGGTATGCTATTTATTGTGTGGGGGGATGGGGAACACTGTTTGGTCACTTGTTTGTACAGGGCTGTTATCCTGAAGACGGGGTGGTGTCCCCGAAAGCGCTAGATAGTGCTATGCCCAATACATCATTTTGAAACTGTTGACTGGTGTCCGTGTGCCTTTTCTCTTGTGGAACTGTATTGAATTTTTGGTGAATGCACCGGATCAAGCTGTCTGGGAGTGCCGGCATATAAGGAGTATGTATATATATATATATATATATATATATATATATATATATATATATATATATATATATATATATATGTATATATAGCGTGAGGGGTTACCGGAGGCACTCGAATAAAAAAACGACACAACAGCCGGTGGTTTTGGTCACCAACATTTCAAAGCTCGGTGGCTCCTTTATCAAGGTGTGTAGAGAACACCTTGATAAAGGAGCCACGGAGCTTTGAAACGTTGGTGACCAAAACCACCGGTTGTTGTGTCGTTTTTTATTCGAGTGCCGCCACAACCCCTGACGCTACAGATAGACAGTACCCACAGCAGTTACTGTGTTCTGCAGGAGGGCACCGACTCATTTGCCTGTTTCATTCTGACCAACGGGGAGTGCCACCAAAGGACACTTTTATATATATATATATATATATATATGTGTTTCAAGGTGGCACTCGATACAAAGATGCAATGGTGTGGTGCAAGGTCCAAAAAGAGATTACACATGCACTTACCTCCCAGGTGAGGGAAGTAATAGAACCAGCACACACAGATTTAGGTGAAGCAAAAAAAACGTTATATTGGAAGCTTACAGCATAGTCACCATATCATGAATACAGGGGATCACCCGACAGCCCGTTCAACTGGTATTAGTCCAGTTTTCATCAGGGGTCTATATCTTTCCATGTTGAGGGCACCCAACAAAGTATTCTTTATTAGGTGGGGGTATGCCAGGCGGGCATACCCCCATTTGTATGTGTATGTATAGCACATGTAATTGTCTTGATAAAAGAAGGAACATCTTCTGAAACATTGACTGTGTCCTGTGTCCTGATAAATATTTTTCAAGTCTGAGTATATCTCTATATCTCTATCTATCTATCTATCTATCTATCTATCTATCTATCTATCTATCTATCTATCTATCTATCTATCTATCTATCTATCTATCTATCTATCTATCGATATAGCTATAGATATATTTGCTATTCATTTATTTCTGCATTAACCTCTATAACTGTTTATTGCTTGCTCTTATTATGTTTATTTCGATGTTCCCATTCTCTCCATATGGTAAACTGGTCATTGCATTTTTAATTGTGCATTACAGAACAAAAAAAAATAATTATATATATTATATTATATATGAATATATGTGCTAATGTCTCCTAGAAAAACCTCTAGACTTATGATGCAATATTTTCCTTTGCAGATAATATTTAGACGTCTTTTTACAGTGTAGTTCTAGCATCGTCTAGCTACATTTAAAATTCAGACTTGAGAAGTGACTTTTTTTTTTTTTTTTTCCTTACAAGATAGTCTCAAATATGTTGGAGGGTAGAGGTAAAAAAAGTGTAAAAACAGTCAGTGAAAAGAAGTTCAACAAAATCTGTTATTTAGATTACCACTTAACAGAATAAACAAGAGATTGGAATGATAATATTGTCTCATAGAAAGAAAAAAAAAAGGAAATTCATCTCGGTAAATAAAAAGATAAGCAGTGTGATAATCTACCAAGTCTGCTTCAATCAAGATTCAGATCATAGGTGTGTGTTAGGGGTGCACAGGCACCCCCTAATGCTGTGCCCACCCTTATGAACACCTCTGCCGCTAGCAATACCAGCAATACCTTAAACCAAAGAGTTTTGCTCTTTAGAACTGTATTCCATTTAAAGAAGCGCCCATCGATCAATTATATGTGTGTTTGCATTGTTAAGTATATTAGACCATTGTCATATCACTACACACCTGTGTCATCCATATATGTTTATGACTGTATTTGCATGTACTGTTACACAGAGTAATTAGAAGATTAACACTGAAATAGGCCGGAGATTAGGGTGTGGCTGAGAGACTTTTTATATTGTAGCGAGTGCCAATAAATGATGGAAGACACGCCCGATTGGCGGTGTTAGACACGCCCAATAGGTGGAGCTATGCACACTCCTTTGACGGTGCACCCCCTAATAAAATGTGCTGCGCACGCCTATGGGTCAGATCATTATTTTACTGAACCAGGAAATGTTGATGATATTTATTTACTAATAAGATATATGATTATTTCTGTCGCATAGGAATTAGAATGTTCGGAAAATATTTGGAAATATGTAAGTTTAACTGTTTCTGAATTAATATGGAAAACAATCTTACTTGATGTTTCCTATCTGCTTGTGGTATTTGGTCAGAAGGTCAGTGACCATGTCATTAAAGTGCCGTCATGGTTCAACTGTTGGTTCAAGGTGCCGGGCTCGACAGCCACACACTGTCGACAGTTTCACAGTGTCAACATTTAGGATGTCATCAAATTTCTGCTTATATTCACATATTTTTGCATGTTTAAGAAACTTAAAAAAAATGTTTTTGTTTTATTTTAGGTAACGCAGTTTTCCCAGAGACTGCTTGCAGAGAGGAAATTATGAGTTCATTTCCACCAGTAAGAAAGCAGCAGAAAGTGGTGTATTACCAGTGTATCACACTCACCATATACAATTAGCTAAGTACCGAATTACCAAATAAGTGAGTTTGCAAGACTCCAGCTTCTTAAAGTGATAAGGTGTAGCGTGATAAACAACCAGCCAATCAGCTCCTACCTGTCATTTTTCAAACCCAGCCTGTAACATGTGTGGTACGAGCTGATTGGCTGGCTGTTTATGACTGTCCATTTTATCACTCTTTGAAGCTTGATACATCAGGCCCCAAGCCTGGTCCTCTGGGATGAGCTCAGTCACTGATGTATTTATAATGGGTACGGTGTGTGTGCGATGCGGCTTAACAGCAAAGTCAAATTTGAAATGGCTATAAAGAGGAGGGCAGTCAAAGAGGTTTAAACAAGATGGGACACCCAAATCATTTGCAGCATATAAAGAATGTAATAAGAAATTTACAAATTCAATCAAGATGGCTAAATTAGAGAAAAATAACCACAGATGTCAAATCTAATCCCCCCAAAAATTCTACAGTTATATGAACGGGAAACGGTTAAGGAAGGAACATATTGACTCACTAAAAAATAAGCAGGGTACCCTGGTAATAGAAGGAAAAGAGAAAGTGGAATTATACAATTAATTTTTTGCTTCGGTATTTACAATGGAAGACTCTTCAGAAGATCTCCCACATATTAAATGCTTGGCTCATGATTGCTCCCAAACTGTATGTTTGAGTGAGGAAATAGTCAAAAATACATTACAGAACCTAAATAGTAACAAATCTCCTGGCCCGGATGAAATACACCCTAGGTTACTAAAATAATTGAGTTCTGCAATAGCACTACCATTATATCTGATATTTCATGAAACACTAAATTTGGGTACAGTACCAGGGGACTGGTGCATAGCTAACGTAGTACTAATATGGAAGAAAGGTAGCAAAACTAACCCAGAAAATTATAGAGTGGTCAGCCTTACATCCATTGTAGGGAAAATATTATAAGGAATAATAAGAGATAGTATCCAAAATTTCTTAGAACAGGAGAAGGTGATAAGTAAGGCTCAGCATGGGTTCGTCAAAAAAATAAATCATGTCAGACTAATTTAATAAGCTTATATGAGGAACTCTGTAGACGGTGGACTTAGGGAAATCTGTTGATGTAATACTTAGTGATTTCGCTAATGCTTTTGACATAATGCCTCATAAAAGGTAATTAATAAAACTAGGTAATTTAGGGTTAGGAGATACAATTTGTAATTGCATTAAAAACCTGGTTGCACAATCGGGGGACAGAGAGTTGTGGTAATTGGCATACATTCCAGCTGGGGTAAGGTCCAAAGTGGAGTCCCACAAGGTTCAATATTGGGTACCCACCTTGTTTAATATATTCATTAATAATATACGTAAGATTACAATATTTGCGGACAACACAACATTGATTCAGGAAATTAACTCAGGAGAGGATGTGGATACACTACAAAGTGACTTAATTAAACAGGAAAGGTGGGCGGAAAGGTAAAAAATGCAGTTTAATGTAAAGTAATTCATTATGGAAACAAAAATAAACAAGCCGCTTATAGGCTAAATGGAGTCATTATAGGGAATTCTGCTGTAGAGAAGGACTTGGGGGTCATCATAGATGAAAAATTGGGTAAAAGCGCACACTGCTCAAGTACAGCAGCAAAAGCAAACCGGACACTGGCATGCATTAAAAGGGGTATGGATTCAAGGGATGCCAATGTGATAATGCCCCTTTACAGGTCATTGCTGAGACCACACTTAGAATACTGTGTTTAGTTCTGGGCACTATGGCCCCTGCCATGCTTTTTTGGCTAAACCACATATCGTACATCACCCACTTGGCAGACAAAAAAAAATCCCCTCGTACAGTATAAACTGAAACCAATGTCTGTGTTTGTTGAACCTGTTTAACATGTGTTATTTAAATTAGTTAGCAGTGTAATCCATTATCATATATAGTTTAATCAATTAGCAAAGGAGTAAATACATAAATATTCCATACATCTATTGGCTGTAATGTTTTGCCATGTCATTTTGCATATTTTGTGAATTTTATCTGCAATTTTAAAACGATGGCATATTGCATGATTTCCTGTGGGCAGTATTTTTTCATGACTCCTAGGCCTGGTTATCTCTCTGCCTTGTATACTGTATGAAGTGTTCATCTCACACCTAAGGCCGTATAATCAGAGATTGCGACCTCATTAAGGCAGGGCCACTGTACCTTCTGTTTCATGTCATCAGCTTGTGTCATGATCCCCTCAATGTACAGCGCTGTGTAATATGTCAGCTCTTTATAAATGAGAGATATTACTGCTAATAATACACTGGAATAAATGTAAGGGTATTTTGTGACCTGCGGCTATTTGAGATAATGTCGGCTTCTTATTGTCAGCGTATTGAAGACACATTTCTAAGTAGTCGCTCCGAAGTTGGAATGAGAACAATAGATTTATCTCAGCTGCGTATTAAATGCAAATATATAGCCGTCTTAAAGGAAATCTATCATGCTGTTTTGTGTATCTGGGGATTTCATGTATAAAATTAAATTTTATTTATTGCAGAATACTGGTATTATTATATTATTTTATTTATGAAAAGCTGAAAAATTACCCAGTGTGGCACATTTTAGGGCTCATGACATACATAAATAGTAATGCAAGATAAAATGGCAGTGCCCAGGGTCATCTTAATGCATGGGTTTACTGGGCAGCTGCCCCAGGGCCCCACAATTCTAGGGGCCTTGGAGCATGGGTTTGCTGGTGCCTCTGGAGTTTCCAGTAGAGATTGCTGCCCGGATGCTTGGTTTGTGAATTACACAAAATCAGAGCTGCTGGGACACATTATCTACCGGCCTGCAACCAAACAGTGACTGGCTGTAATGTAGGGTACACACCAGAACGATTTGGCCTCAAAACACACAATTTAGATTCAATCTGGACCGAATGTATGTAAATTGGGCATGTTTTTGGCCATTTCTGATCCAAAGCGCCCCCCGGCGGGTTGTTTGGTCATTTCACAGATCCTACCTGCAGCAGGTATGATCTGGAAACGACCATTGAGTTGGGTACAGGGCGAGATCTAATCGGATTCAGATCTTGTACAGATTGTGAGCCAAATGTATGATTATCTTACGATCTGCTCACGACCTGCATCGTTCTGGTATGTACCAGGTATAAGCGTTCTATTTGCTGGGTGGTTATGATTTTTTTTTTTACTTAAGTTGGCGCCCCAGTGCATTGCCATTGCTTTGCCTAGGGCCCACAATGCCATTAAGAAGGCCATGTCAGTGCCCTAAGGAGCTGAAGGTATGTACACATAGGCCCTTATTCAGATCTGATCGCAGTACAAATTTATTCCCAAAATGGGCAAAACCATGTGCACTGCAGGTGGGGCAGATGTAACATGTGCAGAGAGCGTTAGATTTGTGTGAGTTATTTTGTTTCTGTGCAGGGTAAATACTGGCTGCATTATTTTTACACTGCAATTTAGATTTCAGTTTCAACACACCCCACCCAAATCTTACTCTCTCTGCACCTGTTACATCTGCCCCATCTGAAGTGCAGCATGGTTTGCCCATTTTGAGAACAAATTTGTACTGCAACCAGATCTGAATAAGGGCCATGGTGCGATGTGGAGGCCGCCAGTATCCGCAGGGATGGAGGGACAGCGCGGGGGGAAGGGGGGAGGGGGCATTGAGCGGGGCCATGTAGCATTGAGTGGCATGGCCCGCCTTTCCATCCAGCAGATGGAAGCACAAATAGATTTTGCTGCACAGTCTGTTTCTGCTTTTGATCCTGATGCCCGCGCACCGTGCCCCTATCTGGATCGAATGCGGCTGTACATGCGCGATTCATGTCACTTTCTATTAGAGTTGGACTATATAGTCCAAATCAAATAAAGTGACCCTGATTGGCACAGTGCGCATGCAGCATTACTGTCCAATATTTGTGGGGAACACGCAATACATGCAATAGCGGAATAACAACTGCAACTACTGGTGTGGAAATGGTATATACAGTTCATGCATTTATATTGCATTTGACTAAAGTTAAAAGGAAATTTAGGCAGCATTGATGTGGTATTGGTTAGCATTACTACGTCACTGCACTGAGGTCATGGGTTCTATTCCCACCATGTGTTATATATACAGGGCAGTAAGGACGGTGTAATGGTTATAGCATTACTGCCTCACAGCACTGAGGTCATGGGTTCTATCCCCACCATGTGTTATATATACGGGGCAGTACGGATGGTGTAATGGTTAGCATTACTGCCTCACAGTGCTGAGGTCATGGGTTCTATTCTCACCATGTGTTATATATACAGGGCAGTACGGATGGTGTAATGGATAGCATTACTGCCTCACAGCGCTGAGGTCATGGGTTCTATCCCCACCATATGTTATATATACACGGGGCAGTACGGACGGTGTAATGGTTAGCATTACTGCCTCTCACCGCTGAGGTCATGGGTTCTATCCCCACCATGTGTTATATATACGGGGCAGTAAGGATGGTGTAATGGTTACATTACTGCCTCACTGCACTGAGGTCATGGGTTCTATCCCCACCATGTGTTATATATACGGGGCAGTACGGATGGTGTAATGGTTAGCATTACCGCCTCACAGCACTGAGGTCATGGGTTCTATCCCCACCATGTGTTATATATACGGGGCAGTACGGACGGTGTAATGGTTAGCATTACTGCCTCACAGCGCTGAGGTCATGGGTTCCATTCCCACCATGTGTTATATATACGGGGCAGTACGGACGGTGTAATGGTTAGCATTACTGCCTCACAGCACTGAGGTCATGGGTTCTATCCCCACCATGTGTTATATATACGGGGCAGTACGGACGGTGTAATGGTTAGCATTACTGCCTCACAGCGCTGAGGTCATGGGTTCTATTCCCATCATGTGTTATATATACGGGGCAGTACGGATGGTGTAATGGTTAGCATTACTACGTCATGGGTTCTATTCCCACCATGTGTTATATATGCAGGGCAGTACGGATGGTGTAATGGTTACATTACTGCCTCACAGCGCTGAGGTGTCATGGGTTCTATCCCCACCATGTGTTATATATACGGGGCAGTACGAACGGTGTAATGGTTAGCATTACTGCCTCACAGCGCTGAGGTCATGGGTTCTATTCCCACCATGTGTTATATATGCAGGGCAGTACGGATGGTGTAATGGTTACATTACTGCCTCACAGCGCTGAAGTCATGGGTTCTATTCCCACCATGTGTTTTATATACGGGGCAGTAGAGATGGTGTATCGGTTAATATTACTGCTTCACAGCGCTGAGGTCATGGGTTCTATCCCCACCATGTGGTATATATACGGGGCAGTACGGATGGTGTAATGGTTACATTACTGCCTCACAGCACTGAGGTCATGGGTTCTATTCCCATCATGTGTTATATATATGGGGCAGTACGGATGATGTAATGGTTACATTACTACCTCACAGCGCTGAGGTCATGGGTTCTATTCCCACCATGTGTTATATATACGGAGCAGTACGGATGGTGTAATGGTTAGCATTACTACGTCACTGCACTGAGGCCATGGGTTTGATTCCCACCATGGTCCTTTCTGTGTAGAGTTTGCATAGAACCCATGCCTCCCAGCACTGAGGTCAAGGGTCCTATTCCCACCATGGGTTATATATACTGGGCAGTACGGACGGTGTAATGGTTAGCATTACTACGTCACTGCATTGAGGCCATGGGTTCGATTCCCACCATGATCCTTCCTGTGTAGAGTTTGCATATTCTCCCCGTGCTTGAGTGGGTTTCTTCAGGATACTCTGGTTTCCTGTATAAAAAAAAAATTTCTTTCATTTACAATTTGGATATTAAGCTTTGGAGCAGCTTTTGTTTCTAGCTGAGCTGGCGACTGGACATTGTAACTATAGCGTACTAAGAAATGGATGTGGCCAATACAGCATAAGCGTGGTTTAGCCTCATTAATGAACTATATTTAAAATATATTCTGTTAGTTATAAGTAAATACAGTACAGCCAATATGACCAATATTAAATAGTCCATTGAATAAATCTATCGTCTAATACCATAATGTAGAGATAATTCTCTTTACTAATATATAACGTTATTATTGTACTAACCACATAATACTTTAAAGTCAAAATTATACCATAAGAGACCATTATAGTAATATATCATAGTGACCACTATATATTGCAACTCTTGTGGCAATCAATGCAATGCTCCAATTTCTTGAGATTATGTAATGCCAACGTCAATTCTCTGTGCAGTAAAGACTACCAACAAAGTCCCACACAGATCTCCCAATTTGGGTACCAGTATTTCACCCTTTAATGTTCTTTTGGTTATCTTAGCAATTATGGTTGCTAAAGGTGCCCATACACGGTGAGACCATTGCATGCGTTTTGGTCTAGATCGCATTGAATGCAATTTGCATGCAATTTGCGTGTAATCCGAATGGGACCTTATTCAAATATTATGTGCAGCACATTACACAGTTTTACCTAGTTTTCATTGCCCGCAGAATCTTAAGGACTGGTTAGGTGATATTTCCACCTTCACAAATTTGGTTGAAGCCCCTTTTTTGACTAGAAAGCCTGGGTGCTATAAGTGTGTTAACTGTACGACATGCTGGTACTTAGAGACCGGTGATACCTTCCTTCACCCACACTCTGGTGTTAGAATACCTATCCGTCAGGTACTCACATGCTCCAATACTTTCGTTATCTACATTATTCGTTGTCCTTGTGGTCTTCTCTATGTAAGGTAGACCACAAGGCAATTTAAAAAGTGTATGGCCAATCATCTTTGGACTATAAGGCAAGCATTAGAAGGCAAGACTGGTCCCACGGAACAACCACTTCCGAGGCATTTTTGTAAATTCAAACACAGTTTATCCACACTATGATATAAGACCATAGATCAAGTCCCCGCTGGCCAGAGAGAAGGTGATCGAAACAGATTGGTGTTGCAAGGGGAATTATTTTCTGTCTCACTGGAGTAAATGGGAGCTGTACCCAATGGTAAGAGCCAAATTTTGATGCACAGGAAGTATATTAGCCTAGACGACTAGTGTTGTAAGTGGGAAACGTTATGGTCACAGTTGTATTGCAGAAATTCACAGAATACATTTATATTTACCGCAGTGAGGTTACATCTGCAGATCTAAAGACCTCACTGTCTTCCCTCTACCATTCCTATGGATGAGCTGAACAAGGCTTGTGACAGTGTCCTAGAGTACTTCACACCTGTGGTGATAGCAACCTCATCACTGCAGGACTAAGATTGGATATACGCGTGTTGTGTTAGACAGAAGGATACCTTGGATTTTGTTAGTTCTGTCAGATAAATCACAACAAAGTAAATGTAGGATTGATGTAAAGCTGTGTTAGGAAAGTGTGAGCAAAGGGAAAGAGTGGAGTGAGTTAAATCACAGCATAGGGAGGGAAGCGTCTACGTCGGCTGTTAGCTTACTTTAGTTTCTGTTGATGGCACCTTTTTAATTACAACAAACAAACAAACAATAAAACCAGTATGGTACCTTCCGGTAGTCAAACGTATGCATGAGGATAGCGTTCTAAGGCGATATAGTACTGTCATCTTCTATAAGGATCAGAGATGTGCAAGTTCGGATTTACCCCTATCTCAAAATGGGATCTTACTGGCTATCCGGCTTTTGAAGCCAGAACATGTGACAGCCAATAGCCAATAAGATCCAGGTAAATCTGAACCTGTACATCTCTAATAAGGATATAGTGGATCATGCTTCTCTTGATCACATTTGCATTCAACACAAATAACTATGGACATAGGAATGCCCGGCATTTCATGGGGGTATGTATAGATCATACAGAGGAAGCTGAGGCGGGGCTAGGACATCAGATAATATTTATGCACTGATTGATGCTCCACCTCCACTGTAGCTCCATTCACATCATCCTATTTTGTCACTTCCAGGCCTGACAATTTCTGATGAAAGCCCGAGGGTGAGATTTAATAGGATGAGAGATTCAGAAAGTGAGAGATTTGGTTAAAAAATCTCCAGTTTTTTTAAAGCAGCAATCATTTACACTGCAAAACCAGTGTGATTTTGCAGTGTAAATGATTGCCGCTTTAAAAAAAATGGAGATTTCTCACCGAAAGTGAGAGATTTGGGAAGAAATCTCCAGGTTTTTTTAAAGCGGCAATCATTTACACTGCAAATTCAAATGGGTTTTGCAGTGTAAATGATTGCCGCTTTAAAAAAACCTGGCGATTTCTTCCCAAATCTCTCACTTTCTGAATCTCTCATCCTATTAAATCTCACCCCAAATCTCTCACTTTCTGAATCTCTCATCCTATTAAATCTCACCCCTTGTCTCCATCTCTGGACAAAGTAAATGGATTCATCCATAGAAATTATGGGTACTCAGAATCCCCATGGTGTGCGCTATTTAGGGATGCCGGGAACAATTAAAAAAAAAATGTCATAACATTAAGAATTTATATTTATGTGAATTTAAAAATAGCAATTCTTATTCATGGCCCTTTTGTGATCTTATGCATTAGATTGTCTATTGTGGAGAATGAAGGGAATCAATTTCCAATCAAATTATTCTATCTTATCTTCAATTGAGTGTGCACTATATATATATATATATATGTTACCTGTGGTCTCTATATTCAGATATTCACTTTTCTTATATAGAACATATGAAAAAACAAACACAGGCAGCGGTGGAACTCATAAGGCACAAAAATGCTATTCTCCCTCTTTAGCTCCACCTACATTATCCACAGCTCGGCCCACAACTTTCCCCTATCGGGGCCCTGCCCATCTTTTCAGTCCCGGGCCCCACATTTTGTGAAGGGAAACCAGCAGGTGATACAAACTCTTATACTATGGGTAAGATGTAACTTCGGTGGCCGTGTAGGATGCAGGCAGAACTTGGAAGCTTCTTAAAGGGGCAATCACAGACAAGGCAAAGACCATGGTTTGTAAAGGATTGCCCCTTTAAAGAAACATCTGAGCTTATTCAGGATCCTGCACAGCTGCAGACGTTATTATATCTCTAGGACTTTGAGCCTAGACATGGAACTCTGTAGGCTGAATGGAAAGTCCTGCACAGCAGAGGCGAAACTCTGGAAAACAATGCAGTCATCTGCCGCCTGCAAGTTTGAATCATTTAATAAAAAGCTGTCAATATCACTCCACCTCCCAGCAGACCAGTAGATGTCATACTTTTTTTATTCTAAACATAATTTCTGCAAGTGTCATACCCTGTATTAGAACCCATGACCTTTTGCACTAGAAGCAGACACCTTACTGTGACAAACTCATTCCAAGGCTGCACAGACAATGTCACCCCTGTCTGGGAACTTTAAGCTCTGCTACAGTCAGTTGGTTTGGAAGAGGGATTCACCCAAGAGAATGGTTTAATCCATAATGTTTTATACCATTCAATAAAATATGGAACTAATCAGTTTAAGATAAGACCTAGTGGGCAAACGGAGAGTAAAAACCTAGACATACAGTAGCGATAGTGATTGGGAACAGGATTGCAGAACACTCCTGACACATTTATAAAACAAAATGGCTTTTAAATGGAATTTTAAGATAAGTTTTATTATTTTCCGTGGCAGTAAAAGGGAGCTGAATGTGATTGGACGTTATTTTGTGCTACGGTAGTTTGTTTGACCCTTTGCGCAGCTTCGCATCCCAGTGGCAAAACAAACAACACATTCTGCTTTCATTTTGAATAGAAATTGCATTGCTCGTCCACCTTGTGTAATTATGTTAGTGAGACAGATAATGTTTAGTTAATGTGTAAAGTAAAGTAGTTCACACCCGTATCTGTGATACTGTACACTCCTTAGGTACCACTTGCTGCAAATATGCCATTTAGCAACAATGAGATTATATTGGCTTCAGTGGAAGGGAATTGCATATGATTATTTTGCAGTGTATATATATATATATATATATATATATATATATATATATATATATATATATCTATATACATATCTATAATATGTAGTTTCATTAAAACTTCATGTTTATATAGACTTTCGCAGTGATTTAACACTGTCATTGAAAAAAACATTCGGAGTCAATAAAATTAACCTATTTATATTGTTTACCTATATATTTTTTAAATTATTACTTGCTTTTTTTTAAGTTAGGCATGTTTTGAGTGTTATTTAGATTTTTTTATTAAATCATTAAAAGAGGCATATTATAATAATGGGTATATGTACTGTATTAAACCATATAAACGTGGAATATACTTTGGAAACATACATTTGGGGGGGGGGGGGGGGGGGCACCAGCACATATTAATGATCCCTCGAATGTACTATGGCGGAACCGAGCTTGGTCCCATAGCAATGCCATCTACATGTGCTTTGCTGCATACAAATTACCGTGAGAGGGTTCCATAGGAAGCTTCACCTGTGTGATCATCTTATATAGCGCACACATATTCTGCAGCGCTTTACAGAGATTTTTTGAACATTCACATCGTCCTTGCTGCCAATCATTGCAGTTCTCACGCATTGCACGGGCAAGATTCATTCGGAGCCTCTGTTCCTGCATCTATATATTAGTACTTTTGGGTCAAACTTCATTTTTTATTGCTGAGGAGGTACTTATTTCCTAGCACGGCGCCCAGGATCTAGATTGTATGTGTCGGGCCGATATCGCAAGCATTGCATGCATCTTATGTGTTTGTGTGGCATAAGATGCATGCGATGCAATTGACGCAATCGACGAGATTTTTACATTGGAATCCATGTGAAATGGTCCCTGAGACCCAATTTTACATTTATTCCAATGTAAAAAGCCCCCCAAATGCCAATTTTAATTGCTAACCCCCCCTCATGGGTGAAATGCCCCCCCCCCCAATTGTTAACGCCACCCCACTATTGACGCCAACCCGAAGTCGAAGTGTGGCGAGGGGCGGTGGTACGCGTCCTCCGACCTTTTCATACCCCCACTATCCACGTCGGCGTGGAGTTGATCTTACATAGTGTGGCGAGCGCAGCGAGCCACCGAGCCCGAAGCGTGGCGAGCGCAGCAAGCCCCGCGAGGGGACGCAGAATACATGTGAAGTAGTCCGCGTCCCCTCGCCACGCTTCGGGCTCGGTGGCTCGCTGCGCTCACCACACTATATAAAATCAACTCCACGCCGACGTGGATAGTGGGGGTATGAAAAGGTCGGAGGACGCGTACCGCCGCCCCTCGCGGGCTCGTTGCGCTTGCCACGCTTCGGGTTGGTGTTGATAGTGCCGGTGGCGTTAACAATGGTTATTGGGGGTTTTATTACGATTTTTATGGATGGATAAGATCCATGAGATCCATAAGATGAGATCCATAAGATGCGATGTTGTACATACAATTAAAAATCTTTTCAATTGTATAGATTGTATGCCTTAATTACGGCATACAATCTTATGCAATGGGCGCTGTGCTAGGAAATAAGTACCGCTGAGGATGCTGGTGATAGCAAAATTCAAATTTTGGGTTTAAAGTAGGCAATTATTACACATGCTCCTAAGTGTCTGGTTATTAAATGTAATGTGTTTTTCTCAGAGTGATGCAGGGGTGTTGCAGTATTTACGTGTGTAGTTTAATTTTCTGTTCTCGGAGCAATAGGAAATTGGTTGGGTGATCACATAGGCAAGCAAAACAGAATTACATTTTCAAATTGAGAAACCCATCACATGACTATCACATATACATACCTCCCAAGTGTCCTGCTTACAGGGGTACAGTTCTTTACCCCTGTACAATTGTCCCTCCTGTGGGCTCGTTGGGGAAGCCAGACATCACCGTTGCTCTGCAGAGCCGGTGATTGCATGCGCATGGCACCTCTTCGCCGCAGAGAGGGAGCGGGGACTGGCCAGCTGTTCGGACATCACTGACGCATTTCAGAATGACAAAAGGCGGGTGATATACTTATAGCATTAAAACTGAAACGCTAGTTGTTGAACAGTTGTTTTATCACAATATTTAAGACCCAATTGTCTCAGCACACAAAAAAAAAATAAGAAATCGAGATTATTATTATTGTTCTTATTGGTATTATTATACTATTGCAGACTGTGTTTTTCACATATGACCGGAACGCATACTTGCATTCATTTTTTATGTTAATACCATGTCTATTATTTTGTTTATATTTATCCTTATTGTTATTTGCCGTTGCGATTTAAGTGTTATAGTATTTACAATGAATTCAGCTCAGCTGCTATTTAATGAGATAACACACTTCAAAATCTCATAACAAAATTATTGCATTTAGCAATCTGTTACCAAAATAAAGTCTACTCCAAATGACCTTACAGCAAACATACAATGCTGAAAACATGCTTGCTTATAAAAATGCTGATCATCCAGTGTGTGCAGAACCTCAAGAGATTAAATATTATGTTTGTATTGACAGTTTTTGCTTTTGTGGGGGGGGGGGGGGGGGGTGTCACATGTTATTTGTAGGGGAGGTCAATGATGACTAATTTAAGTTTTAAATATTATTTTGGGCAACAGAGGGGTCTATCCTATTAACCCTGAGGGATGCGGTCATTTGTTCTACATCATGATGGTGGACAATCATAAGTTCGACATGGGAAAAGGTCGACATGGGTCTAGGTTGAAATGGAAAAAGGTTGACATGGTTCTAGATCGAAAGGTCATTAGTTCGACAGGTCCTTAGTTCGACATGTCATTAGTTCAACAATGTCTAGGTCGACAGTGAAAAGTTTGACATGGGGTTTTTCTCATTTTTTCTTTGAGCCGACGTGCCGACAGGCGGTATTTCATGCCCTACCATCCACTAGGGCGTGGTGGGAGAATATAATAGTGTGCTGAGCATAGCGAGGTGATGCGGTGCACTTTAAACTGTGTACATGTCGACTGTGTTGACATTCAGGTAAAAAAACATTGAAGAACCCCATGTTGACCTTTTCACTGTAGACCTAGACATTGTCGAACTAACGACCTGTCGAACTAATGACCTTTCGACCTAGAACCATGTCAAATTTTTCCCATGTCGATCTAGACCTATGTCGATCTAGACCCATGTCGACCTAATGGTGTCGACCTAATATCTGGCGACCATCATGCTGTAGAACAAACGATCCCAACCCAACCTTGAAGGGTGTGAGTTGACGTTCGGGTGCCGTTTTAACGCTGAAAACTGTACCCAAATTAAACCTAACTTGCACCTCGCAGGGACGAATTCGCTGAAAATTACTTGCACCCCTATGGAGTTGTGAGCACTTTTCAGCAAATTTAGCCCGCCGTATAGTGCGCCCGGTGTCGGGATGATTCGCAACTTGCAAATCATCCGCACCGTTTGGGATTAATAGGATCATCCCCAAACAATGTTGCAACACTATGATTCTGGGCTCGTTTGCTGCAGCTTCACAAGTTCAGAGCATTTGAAAATACAACCTCTGCATATACTCCGGGAATATTCGCAATAAAAACCAGTGATTTTCTTTGTCCCTTTTCCCCGGTTTCCTGCATGACAGCCATTCTCCTATTGTGCAGGGGCTGTCGCCATGCTGAAAATAAAGAAGCAATATTAATTGACGTATATTGCAACACTCGTTTGGTGTGAAGACGGAGCCCGTGAGGATTGATTTGTCAGGCCTGTCACTTCAGTCATGAGATGTGCGATTCCAACTCCGAGTTACAGGTAGTGGGAGACTGAAGTGATGACACCAGCGTTTCACACCGAGGCAGGCTCCAATTACTGACGTACCTGGATTAGCAATTCACAATTCTGAGTACACAAAGGTGCAGATCCCAAGGCTCTCCGATGCTAATTGATATATGTGCGAAATGAGTATTATTTACACGGAGGGAGCAATCTGGGCCCAAAGTCAAATTGTGTTGCTTTCCTTCTATTTTGTCATTGGTCCTGACAGAGATGTTCTAACGCTACCATGAGCGACTTTGCCCGACGTTGTTTACGGTACATCAGTAACCTTCTCCCTGACAATAAAAGGCTTCATTGTTCTTATCTATGTCCAGGAATTGCTTACTTGCTTCTGATAGAAAATCCAAACTGCGTTCTCATTACTGATGTGTTCTCACACGAAGAACAATCACAATCTGATACCACCGCCAATCCTGTATCTGTATGTGAAAGAGCAAGATGTTTTTGGCAGAACTGCCGTTCTTCTGTTTCACATTGTACAATGGGGATATCACAAACAGTAGATTGCTTTGGGACATTCTTATAATGCAAAAGTAATGTGTAAATATGCACAATGCACCCGGAATGTGCAGCCCAGGAGTTAGTGACAGAAGTTTCACATAACTTCCAAATCGGAACAATAGACAATGGTGAATCAGCTCCAACAGGCTACCGTGCATGTCAACAGTGTGCGGCGCCTGATTAACCAATAGGCGGATTAGGCTGCAGCCTAGGGCGCCAGGACTGTGTGTGTGTGTGTGTGTGGGTTGGGGGTGGGGGCTGCGGGGGGGGGGGGGTGCCTGGCAGGTGACAGCTGAGGAATAGAATGAAGGCCTAATTTATTCCATACTTGTGAGCTATCACCCATCCTGATGTACTGTGGGGGGTAAAGTTCTTAAGGTGACTGCCAGATGGCTGTGCCAATGTGTAACTTTGCGCCAGCTGGGCAGCCTAAAGCCTTCTCCTTCCCACACTAGAAGCCAGTGTCAGAACTACCGAGGGTGCAACTGCTATGGGGCCCCATGGGCAGCAAACACTCCCCTGCACCGTGACTATTACTTAATTAAAAAAATGTTGTGGCACGGGCCAGTTACGTGCTCGCGTGCAGGAGAGGAGTGTATGGAGCCAGAAGGAGGAATCGGGAGAGTCACGCCGTGCCGGCTAGACGGAGATGGAAGAGAAAGCTCTGTGTGGACAGTGGCCGCTCACCTGTAGGAATGTAGGAAGTGCCAGGCCACTGGGGAACTCAACTTTGTAATGGTCATTGTGGTTTGTTGCGTATGGTATAATGGGCAGGGGGGGTCCCCATTTTAAATTTTGCTATGGGGCCCACAAAGTTCTAGTTGTATCCCTGCCTCAAGCATTAGATTGTGTGTATAGCAGCATTACAAGGGGAGCTACATGTGTGTGAGTCTAGGGCACCTAGAACCTTTTATCGGGCCCTAACAGTGTGACACTCACAACTAGCATCTAACAGTGTGACACCAATGTCCAGCATCTTAGTAGATAAAGCATCTTACTTTCAGGCACATCCCATGAAAGTGTAGTCTTGGGGATAAAAGACCTCACTAGTTCCACCTCTCGTCCACATTTCTTTCAGTGGACAGACAATTCTCAAATACAGTTGGGATACTTACCTACTCTCCTGGAACCTGCAGGAAACACCCCATTATTTCTTGTAGTCCCCCACACCCCTGGAAGAGTGGGCACCCCTTTCACATCCCACCCACCAGAATGAGGAGAATAGTCGGGACTCCGCTGTAGACAAAGAAGGGCGGGGCTAAGAACACGTTTCAATGGCAATAGCATAATTTTGCCCCCTATGTAAATATGTGCCTATCACATAATTTTCCCAACAATGGAGGGGGGCCAAATGACACGATTAATCCGGGCATGCTCCCGTTGCCGCCCTATTGCATCTCCCTGTGCTTATCCCAAAAAGAAAACCGGAATCCATCAAAGTAGGCAAGTACGCTTTGGATACAGTCGTTATGACCTGCGCCGGAGCTGTTTGATGCATTTCTAATGTTGTAATCAGAGATGCTTTTAGATGCAGTGGGGCTGATTCTAAATCAGACGTAAAGTGACTGTAGTAGCGGCAGCTGCGTTAGAATGTTTTGCTACTTTATGCTAATGCAAATACAGATGTGGACGCGCTCATCTGACCCGCGGTTATTCGCAATTGTGGGTTGTTTGCTGCTACTGGTGTGCCCATGACAATGCACGGGCACTGCATACACACCCACTTCCCATAGGCAATGCACTGTAGTGCCCCAAAGCAGCTGCTTAGGGCCCTATGCATCCCAGGGTGCCCTGCTTGACCCAGAGCCCCCACCCCCCAACAAGGCTGTATAAAGGGCATTTCTGGCAGACTGCGAGCGCTGTAAATATTGTCAGGGTGCTGGGCAGGCTGAATACTCCAAGCAGGCTGGCAGTGATTAGACAGCTGTTAGGGTGACATACTGTAGGCCTCAGCACAGGCCTATGTCTCCAGTCCTGCATCATTGCACTTGTGACCCATCATGAGTTATGACACGCGTGTGTATGACATAAGGTGCGCAGAGAGAGCTGTGACGCCCACAATGAAGAACAAGTCTTTCGGGGGAACTTTATTACAGGTTTTTTTTTTACATGTATAACATTCACCTACTTTAAATTCCAATCAGGAAGCCATGGTTGGAAATAACAGGCAATAGAACCGGAGGTGCAAGGGGGCGGCTTAAAGACCCAACTATTTGAGAGGTGTCAGTAAAAATACTGGGCTGCCAGTTGCAGTGTGGACGCTATCTACAGTTAATATGGGTATTTTCAGGGTAGTTTCCATTTTCTCCCTCCCCACAGCCCTTCTCTGGCTGCCTCCAAAGTCCTCTGCCCCCCTGCTCTCACCTCCAACACCTAGAGTGTGTGCAGCTGCCCAAGGGCCCCCTTTGAGCAGTGTATATCTGTCTTCTGAGATTGTTGGGAGGAAGTAGAGAATATTAGAGCTGTCAGTCAGCATCCTCTTCCTGCTTCCCAGCCTGTAGCCAGACAGGGAATTGCTGTCAGCATGCTGATTGGGAATGGCTGGACCTATTCACCAATCAGAGTGCAGTATCCTCTTCCTGCTTCCCAGCCTTCAGCCAGACAGTGAATTGCTGTCAGCATGCTGATTGGGGAATGGCTGGAGCTATCCACCAATCAGAGTGCAGCATCCTCTTCCTGCTTCCCAGCCTGCAGCCAGACAGTCAATTGCTTTCAGCATGTTGATTGGGGAATGGCTGGAGCTATCCACCAATCAGAGTGCAGCATCCTCTTCCTGCTTCCCAGCCTGCAGCCAGACAGTGAATTGCTTTCAGCATGCTGATTGGGGAATGGCTGGTGCTATCTACCAATCAGAGTGCTGACAGCCATTCATTGCATGGAAGCAAGTGGAGAGATGGTGCAAGACTGCAGGAGGGGTGCCAAATTGCTGCCTTGCCCCAAGTAAGGGGGCAGTGAATTGCTTTGCTAAGGAACCTACAATGAAGATTGCCCTGATAGAAGGACGCATTGTGTAGTATGTATGGCAATGGGCTCTATATCTTTACATTGCATCGCCGTATTGCTGGCTCAGCACATTGTTCAGGTGTGTAGATAGATTTACAGTGGTAATTGCCCCAAGAAAACCCAGCTCCCTATAAACGACTAATGATGAATTACAATAACCAGGAAAAGTTCCAGTCACTTTGCATATTCTCATAACACAAGCCCTGTGACCTGACAAATACAATACAATATCAATCAAGTAAAATATATCAAAATAAACAGATACTCATTAATGTTTTGCTTCAGTGCATCGTTTCCGACATACCCTAAGTACAATGTAAAAGTTGGTCTTTGAAACTGGGACTGTCCTGTGTAATTCTGGATAGCATGAGCAAGACAGTCGCCAATTTGATTGTGCTCGTTTTTCACTGCGGTCCTCTCCAACTGGGGATACCTTGTACCTGTCTCTCTGAGCATATCTGGCATTGTCGGAATGTCTTCCTCTGTGATAATGCTGATATTCACACTGACACCTTGGCATATACTGTAATACACAATACATGTTGCCTTGTTCACAATATATTGTACAGTTGTTTATTCCAATCTTCATATACTTTATCATTTCTAAAATTAACATTCCACCCACCATCATCTGGCATATTTCCATAAGAGATAGCAAGGCCCTTATTCAGATCTGATTGCAGTACAAATTTGGTTGGAAAGTCGGCAAAACCATGTGCACTGCAGGTGGGGCAGATTTAACATGTGCAGAGAGAGTTAGATTTGGGTGAGTTATTTTGTTTCTGTGCAGGGAAAATACTGGCTGCATTATTTTTACACTGCAATTTAGATTTCAGTTTCAACACACCCCAACACATACTACTAAAAGCAACCAGGGCCAGATTATCTGAGTTGGCCCTGGACAACCAATATGTGGGGCCCCATATCAATAAAGGTGATATAATGGCAGTTACAAAAAAAAAGTGTAATTTATCAATCATCATTGTGATTGTGTTCAATTCCTTAAGAAACAAGATATACTCTAGCAGGGTATTCAATCCGACAGAATCTCAGGCTGTTTTTGTTTCTATCGACTGTAGCTCAACAGTCAGAATTCAATGTTCTGGCTGTCGAGTGTCGGAAAGTCCGTGGATTGGCGAAAATGTCCGCGGAATGTCAAACAAACAGCCGTGAATTCGACAATCTGTGGCTGCTTCCTACAAAACAGATCTGACTTTTTAAAAAGTCGGATCTGACATTCTTATTCTATCGAAAACGGTAGCATTGAATATGTGAGTGACGAAATTTCCCCTGTTGGGAAATATTGGCACACATTGAATAACCAAAATGCAAATCACACTTTACAAAATGTACCCTATCGTTCCAAATATCTTGCATAATATAAAGAATAACACAATAAATCAGCATCTGCAATTATATATTAATCCATTACTTATGTTGTAAGTATTATCTTGGAATGCACCAATGAATCTTTGGTGCATTAATTCTAGGAAAATACAAATAACAATAACAAATACCCTGCTGATAGGAATCAAAACAATGTATCGCCAATCACTGGTTACAGTATCTGGACCCGTATACTGTAGGTCTGTTTAGGAATACACAGTGAGAATTGACACTTGAAATAATTTATTAAAAAGTCCACAAAAAGAGAATTTAATTCCAAAAGTTTTTCACATTCAGTGGAACAAGTTCACAGTCGAACAAGTACCCAAAGCGTTTCATCTCACAGACACTTCATCAGGGGTAAAATTTGATAAAGAACATGATGAAATACAACTAATTTGTATAAAAAGCAACTTGGTAAAACTTACTGTAGATGACGCTCCAATGTGGCCGGGCTACCTCCCCTCCCTGTCGATGCCGCCTGCAATGCCGGGAGCCCGCACCATCCCCTTCACCGCTTTGGTTACAGCTGCCTGGGAGCCCAACCTGCTGATCTTTTATCGCCGCCACACTCTCTGCCTGTACCGCTGAGTCCCGCAGCATCAGCCATCGTCCGCAACATCAGAGCGCCAGACAATTTTCTCCTCCCCTAATGCCCCTTCTTATCCAGCGCCCGGATCACCTGACTCTCTGGCTTCCACCTAGTTATGGGCCTGGCATGGAATAAATTGGGCCTGAACAGCCTATTGGTTAATCAGGCACTATGTATGTCTTTGCAGAGATAATATGGCTTTGATATTTCATTTCTAAATGTGTCATTACCATTATTTTCTCTATTGATTAGTGATGCAAATTGTAAAGGTGCCCATACACTAGTAAGATTTATCTTCAGATCTGGCTGGTTGGAACAAAAATATGGTTATGGATGAGTGACAGTTTGTCAGTTTTCCAGCATTTCCAAGCAAATGGTCAACTGTCATTTGCTCTCATCCATAACCATGTTTTTGTTCCAACCAGCCAGATCTGAAGATAAATCTGCATGTGTATGGCCACCTTTAGACTCTGAAGTAGCAGGATTGTCATCATGACTGTCAACTCTACAGGATAAAGGATACATTTACTAAGAATCTTTTCCTGTGGACATCTCTGGTGGTTTGTGAAACCGCAGCTTGATAAATATGATGGTTTGTAATTCAAATGTGGTGACATCATTAACAGTTATTTTCCTTGCTCAGACCATCACCTACTGTACAAACTCTCCTCTTACACTTTACCTCTTTGCACTCTATCTCAACTAAGCTTATTTGTATAGAAGTCTGTCCTATCCCAGCAGGTCCAGAGCGTTATAACATTTTTTTTCCGAATGCCATCCAAAAATATATCTGTGGCACACAACGGAAGTGCGCTCATTAATGAATGTTCCTACAAACTAGAACTATCTGTGCAGTTCCTTCCCATCATTTGCTGTCACCTTCCCTTTATTTAAACTTACAAATTAATGTGAAATATCTACCTCTTTCTCCTCTTTCCATGCAGTACCTGTTGACATTTTTCTCTTCACTAGTATCTTACCTTCAGTTTGGAAGAATGCTTTTATTACTTCGAATCTCCCCAATCCTCTCTCAACTTTGCATTTTGTTCCTTAGCTTTCATATCCCTTCCAGATTTCTTGAAATATTTGATTGTACTTGCATTACCACAACTAATTGGATACCACCCATAGAATGTTGCTGCAGAAGATTAGACATGAACAAGTTTCCTGTATTTTATTCTTCTACATCAGTAGTTCCCAACCTTTATTCTCTCTCATACCCCTTGATTAGGCTTTTCATTTATGAGTACCCCCTCCTCTCACTTTGCAATATCCACAGTACTTACAAGTGAAGTGGAAGTGAGCGGTATGCGTGTCTTTATATAAAGTGTGTGGTCAGGAATCGGGTCCCTCTGTGTATGGCCACTGACTGTGTACTGTCTTGAGGGTTCCCGCTAACGGCCTGCGCTTTCTCCACCAGTGTCAGTGGGGGCAGATGATCGCTGATGTCAGTGCGCAGCATGGGAAGCTCCCAGTGGATTGCTGGTCAGGCAAAGGCATGAGGAGATGCTGATGATGCTGCAGACGGAACCGGAAGTGACGCAACGCTGTTTATCTCCATGGCAATCAGGAGTCTTCCGCTTTTACCAATATTATTTTCAAGTGCCTCAAACTGGTATGCAGAGTACCCCCAGGGGTACTAGTACCCCAGGTTGGGAACCACTTTTCTACATAGTTTCAGCCATTGACTGTATATAGAATTATTTACATCTAGTCATCTCTTGGCAAGAGCTAATTAATAAATTTGCTTAAAAAATTTCAGAATCACTTGGTGAATTTATGCAAAAATATTTTTAGATCATGCGTATTCCTCTGCATTTGACCCATTACTCAATCACTTTAATTGTTTCACCAACCTTTAGCTAACACTAGATCATTTCTGGATTGTCAGCTGCTGACAGCATCATACTGTTTATTGCAAGCTGCTCTACCAATATTTGAGTGATATATATCTTCTTGGTCTGTTTCAACAGACTCGTCAGTGTGTCGTAGAAGGAATCCTGTTTATCTGTCAGCCCGGCTGTGAAGTTTCTTCAGTTTAAATTTTATCTCATAAGTGTGAGCACCCAAGAATAAGGACCATGTTTGTAATCTCTCAGATGTCATTTCCTTTAGGTTTAAGTATACACACAAGAGTTATATTGTCTGAGACCACTGTGGAATTTTGTTTATAAAGACAACGGTGGAATATCTTAAACTTACAGCTTCAGAATAGTTTTGTGCATAAGCATTGATGTCATTGCAAATGTGACTGGTCTCTCATTGCTACCTTGGAGATAAGACTGACCCTATTCAATAAGGTGAGTCTCACATGCCAACCTGTGTGTGATATGTACACGCAGAGGCTATGATACTCCAGTTATTATTCTGTGCTGCACTCACTTAAATTTTGTTTTACAGGGGGTATATAACTCTCTCATCTTCCATCAACTGCTTCTTGCAAACAGCAGAAACACCACATTTTTATACAAACCACAGCTGCTTGTGGTATATTAATTTGGAAACCCATCCTCTATTTTCAATAGTGTTGCTAAATATATATATATATATATATATATATAGAGAGAGAGAGAGAGAGAGAGAGAGAGTTAGTAGAAGAAGGGCACTCAGGGACTGAAGAAGCAGGTGAACGTAGGACAATTTTATTGCCTGGTAGTCTACGTAGACTACCAGGCAATAAAATTGTCCTACGTTCACCTGCTTCTTCAGTCCCTGAGTGCCCTTCTTCTACTAACTCTGTCTACACGGGCTGTGAGGCCCCTTGAATGGCACCAGGGCAAGTTACCTCCCTGGACTCATCCTAAGTCCTGGGTGCCGGATCCTTCTTTGGATATATATATATATATATATATATATATATATACCTAGCAAGTGGATCTGCCGTTCACTGTCCTACATGCGCACGGAAGACAGCAGAAGTAGAAATACATAATTCACAGTCCAATCTATATTTTCAAAATTAATCTATTCTTGGCATACTAGTTAGTTAATTAAACAGGTTTACAAGTAATATATAATAATATATGTTCTATGGAAACTCTTTTGATTGTTTGAAATATCCTAGAAAACTGCAGTAGGATATGTTCTACCCTGCCGAAATAGGTATGTAAGAATCTGGGCAAGGAGATGTTGCCTGTTTTGCCTCAATAACTTGCCTGGCTTGGTCAATTCAGATGTGACCACACCAGGCTGAGCGCTCCCTGAAATGGTCACTGCCTTTGTAACCAATCAGAAACACTCGCTGGGCAGCAGCTGTGCAGTACCCAATCGTTGTTGGCTAAACCATAATGTCCATTGATGGTGCATCCCCCCAAAAATATCTTTATGGTATACTGTGTTAAAAAAAAATACATGTGCATTTATATATATATATATTAATATATATATATATATATATATATATATATATATTTTTTTTTTTTTTTTTTTTATTAAAATTGTTTTGAAAAAATATATACAGACATTTCTGACAATAAAAAAAAATCTGGGCGTTGTTTTGTAAATATTGGCCAGTTAAATTAATTTACAATTGGAAATTACAGGTATGGATCCTGGTACACGGAAACCTGTTTTGTCTTCTGTCTCCGGACAGCTACGATCGTTCTTCCAATCTCATTTCTATTTTTCCACTGAAAATATCAGAACCAAATTTTGATGACAAACCATTTATGCATCAATACACGAAGCATATGAAAATCTAGGGAAACATGGCACTAAGTAATTGGCCATGTGGCTCGCATAGAACCACATGGCTCAGCCCCAGAACACTGGTGTGCTACATTATGCTATGTATAGTATTGTCAGAGTTATCTACTGTTCATCATGGCTGCCAACAGTCAGCAAATTTTCTGACAGTTAATAAAACGTAGGTGGTTTCTTTTGTCTGTAAAAACAAATGTGGTTTCAAATTAAGTGCTTTTGCAGAATAGTTTACTTGCAATGTTTTTTTTAGGTTTCTTACTCAAGTAAGCATGTCTAGTATGCTAATTGGTACACAAGAGTACAGTATAATGCTGTAGACCAGGGGTTCCCAATCTTTTTGAATCACGGCACCCTAGTATCAGAATTTTTCCACTGCACCCCTAGATGTAGAAAAATAAATAAAAAATTAAGTAGATTGTGTTTATCTGTGATTCTTAGGTTCAGTTATGACAAGGCTGGGCAATTGCGGCCCTCCAGATGTTGATGAACTACACATACCAGCATGCCTTGCATCAGTTTCAGCATGGCCACATAGCAAAACCAATGCAAAGCATCCTGGGATGTGTAGTTCATCAACATCTGGAGGGCCGCAATTGCCCAGCCCTGAGTTATGAGGTAAAGGGCAGGATTTGCTTCTGTTTGTACATATTTTATGATTGGCAGCCACCGGCACTGGTTTTGTCCATAAATAATTGATTGTAAATAGTTTGAATTGGTCCTGGACCACCAAACCGTGGCACCCCTGCAAGTGTCCCGAGGCACCCCAGGGAGCCACGGCACACAGATTGGGAACCATTGATGTAGACTATTAAGGAATGTAGAGGGCAATGGCATGCAGAAGAGGAAATGGCTCTCTGCGATGAGCACATGGCCCTAATGCTACAAGCACTTGTGCAATTATTTCAAATAAATAAATAATAAACAAGTTTATTTTATTTTCTGGTTTAGTCACAGTTTAATTCTAACACTCATTCACACATTCCCTGCCCTGTCCTTGCCCATCACCAGTGTTTCAGAGAGCACCGATGTAGCAGCAGAGGATGCTGGGAACAGAATAGTTATACCAACGGCCAGTGCATGGGTTTTTGGAACCCTAGGCAAAACTTCAGATAACTGCTGCCACCACCCATACACCAATACCAAAATGAATGTATGGAGGTGACAGGTTCAAAAAGAATGCCTCAGTCTCTTCGATGGTCGCTGACAATGGAATGATTTTTCTGGCACAGGCATGGTTGCAAAGGGAAACGGTGTTGGGGTGGTGGTGATTTGGTGGGTGGGCACTCTGGGACTCGGTAAGCTGCGAGCTTCACAGTTTATCAAGTCAACCAGAATCAGGCCCTTTATTCCTTGTCTTGTTTTAGGCTTGAGAGCTCTTCCAACAGACCAAGGAGGTGGCTGCATAGTGCCATCTGAAGTTCTCATCCAAATCCGTCCAGCAGAAGGCACTGAACACAGTGCCAAATGACTGGAAAATAGCAGAAGTAGTACCAATATTCAAAAAAAGGAAAAAAGGATGACACAGAAAATTTTAGACCTTTGAGCTTAGCATCAATAGTGGGGAAATTATTTGAGGGAATTTTAAGGGATGGTATCCAAATACATTTAGCGAAGCATAGTATAATCAGTAACAACCAACATGTGTTTGTAAAAAATCACTTGTGCCAAACAAACCTAATAAACTTTTATGAGGAAGTCAGAAGAACTTAGTGGAAATGCTGTAGACATGGTCTTCCTGGATTTTGATAAGGCTTTTGATACTGGGCCACATAAGAGGTTGATCATTAAAATGGAAGAAATAGGGTTATGGTTTAAAAATATTTAGATGGATCCAGAAAAGTGCAACCAATCTATTAAAAGGTTTCAAGCTTAGAAGACAGATTGGACAAATTGGGATTGTTTACGTTGGAAAAGAGACATTTAAGTGGAGATATGCTTAACATTTACAAATATATCGGGGGCCAATATAACAAAGGGTCAGGCACTCTTTTTGCTTTGCAGAAGGAGTCTAGGAAACATGGGAACTTATTTAGACTAGAGGAGAAAAGATTTCGTACCATTTAAAGGAAAAACTTTTTTATTGTCAGGGCAGTTAAATTATGGAACGCTCATCCTGGAGAGGTGGTGTCGGAAGATGCAAAAATAAAATTTAAAATAAGTTTGGACAAACGTTAGTCAAAAAGATCCAGAGGTTCAACCAATAATCATAATTTGTCCAAAATGTATTCAAAATACACAAATTATTATAGGGATATAACAAATAGACAATACTCTCTAACCAAAGGTTGGTCTTGATAGACACACGTCTTTTTTCAGCCTAAACTACTATGTAACAATGTCATTATGAACATGCTATCCATGCCCATGGTGCGCCCAGCATACGCCTCTCTGTGGTCTGCTCCCAGATCTCGCCACATTTTTTTTCTTAAACCCGATGTCCCTTACCCCGCTATGTTATGTAACTTTGCCATATCTTGCTTTCCTGACCTACTTTGTGTAGTGGTTGGACCACTTTTTGGGCCCATTGGGCTGGCATTGGGGGTTTCAGTGGCTGTGTACCTAATCTGGACCCAATCAAGCCACCTTGCATTGGTTTCGTCCAAATCGTTGCAACAGTGTCGAATGCATACTGAACAAACCAACAGACAGACAAATAACAGATGACAAATATGTCAAAGATTGGCCTCATCTCTTCCACATCTCATAATAAGCTCTTGAAGATTTTCAGCTCCAGGCCCATGAGGCAATAGGAATTATAGGATACTTTGAAATGGCATTATAAAAGGGCCAGCCAAATAAACATATCCTGATGCTGGCCAATTGGAAATTAAGTTAAACTATTTTTTTATTTAGTGACATGGCTTTTTCGTGAAGATCAGTGAGTGCGTGTTGGGGCAACTGCAGGCAATCCAATCTGGGTTGACAATTACGACTACACTGCACACAAATGCTTGCGGGAGTGGGGGCCATATTATTATATAAGGCAGGCATGTCCAAACTGGGGCCCTCCAGATGTTGTGAAACTAAACATCCCAGCATGCCTTGCCATAGTTTTAGCGTTCCCTAATAGCAAAACTGTGGCAAGGCATGATGGGAATTGTAGTTTCACAACAGCTGGAGGGCCATATTTTGGGCATTTGGGTAAGGGGTAAATTTGCAAAGATGGGAGTTCTATTGAAAATGGGACGTTGCCATAGCAGCCAATCAGACACTACATATTATCATCTAGAAGGTGCTAAATAAGACGTAGAATCTGATTGGTTGCTATGGGCAACATCCCATGTTCAAAAGAACTCCCATCTTAGTAAATTCACCCCCAATGTTTTGTTTGGCTGTTACATCATAGCCAAGCAGGACACATTGACATGCTGATTACGTTCCTAAGCTGTCCAGGGGTCCTATAAATATTATGCCACTTTAGCCCGACAACTAAAAGTTCACAACACAAAGTTCTACAAGTATCTATACAATTTCATAATTGTGGGAAGTTTAAGAGATTTTTGCAATTATTTGGATTTCCTTCGTTTTTCTGTAAAGTTGGATTAGCAACTCCGATAAATAAATTGTAATGGCTTAAGGCCAAACTGACAAGTAATTGAAGAGATTTACATGGAATATTCAGTTCCTATTCCCATGTACGATACTCAGTATGTTCTTCAGGTGGAGTAAATGACTGGATAGAAGCTGGACCGCCTTGATTGATAAGGTGACACCAGTGTTGTGAGTGTTTCTGTGGATGAGATGCTTCTGCTTATGTAATGACTGAGGTAGAAAGAATCAATATTTTGCTATAGTCCAAGAATGACTAACTGATTGTGCTCCATAACCCATTTCCCTCCCTTAGATCCTGTGGCCCTTTTCACTGCCAATGGATGGGTGGCGCTCTTGCTCAAATGGAACAGAGCCTGGCGCAGAAGTTGGTTGGATCACATTTTATTGGAACGCATGTGCCAAGAGCCCGTGGGATGGCAGTTGGCACCTCCTTTCTCCCTGCCTGTACCATCTGTTCTTCAGGAAGCTCCTTGCATGGTGACAGCACTGCCATGCTGGCAGAGCCATCTAATTCCTGGAACAGAGGCAAAAGAAAAGAGCACTTCCATACACACAGGGTGGCACAGCAACGCCCCCGCTCTCATAGGGGGGCATGGAGAAACACAACAGAAGGCTCATCTTGCCCCCAGCCATCGTTATAAACTACATTTGCATTTTATTTATTTGTATACAGGATAATCATTTATCTATGGAACATCTCATTCACACACAGGCATCCTGTTAACGCAACACAAAGGTTATCAGACAACAAGCAGCCCATCATGTGAAGTGCTGTGGATCAGCCCAGCAGGCTGTCACCAGAAGGGTCTGAAAGCCTGCAAAACGCTTGTACAAGGTAGCAGAGCCAAGCTTGTCACAGCCAGAAATCAGTGCCTCTCCCCCTGCACACAAACAGGCACTTAGAGCGGATTGTGTGCAGGATACGCTTCTGAAAACAGAAAACACACACAGCTAGAGCAGGGCTGCACAGAAGATTTCAGTCATCACCGATTCCTACTTGGCCACTTCTGCATCAGCCGCGTAGTAGGAGGCACTGCAGAAAACTGGTAGCATTCAGCAATTAAAAGAAGGGGAGGTTGGAATACAATGAGCAACATCCTGTTATAATATAAAACAACATTTATGTTGTCTGTCTGGGGTGGCAGAACAAGGAATTTATATATGTCCAATCAACCAAAGTCAACATATTGCTAAAGAGATAATCAGTAAACTTGAGAATAATTATAAATTGAAATTTCCTAATTTTGTACCTTTTTTTATTGTAAATTGAATATCGTTATTCATAATTTACGAGACATCGTATTGATAGGCAATACAGCATAAGGGGTAGGCTGGATTATATTAATGGGTTTGTCTAGTTTGTACTTTTTAGTTTGGCTTCAGAATCGTCAACGGAACGTTAATAAAAAGAATCAATTTTCTGGTATTATAAAGTCTGTTAACTCGAATTAACCCATTCTCTGTAACGAGAGTGAAGATAATAAACTTGATGGGATTAGCACTTCACACCAGCTCCCAGACAACGACTTGGAGATTAATATACAAAACCCATAGATCAATTCAGCTACAATTTTGTGCAATCCTGACATACAGTACCGTAAATAGTGACTAGTGAATAGTGACAAAAAGCCAAATCTTTAGCAATTTGTAATAGAATTTACAGACTACAAGAGTGCTTCTTACTCGTTGCATCAGGACATATATGTGTATCAGTAATTAGCTGCATACGAAACAAACGTTTAGGTGTGACAGACGAAGAGTCTCAAAAATATGCAATGTGTACGATACAGTTCCTTTTTTTTCTATTGTTTTCTTTAGTACAGATTGATTGATCATAATATTGTAACAGCGGTGGGTCAAGAATAAAATGAATTGCAAGACAGGTATGTTGGCAGGTGTTTCATAACATGGAAAAGGTTTGGGAATAACTACGTCAGAGTCTTCAAAGTCATTTTTCTATTCTGTCTAATTGAGGAAATGTATTATTCAATCGCTATCAAATGCTGTTTGACAATACAAATGAGATTTTTACAAACATCCGCAGTACTTGCCTGTCACAAATTAATAGTACACCGAAATGTTTATACGGTTATTCGTGGATCTGTACAGGTATTCTTTATAGATGTTCCTTATGTAGAACATTCATTGCCAATAATTCTCGACAAATGTGAGGAATTTTTTTTAGACCTATCTCTCTATCTGTCCTTTTTGTTGTCACTTTGGCAACAGAGCTGTACCACGGATAGACAATCATTTCTTGGTGCCACTGGATTGTATGGCATTATGTTCTAAATGCCATTCTTTTTTGAGATACAGTATATCAAATGTATATATTTCCATTGTTGTTTTGAAGGTTTCCAAACTAAAAACAGCAGATGGCGGTTCATCATTTCATTGGTGAACAGTTAAATCACACACAGATTTGTTTGTCTTAGAAATCCTACACTTCTAAGCGGCACAGCAATGCATAGACAGATGGCGGTGGACTGCGAGGAGTAGTGAGGTGTCTAGTGAAAACAAAAGGGACACAAAGTTGTCCATCAGGGCCAGGAGATGTTAGAAGGTGTAGAGACGATGCAAGACAAAAGGTGATCTGTCATATAAGTGCTGAATATCGGTGGAAGAAGAACGGGGTTTTTTCCTATGAGCGAATGCGCCTGTTTAACCACTTCATTCCATGAACATCTAAGCGTATAATACAGACAATTGACAACTGCATACATTTTTATATGTAGGACTTTATCAATGACAAGAAACATAGAATTTGATGGCAGATAAGAACCACTTGGCCCATCTGGTCTAACTGTGTACATAAAACACACTTACACACTAGGGTTAATTTGTGTCAGGAGCCAATTAATCTATCAGTATATTTTTGGATTGTTGGAGGAAACCAGAGTACCTGAAAGAAACCCACAAAGAAAATATACAAACTCCAAACACTTGGGGCCGTGATGGGAATTAAACCCAAGACCTCAGTTCTGTGAGGTGGAAATTCCAGCCATTACACCATCCATACAGGTCCCCACCTTCTGTAAGCAGTAGTATGTGGGGGTGAGTTGCATTAAAATCTTCCTAATGAAATCTATGTATTGGGAAGGTATAACTGGAACTTTTTGTCTTACTAGAAATTATCACTGTCTATGATCGTTCCACAGTTAATTTAGTTTATTGAGAATCCGAGCTTTGTCGAAGGTTAAACAAAAGAATGTAAGTAAATGACAGCAAGTTTTCATGAAGACCTTAGTCTCGAATCATCTTTTAGAGAATTGAAGAAGCAACACCACAAGCTGACTCGTTATAGAGGGCTCGGTACTGCTTCTACACCCAGCAAACAAACGTCTAAAGATCTTTCAGTGTTCTAAGTTGTCGGATTCCCGACATCTTTTGTTGCACACAGAATTCAGATCACTTTAAGAATTGTTTTTGATTTGTATCCCATTAATTTAGTTTGTAACAGTATGTGTTAATGTGTTTCAAAGAATCTTGAATAAGAAGTGATTGGATGGAAATCCCATCAGTGTAGGTGAAATCGTCTATGAAATTAGCCCATACTACAACAGATTTTTGAATATACAGCATTACATAGATTTAGAGCTAACAGATTGTGCACTGTTTGCAAAAACATTTCTAAGTTAATATCATGCAACTAATAAGAGAATGCTCAGTGCAAGATGTTCTGTGCATCATGTTTCAGCATAACAAAACTAGGGTCTTAGTTTTGTTATTGAATAGATAAAATAAAGACAGCTTTATCATCTCATACACAATGTGTCGTTACCAAACATAATTCCTTGGCTTAAATAAATGTTCCCTTAGTTCATTATGAGCACACAGGTTCCGCAGCTCTCTGGAAGCAGCAGAATTATGTCAGCTCTCCCTTTTTTTTCCAAAAAAGAGATGCCTTTTAAATAATCAATGGCTGCTTGGCTTGAACAGTAATGAATGGATAGACATTAAGAAACCGTCAAGAATAAATTTGCTCCTCACCCACATTTGATAAACGGATGAAATAACTGACTTCTAACACATCTAGTTAGACTCCGTTTAGCTGTTTCATGAGGCACAGCCGCCTAAGGAAGCATCAAGACAGTAGGAGGAGATAACACAGGAAGTGCTTGCCTAATGTCACTTCCTGCTCTCATTTACTAGGAACTAAATGGAAATTCCATTTAAAAGTATGAATAAAAAGTGAAGCATCTTGTTTAATGCCTATGAACATGCTGTTACCAACGTGGTAGAATTTGTAGGCCCCGGATTGTCTTTGGTAACGCACAGAACTGTCAGTTAGCGCTTCAAACTGAACATCATTTTTGTGTCATACTGTGCGCGAAATCCAGCTTGATCATTTGCATTTGTTTGTTTGTTTTTTTTGTTTTTTGGTTGGCGCCTGCAAAATGTCATTTAGAAAATAATAATTCATGAGGCAGCTGTGGTGAATTAGAATTTCTGATGTGGAGACGGACCCGTAGGCTGCTTACTTAACGCATGCACGTGTAGCACGAAAACACGGTTTTACAATGAGCAACGCAGGATACCAGTTTCCCCCTCAATTTGCCTCTACACTGAGTTTTGCTTCTCCGTATTTCTACACCTCTGTCAATTAGACCCTTAAAAACACAGGCGTCTTTTCACTTTACTTGGAACATCAAACTAAATTGTGTATTTAGTACTAATGATGAGAGCTGTTGTTTTGTGATCAGTATATATTCCTGGTTAATGACCTGGCTAGGAGTCAGTGACACTGCAAACCTCCAAAGTAAGGGAATTTCCCCCAATAAATGTAATATTTAAACCAAATGTATTCTCCATTTGGGTTAAACATTCAAAAAAACTTAAAAGATGACTAAACCTAAAGTGCAAAGAAAGTCTTAAGAAACATCTTGTAATTGATGGTGTTGGAAATGTTGGGTAAACTTCTTACACTTATGAGTATAAGATTTCGTGTTCTGTAATCAACCATTAGAGGCTCGTAGTGTGGCTTCTCGCTTTCATCCCGCCCACCCCCCGAGTGGGTGAAAATACAGACAGGATCATGATGCCGGAAACAGTAATCGTCGCACTTAATGAATCATAATATCACTTTTATTTGGTCTGAACCGACTGTTTAGCAGGCAGTAAAACCAATCTGTTTTGTCAGAAATTTCTTGTATTTCTGAGATGTGTGGGCCGCCTTCTGGATGAAATAGTTTATAGTTGCTGTTGCGTGTTTTTTATTTCAAAGTGGTTCTTTATGGAAAATGTTCTCACAAAACTTGATAGCTGGGAATACATTCTTTCTCCATAGAACCGCAGCCTTAACTGTTCAGTTCTGAAGAATTGGTTAAGCTTGGTGCATGTATTTACACATATTCTAAGCAGTTCTTTCTATAAGATGGAATTCATTAGAATAATGTACTGTACATCTTAGAGCCGGAGTGCAATGCTGCCTTAAAGGCACAATATGGAAGGAAAATAAAATTGTTGAGCTGTATATTTCTCTTTAAAGGATATTTCTATTCAGTTCTATACTGATTATACCTTTCTTACTGTAGTCAAGAGCCCAGGTCTGAACATTTCTAGTTGTTTGCAATTTATGGTTAGCTCACTTCCTGTAAAACCATTCACACTTGTTGCTCGTCAGAAAAGGAGATATATAAATATGTGCTCAGAGGAGACCACTCATAGGTGCTTTTATCCAGGGGTAGAAATCATAGAGGCAATGGAGACACCTGCCTCCGGGCTTTAAGTATGGCCATCTTAACAGCAGTGCACGCCTCTGGGCAAAACATTTCACTGGCGGGTTCCCTGGCTCTTCACATCCCAGGGATGCATTGCACCGGTGATGTCCTGTTTGATGCTTTCTGTCCATTGCCATTAACAAGCTGGTGCCCTGGCTCCTAACATCCCAGGCATCCATTGTGGGAGTGACGTCCCGTTTGCTGCTTCCCGCCACAGCCGCCCCATTGACTCTTCCCGCTGCCGTGATCAAGCGGTGCCCTGGCTCCGTACATCCCAGGCATACATTGCAGGAGTGACGTTCTGTTTGCTGATTCCCGCTATGGCAACCCCCACTGACTCTTCCCGCCACCGCTGCCATGATCAAGCAGGTGCCCTGACTCCTTGCATCCCAGGGATGCATTGCGCGATGATAACATAACATGACATGCACCCGCACAATGAATCCCTGGGATCGCTGCCGAGCCTCTGAAGCAGCTCAGAAAGGACTAAATGCAGGTTCAGCATTCAAGAGTGGAAGGTTGACCTTGCAGCCATTGTCATGAAGGAAAGGCAAGATCTCCTTTCTGGTGACTGATATATCTGTCTGCTGTGGGCCCTTAGAATTGTGGTGCCCATGAGCAACTGCCCATTAAGCCCAATGGAAAAGATGGCCCTGGCTTTAAGCCTTGAAGAGGCACCTACCTGTATAACAGCACCTGTATGGTTCACAGCAGGAACCAAATGTGACTGCTGATATTCCAGCAGAGCACTGCGATGAACACACTGTTGCAGCGATAATGGGCTAGAAACCTGCAACTCAGCCCTCGGTGCAGCAAGTGATGGTGCACCTGCTGGTGAGATGGGACCCACTGGTGTTCTCTGATTCTGCATGGTGCAGACGGCTGAGTCATCTGAATCTGACCCCCTGGATGTTCTCACAAAGTATAGCTGGAGCATTGCAAAATCACTGCAGACTCCGAAACTCATACTTTAAACCAGACGATTGGGATAAACTCGCACCCCTGCTTCTATCACTTGGGTAGTCAGTGTAAATAAACTTTAAAGCTTTACAATTAAATCTATTACCGGGATGACGTATTTTGATTAAAAGAAAAAGGTAAATTTAACAGCATTTATTACAGATCTCATTACAGGGGTTTTGCCACCCATTAAAATGAATGTCAGGGAAATGACTATAGGACAGATGCACTGAGTCTTGGAGAGTGATCACGTGGAGAGTGCTAAACTACCAACAGTGCCAGATAAAGCCTTCAGGGGCCCGGGGCACTTTAGACAGGGGGCCCCCTTACACTTGTCATTACTGGCCGCAAAGTGCATGGGAGTATATTAAAATACATAGTAAAGGCAGTATAAGCTTGGTAAATATATATATATATATATATATATATATGGGAACAGAGAAAGAAGGAGCGCTCCTTCTTTCTCTGTTCCTACATACCGCTATTTGGGGCCTGACTAGCCCATAGAAGTGAGCTGCACCATATCTCTATATACAGATACCCAGACAGCATTTTATTCATTAGTGATATTGCGCAAAAATATCTGTTATGTATGTGTATATATATATATATATATATATATATATATATACATGCATACATACATACATATATACATAACCAATGAAAAGCCTGTGTTTGTCCCTCTGCACCTTACTCTTTGGGATTGTAGGCTCAGTGCTGCCTCTGATTAAAAACCCTCCCATGACTAGGCTGCTGCTGCTGCTATCCTCCATGGGCCTGAGAAGCATGTAATGAGCTCCACCAATCAGAGCTCAGCACAAACCTCTCAGCCTCTAGAAACAAATATCTGGTAATGTTGGGGAACATATGAGAATCGAACATTTGCTCCCAAATACTGGAAAACATACAATGGTCATTCAGACAAATTAGTTCAATCCATTTGATTTAACAATTCTGAACAATGGTTTTGTCCATTTTCCAGCATTTGGGAGCAATTGGTGGGTGCCTGATGATGAGCCGACAGTAGGGATTCTGATGGTCAGTACACCGGCATCAGAATCCTGACTATTCAAATGCCCAAAAGTTAGGATCCCAATTAACTGGGGCTATTCTCCCTCATGGGGATCCATGACACCCAGAGGGGGAGAATAGAATCTGTGGTGAGTGCAGCAAGCCACCGAGCCCGCAAGGGGCTTCATTGCACTTGCCCTCTTGTCGGTGTTCCGGCGGTTGGGACTCCAATGTCAGTATACTGACCATAGGAATCCTGACTGTCAGGACGCTATACCACACCCCAAATGGCTGACCCTCATATGTTCCCATACATTACCAGATTTTTGTTCACACCAGACAGATTGAACAATTATACAATTGATAAATATTTATGTGTGTATCCAAACATCTGTCTAATTGCTCTTTAAGCATATTAACCTGCTGCAGTCCAAAGTCATTAGAATAAAGTGCAGGTACTATTGCAGCGTCACAATGAATGAACTACTCTCAGCTGGAGACTTGTCCAATCTGGTTACTTACAGTATTTCATACTTGCCTACGTTCAGTGTCTCCTCTCTGGGAGAAGCCCAGAGAGGAGAATCGCTGCAACTTTTCCGGGGGTGGGGCTTACCAACATTAAGCCCTGCCCATTCAGCCCCACCCCATTCATGTTAATGCCATGACTCTGCCATGGTTCTTTGGGGAGGGGTGGTACTAAATGACTGCAAATGCCGTTTTTAACCTGCAGACAGTGGGGGTGCAGGGCCATTCTGGGGGGGGGGGGGGGAGTATGAGTTATTTGTGTGTCCAATCTGGTTACTTAATTGTGTGTCCGATGCAGTTACTCCTGATGTGTCCAATCTGGTTACATCCCGATGTGTCCAATCTGGTAACATCCCGATGTGTCCAATCTGGTTACATCCCGATGTGTCCAATCTGGTTACATACCGATGTGTCCAATCTGGTTACTTATTTGTGTGTCCAGTCTGGTTACTTCCTGATGTATCCGATCTGGTTATTTTCTTGCAGGTCCAATCTGGTTACTTCATGATATGTCCAATCTGGTTACATCCTAATACCTCCCAACATGACCCTCTCCAGGAGGGACAAAATGCTCGGTTCCTGGATTTCCCTATTAATTTGTAATTGCCGTCACCTGTTTTGAACAGGTTAACGGATCAGAAAGTTGTCTTAGCACAGGTGATGGCAATCATATTTGAAGTGGGAATTCCCGGAACAGAGCCTTTTATCCCTCCTGGAGAGGATCATGTTGGTAGGTATGCATCCTCGCATGTCCAGCCTGGTTACTTCCGGATGTCTCCGATCTTTTGTATTGCCTACACCAATATTTGTTCATGAGCCGCATTGCTTTTCTTGGAGAACGACATAATTTTGCAAATGATTTATTAGGTAATGTATATCCTTATGTAGAAATAAGAGTGCATCTGAAATGGATACATGTAATAGGTGATGTGATCAGTACAGCATGCGTAACAATGTATTTAATCATCAAAGTGTTTTATTTACTTATCTGGTTTGCTAATCAACTGAAAATGTTGGACCCAGCTTCTTTCCGTCCTCACAGCCATCTCGTTGGTAGTCCTGGTTACAAATTCTAAATGGAGCTAATTGCTATTACTTTGCATGTACTTATTTAACTACCTCAAATTCTGAGTTCACATAATGTGAAAATAACTTTTTTTCTGGTTGGCAACGCAGTATCGGGAACCCTTAAATTATATTTGCCACTCATGTTCAGCACAAATCCATGCAATCCGTCCAAGTGTTTAATCACCGAAAATTATATAGTGAAATGGCTACAGGTTTTTCCAAGAACTCTTTGGCTGAATTAGCTTCATCTTGATCGTTACAAATATATATGTGTTTGTAAATTCTCTATATATTCTTGTAAGTTTGGTGGCCAGGAAATATTCTACCGATACTAGAAAATAATTTCTATTCCACCTTGGAGTTACAATGTTCACCTGACACTAGCGGAGGCAATATAGCTATTTTATAAGTCAAAGAAATTCATAACGTGAAGGAAGGGAGGGTGCTCTTTCAAATTTGGCTTGATTAGGACAAAATTTCCTCGACATGATTAGCTTGGTTTGCAGAGAAGGAACAGGGAGAAGTAATCAGATACAATCACTGGAGATCATTAAGCCCCTACCTTACAGGGGCTGGTCTTTTGAAAGGTTGTTTAACAAGAAGAAAGGGGAAATGATCTTATTCAACTATAATGACGACGGTGGCAACTCCTGCACACAGCACTCCACACATATTTAAACACACTCATACCGGTACAAGCGGACAATGGCCTTGTGTGACAGTTTTATTTATTTTAATTTTTTGGGGGGGACTATTCATAGAGTAAAGCTCTGTTTTAGGGAAATATTGGCGAATGTTGCTGGGAGACACCCACCACGGTGAGAAGTCTAGAATTGATGTTTGGTACCACAATAAATAAATCAAGCAGAGAAAGGGAAATAAATAAATAGTGCAAATGCCATAAAATGTTATTCCAGTCAGCTTTACCATGTCTACTTACTTGGGCGTTTCAACAAACACTACCCATGTTCAGGGGCATAGACAGAACTGTGTGCGCCTGAAACCAACATTTTTGAAGTGTCCCCGTCCCAATGCTACTAAAAAGATCCTCTCTTAAGGAATTGTTAATATTATGACCCTAATAGCCTCCTAATTTATTTATAACTATAGTAGTGCCCAGTATAGTAGTGCCCAGTATAGTAGTGCCAATTTTAAGCTTGTTTTCATGTTTATGTCATTTTTGTGGGGCTGCCAGTACACATTACATAACACAGTACACCCAATTTACATCATGACATACAGTACCCCCAGTTCATATTAAGGACCTTATTCTGGTTGACTCGCAAGGCTGCATATGCAAATGTTGGGTCACCCTCTCCCCCCTCCATTGCAAGCCGTTCGCACGGCCTGTGAATGGATGTTTTACATCAACATCCATTCACAGGCCAGGGGGAAACTCCCACATCTTTCAATGGTCACCGACCATCGAAAGATGTGGTGAGTGCTGGCATATCAATAGTGACTCTCAGGTCACTCAGATCTGCGTGCACATTCACGAGAGACCAGAATTAACCCCTATGTCACATTTCAGTGCCCCCAGTTCATATCATGTCACATTTTAGTGCCCCCGCGGTATAAAACTGCGAATTTTGCAGGTCCGTGGGGAGGGGGCAGGGCAAAAATGATGCGTCTCACACGCACGCGCGTCTCAGTTTCCGGGCGATGGGAACCCTGTCCGTCTCCGCTTCAGGGAGACGGACAGGGTTAGTTGGGAGAGCGGGGAGGTGGTGGGGACCCCGGGTGACCGCTGGCAAGCCGGCAGGGACCCGGGGGAACTGCCGTCGGAAGGGGACGCGCGTGCATCTCGTGCCCGCGCGTCCCCTTTCGCAGATCAGATGGCGGCTGGTGGGGGATGGCGGCTGGCGATTCTTCCGCCATCCCCTGCAAAGCTGGGACCCGCTCCATCTGTATATTTGTATTGAGACTGCATATTATTATAATGCCCTATGCTTACTATTTACTAAATAAAAAGCAAATGTTGGCACTATACACTTCTATAATTATTATCAGAGTCTGGAAGACAATTTTATATTCACCTGCGCACTGCAAATGGCTTTTTTTTCTTCATCAGCTAAGATAAATTAACAAATGGAATGAGAAGAAAAAAAAAACAACATTAATAGGTGGATAATCTGGGCAACATATTGACCCTCCATTCTTTTACACAATTAATGACGATATAGAATGCTCTGTGTAAAAGGCGTGATTAGTGGATAAGACAAGGGTTAAGTTGTCAAAGGCTGTATGCCTACTATCTTCAATTATACAACACCATCTCGGACAATAATTGTTAGCCACTTATATTTCTAAGGTCATAAATGGAGTTCTCAATATTCTGAAAGAACACCTCATTACAATTTTATATATATATATAGAGAGAGAGAGAGAGAGAGAGAGAGAGAGAGAGAGAGAGAGAGAGAGAGAGCGAGAGAGAGAGAGAGAATAACAAATTATCCTGAAGATTAAGTACCATTCTGTTTAGTAACACAAAAAGATTAATACTCACTGCCATAAATATCATCGGTTATTGCACGTGAACGTGTAGCAACCCGGGATATTGTGAGTCTGTTATAGTCAATGTCTGTTTCGACAGTAACTAGGTCGATCACTATTAGTTGAAAGTAACTAGACCAACACCTAAGAGTGGTCAACAAACCCTAAGTCTCTTCATGTTTCGCTGCGCTAAGCACATATTATACATTAAATCTATTACCACTTGAATAGTAAAGTATAAAACAGTCTGAACAAAAGAAACACGAAAAACTCCTTTTGAGTGACGACCATGTACATTTGGACCTTGAGCTTGGGTCAACCTTATGTCATTGTTGACCAGGGCTGGACTGGCCATCTAGCACGTCTGGCAAATGCCAGAAAGGCCGATGACCAGGTGGGAAGATTTTTCCATTTAGGGCCGACTGGCAATGGCAGCACCACCTCCCAATCGGCGCACTAAGAAAGCCACTGGACTCGCAATGGGTACCCAGTATCTCTCTCTGTGTGCCAATCGGGTCCAGGAGAGATGGGGGCATAAAATGCGGCCAAGCCAAATGCAGAAATCGCAGTATGTGCCTGGGGCATGCGCATGCCCACTCTGTACATGTGCATGTCCAGGGTGTGCACGGGCGTGACTTCGACGCACCCATGCACAAATTCCAAGGCTGTTTCAGAGGTCCAGTCCATCGCTGTTCTTGACCTAGTATGTGAACCATTCTTAGGTGTCGACCCAAGTCGACCGACATGGCATTTAAATTGGGGTAACTGCAAAGTTGAATCAAATAGCGGTGCAGTGTAAACGGGTAAACCTGGTTGATGAGACCAGGTACCCATTCACAGCAATGGATCAGCTGGGCAAGGCCACAAGTCTGAAAGGGGTCAAGCCCCCAGATTGGAGCTGGGTAAAAAATCCTCGGAGCTACCCGTCAAAGCAGTATAAAGAAAATATTGGACACAAAATAATAATTAGAATAATACATATATGATTATAAAAATTATAACAATAATACAAACATGATATAATTTATAAATATCTAATCATTTTTATAGTCAAAGTCTGGAGTAAACTGTAGTATGACAGAGGAAGTACTGCTTCCCCTCCCTACATTTGATAGCACATCACTGCTCAAAACCCTACCCCTCCCTGTAATGCCTATCCTAACCTCTACCCCACAGTCTAACCCTAACCTCTTCCCCACAGCCTAATTCGAATTTCTTCCCCACAGCCTAAACCTCTTCCCCACAGCCTAACCCTGATCTCTGCCCACAGCCTATCCTAACCTCTTACCCACAGCCTAACTGTAATCTATGCCCCACAGCCTATTCTAACCTCTTCCCCACAGCCTAAACCCTAACCTCTGCCCCTCAGCCTATCCTAACCTCTTCCCCACAGCCTATCTCTAATCTCTGCCCCATAGCCTATCCTAACCTCTTCCCCACAGCCTAACCATAATCTCTGCCCTACAGCCTATCCTAACCTCTTCCCCAAAGCCTAACCCCAATCTCAGCCCACAGCCTATCCTAACCTCTTCCCCACAGCCTAACTCTAATCTCTGCCCCACAGCCTATTCTAACCTCTCCTCCACAGCCTAACTCTAATCTCTGCCCCACAGCCAATCCTAACCTCTTCCCCTCAGCCTAACTCTAATCTCTGCCCCATAGCCTATCCTAACCTCTTCCCCACAGCCTAACTCTAATCTCTGCCCCATAGCCTATCCTAACCTCTTCCCCACAGCCTTACCCTAATCTCTGCCCCATAGCCTATCCTAACCTCTTCCCCACAGCCTAACCATAATCTTTGCCCTACAGCCTATCCTATCCTCTTCCCCACAGCCTAATCCGAATATCTGCCTCACAGCCAATCCTAACCTCTTCCCCACAGCCTAACCCTACTCTCTGCCCCACAGCCTATCCTAACCTCTTCCCCACAGCCTAACCTAATCTCTGCCCCACAGCCTATCCTAACCTCCTCCCCACAGCCTAATCCTAATCTCTGCCCCACAGCCTATCCTATCCTCTTCCCCACAGCCTAATCCTAATCTCTGCCACGCTGTCTAAAGGTGCTCATACACAGGGTTTTTTTTTGGTGGATTTTGGCCGATATATCAAGTTAAATCAGGCCAAATCGGAGGTGTTTGAAATAAGGTCCGATCCTATTCGCGTTCTCATGTGCATCCGATCGGAGTTTGGAGATTTTATGTGCAGTGCATACGATGAATCGGAATCGGACCATCAGCGACACATCTAAAAAGCACCCACGATGTATCGCATCCAATTTCGTCTAAACTCCCCCGGCAGCTCCCTGGGAGTCCTCTTACATGCAATAAATCGCATTTGATTTATTAAAAAAAAACAAAGGTAGTCCTCTCGGGGAGCTGCCGGAGGAGTTCAAGCGGAAAACAGGTCCGTCTTGTGCCAACAAGTCGGAACCGCGTATGACCACCTTAACACCAACCGCCCCTGCAGCCTAACTTTAACCCTTAACCTCTTGCCAACAGCCTAATCCTAATGTTGACATTCTGACAATGTCTGCATTTCACCTCTCAACGTTCCAAGGCTATCGACATGCTTTCACGCAATAACTGTTGACATTGTAGTGTTGACATTATGCTATTTTCGATCTTTTGGCTACATACCACCATAGCTGCATCGGTTCTTCATCTTACAGGAGGTGGTAATAGTCACGTTGCCTGAATATTTGGTATGCTGCTAGTAACTCGCTTTCTGCGTGTTTCTCTCACAGAGAAGATAGGTTTACTGATATTTCCATTAATAACCCTGACAGTGATTCCCCATTCGGAGAGCGTACAATCCATTTTCCCATCCCGAAGTCATAATTATTTTCTAAAAAAGAAATAGCATCTCTCAAAGTTTAACAGCTGTTAAAACCAATTTGCATGTTTTTCACAATTGTTAAAATCTTTAGCTAACACTTGTCAAGTATAAAAAAAATCTATGTACTGGACTGTAATTATGATAATTAGTCAGAAATTTATGCTATCTAATAACTTATGGAAGCCTTGTGTTACTAGTATATAATGCCGCGCACTCATTTGTCGTATTTCTGTTAGTGCCGGAATAGTTTAAGAAATACATGTTGAGTAAAAATGGAATTGCTTGGCCCATCTGGATGATAAATATGATGTTATACTTAATAATACTGAGTGTCTGTAAATAAATACTATAAGAATGATTTCAGAAGTTGGAAAAATAGTATTAGAAATGGTCTTACAAGGCACATTGCGGGAAGTCAGTATTGGTTATATGGTAGGGCATATGGCCTTATTCATACTTGAACACTATTTTGATATTTCTGCAGTTGAGTGATTATAGGTGGTCAGTTCATGCTTCAAAGCCGCAATGCAGCATTTGAGGTAACGTTTATGGACGCATTTAGAATTAGTCTGCAAGCGACTGACAGGAAGAAATCCATTTGTGGGAAGTTACAGGGAATGACTAGAAAAATGCGGACATGTCAGTGGCGTAACTAGAGCACCGCAGCCCCCGCGGTTGTGGGGGGGCGCTGTGCATATGGGGGCGCCGGGGGGCTGCGGTGCTATAGTAATGCCCCCGCCCCCCCATCCCCCACAGGCTTACCTGTCTGCGCGTCCCGGCTCCCCTCCTGGCTTCAAACAATTTTATGGAGACGGACCACGATAAAATGGCCGCCCCATAAAGCAGACAGTTCTCTGAAACTGTCCGCGGTATGGGGGCGGCCATTTTATCGTGGTCCGTCTGCATAGAATTAATTGAAGCCAGGAGGGGAGCCGGGACACGCAGACAGGTAAGCCTGCGGCGATGGGGGGGGGGGGGCACGGGCGGCCGGGTGGGGAGGGGGGAGGCCGGCGGGGAGGGGGAGAGGTGCCCCTCATTAACGGCGGAGGCGCCCCAAACCTAGCTACGCCACTGGGACATGTTTATGTATTACCAGTTAATTATATAGCGCACACATATTCCGCAGATGCTTTACAGAGTATATTTGAACATTCACATAAAACTCTGTCCCACTGGAGCTTACAATCTATATTTCCAACCACATGTACACACACACACACACATTCTAGGGTTCATTTTTATTGAGAGCCAATTAGCCTACCAGTATATTTTTGGATTGTGGGAGACAACCGGAGTATCTGCAAGAAACATACAAGTATCGGGAGAATTTACTAACTCTACACGGTTTAGGCCATGGTGGGAATTTAACCCATGACCTTAATGCTATAAGGCAGTAATGCTATTACATCATCTGTGCTGCCCCAATCTGTTTTTGGGTGTGTCTCAGGCAGCATTGGTGTTCCCATAAGCAGATAACATGGCTGAAGCTTTCCAGTTGCGGTTGCATGAACATCTCTCGGGTAGTCAGTTTTTGCTTAATCTTTGCCTGATATTGCATATGTAAGTATACGCAGATGTGCAGTTCTGGTGGACATCTCAATAGATGGGCAGCTGTTGCATTCGCAGATTTTCGTAGATCTATAGTTACAACCATCACAGTTGTGGCAGCAGTAGCATACAACTATGAATTTGGCTCCAGGTTCCTGTGAAATATAAAGTTTTGGGTTTTCCAGGATAATCTGTTTCTCTTTTCCTGCAAACCTGTAATATTGTGAACTTCTGTTTGCGTCCTGATATAACTTAATTGACTGAATAGGTGCATAGATCAACCAGTGCCTATTTCATAGAGAGATTGCAAGCAAAATATAGTCTTGGCTGAAGATTATGTGAAAGTCTCAGATCATGAGAGTTTTAATGGGCAACTTTGTAACAGAGAATACAGTAGTCTTGAACAATCAAAAAGGGTTTGGTTCCTGTCTCAAGACATCTGGAACATTGTGAAGCAAATGGTTATAAAGGCAAAAAGTGCCTGACTGAGGGGCAGTGGGTCACACAGTATAACCCTTTCCTCCAGTGGTCTGCATATTACTTGGACTATAACATGTTTAAATCAAGTGAAGCAGCAATGTTCATCTCCTTGTATATTTTGCATGGAAGTAGGTTTGACATAACCTGTAGGTGTTGATGTAAGTGGCAACAATGAGGTTAGTCCACACAATTAACAAATTAACCAATGGCTTATTAACCACACCAAATAGGTAACAGGATAACATTGGGTAACACAGTAGGTAAACAATGCATATACACAACAGGTACAAGAGATACAGCTAGAGATAATGCATCTAGTGCTGGACCATATAATATAGTCAACCGTGGTGGGTCAAATCTTGTCCTATGGAGGATGAAGAAGGGAAGATGTGCCACAGTTGTGTGTTGATGTCACCTTTGTGCAGTACAGGGTCCTGGCAGCAGAGAAACAGTGCTCAGTGCTCTATTCCAACAAAGGTTAGGGTTAGTCGCTTGTGAAAGCACATTGGGGCAGTTACAGAGCTGGAATGATCCTTGTTTTCTAAAATTGACGCTGCTTATGTTCTGAAAGGTAGGTGCATTTTGATTGCAACTACATTTATGAAAAGAGATAGCTGGGTATTAATCAGGGATTCTCAAGTACCAAGGAATGCACTTTTATTTATTTTTGCCTATTTTGGTATTGTCCAGGATTGTTTGGATAAGGTTTCCAAAGTAAATCAAAGCAACACACCTATTTTTTCTATATCTTCTAAAATGCCTTTGAATTGTTACAGTTACTATACTGGGCTATCCAATGAAATCTTAAATAGTTGTTTATGCTACTGTAAATTAATTCTCCACTGATACGACTTCAACAATTGGCTTTGCAGATATTTTCCTAATGTTCCCTATTGAAGAAGAGATTTCCAGTTTTGGAATCATAAGCCACCTTGTTCCTATGCATATCAGACATGTTAAACATTCCTCAATGAATATATCTGCTGCGTAAACCTGATCTCTTCTTAGAGAAAAAATGGGCATTAAAAAGCTGTATATGAGTCCAAACATTTACAAAGCACGAAGCAGCCTTTGTATAGACTCACAGATCTCAGATATATAACATACTACCCCATAGCAAATGCTTTATTCTCAGGTAAACTCCTTTGTTATTTTTAGACTTACCTGGCAGACCTTAATTATCATGCTCTTACACAATGGTAGGAATATAGCATAAGCCATAGAGAGCTTCTTCTCATGGGACTATTTGTCATAATTAGTTACTAAAGTATGCTAATACAATTTGAATGTTTTATTCATTAATAATAATAATAATTATTATTATTATTGTATTTATATAGCACTTTTCTCCCAATAGGACTCAAAGGGGCAGATGTATTAAGCCTGGTGAAGAGATAAACTGGAGATAAATTGGAAGGAGATAACGCACCAGCCAATCAGATCCCAACTGTCATATTTCAAACACAGCTGATTGGCTGGTGTGTTAACTCTTCCAAGTTATCTCCACTTTATCTCCAGTTTATCTCTTCTCCAGGCTTAATACATCTGCCCCAAAGTGCTTTACCATTGTCTTTACAGCTCAAAATACAAAACAAGCTTAACAGTGGATGTCAGTGAAATGCTTGAGTAAACAGGTAAGTCTTTAGTCTATTTTTAAAGGATTCTACAGTGGGGGCTTCTCACACTGTGCGAGAAAGAGAGTTCCATAGAGGTGGGGCAACAAAGTTGAAAGTTCGACCCCCAGATGAATTCAGGGAGATTCTGGGTACTGTTAGTAGTCCTTCTTCAACAGATCAAAGTAATCGAGTAGGACAGTAAGGAATCAGAAGCTGCTGCAGGTACCTTGGGCCTTGGTTATGTAGGTCCTTGAAAGTGAGTAAGCCAATCTTGAAAACGATTCGCCATTTTACAGGTAGACAGTGAAGGGAGTAGAGAATGGGAGTTATGTGGCAGGAGAGGGGCTGGTTAGTTAATAGTCTGGCGGCTGCATTTTGTGCCATTAAGATTCTTTTGCTGGAAGACCCAGGTAGAGAGCATTGCAGTAGTCTAGGCGTGAGGATATAAATGCATGTATGACTTTAGGCAGGTCTTCTGAGGGAATTAGGTGCTTGATTCTGGCTATATTCCTCAGATAATAGAATGGATATTTGATTGTGGCCGACACCTGATGTTTAAGTGTCAGGCCACTATCCAGGGCAACACCAAGATTCCGCTCATGATCAGAGTTTTTTAGTGCTATGCCCCCCAGCGTAAGACCTGTCAGTTGGCTATGCTGCCGTCTTGTCCTGTGATTTATCATCAGGACTTCTGTTTTATCTGGGTTCAGTCTCAGCCAACTGGCACTCATCCACTCCTGGAGCTCAGCTAGGCAGCCATTTAATGTTGTTATTGTGTTATCGGTGCCTGGAGCAAAGGACAGGTACAGTTGTGTATCATCTGCATAGCAGTGGTAGACCAGGTCATGACATCTGATTATGTCACCCAGTGGAAGCATGTATACTGCAAAAAGCATGGGAGATAGTATAGAACCCTGTGGGACACCACAAGACAACGGCACTGGTGGCGAAGAGTATACTCCCGATGAAACTCTCTGTGACCTGCCAGCAAGAAATTATTTGAACCAGCTAAAGACTGTGCCACCCAGACAACAGGAATTCTTCAGGATATCAATTAAAATCCCATATACCATAGGTGATAATAATAAATAGCTTACTGTACTTTACTTGCTGTATTTCTCCATGTGTCTTCATTTACATGGTTAGCACCGCCCAAGTGCATCATTGTAAGCTTGCTGATAATACAACTTTGGTCTCAGTATTTTTGGGAAAGTATACCCCCTCATTGATCTTATTGAATTTGTAGGCTTCCCAAAGCCTTTAGAACAACCTGAGCCCACCATTTCTTCAAATAAATTCTGAGCACCGTTAATGAATCACTATTTAGTTTTACAAACTGCTCCTGCTGATAATACACCTTAAACAGTATTCGTTCCTGTTTCGGCCTGGTCATCATTACTGTTATAGACATAATGGTCCAATATTGATGGTTATCTAATAAATTAAAGAACCTTAGAGCTAGTTCAGAGATATGTCTTGTGGGTGAAGGTTGGTATTTAAGTAAGTACAATTGGCAAAATTAAGATTTTTACATATTTTCACATATAGTGTGAGTAATGTTTGCTCTTCAAAGAAAGAGTTAATTGATAAAGAAAATCAAAGTATAATTATAATGTAGTAAGGCAGGATCAGTGGTTTCTTAACAATGACATTATACGGATCTTACTTTTATTATGCCAGAATTATTTGAAAATTCCCCAGAAGCTTTAAAGATAATTGTTTTTCATTTAACTGTAATTTATACATTCTACATGATTACAGAAAGTTATATGTGTAATCTACTCACTACTGATAATTAGGAATGACAAGAACAGAAATAAAATAGAAAACTCAAAAGGCATGTCTGGAATATGTTTATGGTTTTTATCTAAGAATGGGGTAAATGACTTGTCTTATATTTAAAATGATAACATATTTCAATACTAACAGCTACTGTAAATAACTAACGTAAAAAATGTGGAAAAAGTTGTAATTTGATCATTGTAATGTAATACAGGGTTATGGTTACACAGTTTTCATACCAGGCAGAAATTGGAATCTTTGAAATCATTTTTAATGTTTGTTTAGTCAGCATTGGGTACATGAAAATAATCATTTTTGAATTTGAATTTTAAATTGTAATTTTTTTTCCCAGTTGTGGGAAGCATCCTTTCTTAGTACTCTTATGCTAAACTACAGTATATTAGTATAGTTAGTAAATAACCTTCATTTACTTTTCTTTAATTTTTTAATATTGATTTTGAAATCATGTATAAATACTTACTGTATTGTATTATAAATCTAAGGGGCATATCTAATTGGCAGATAAAAAGATTGGGCAGTTTTGGGGGTTTTTGCAATGAGAAATTTAGCAGCTGTAATTGATATAGGAACGACTGCAGATTCATTTTTCCTTGCAGCCCCAGAGTCACTACTACAAGGCAAGGCAATTGGAAGTTTTCAACTAACTTGATTGGGCTAATAATTACTTTTTGTTTTATTAGGGTGAATTTCTGCAAAGTGTAAGATAATAAGCAAAATAATATGGAGCCGGTGTACATGAGTGTTGTGTGGATGGGACAGGTGTTTTAAACATTGGAGTTGGAGGTTTTTTAATTTGGTGACAAATTAATCCAAAAATCAACTTTTTTCAGATTTGTTTGTATTTAACAGAAAGTTAAACTTTTTTCATTTTTTTTTGAATTTTTAAATAAATGAAAATATCAGCCATATTAAACATTTTTTTGAAGTGCACATTGTATTATTTGTAATATATACTATTATCTATATAGTATCTATGCTATTCATTTTGTTAACTTTTTGAGGTTTAAGGTTGATGATTATCTATGACTTAAGATAATTTTAGAACTTGAATTCTGGTGTCATATTTATGCAGTCAGGATTCCGACTTCTGAGATCTTGACCGCTTCGCCTAGTTTATTTTACTAAGTGAGTAATGGAGCTATAAAAATTACGTGTGTCACAAAAATGAGATTTTATGCTATAAAGTTAATGCCATTTTCTAAGCAATGGTCCTATATGACCTCAAAGTCCCATAGGCTCCATACAATGCAGTAGTTCTAGGCTTAAGCAAAACAAACTTTTCTTTCCAGTACACCCACAATATTTATCAATGGCACAGTTATTGAAATATTTGAAATAGAACAGTATATGGCAGAGATAGATAACAGATGGCCACGGGGGTGCATGTGGCCCTTTGGGCCATCACTTGCTGCCCCAGGCAGTTCCTGATGTATTTTCATACTTGTAGATTGTAATGCTAATATGTTATTACAGATAGGTGCCTCTTTTAATTTAACTCAACTCTACTCTGCAGCCAGGCTTATCTTCCTCTCCCGCCGCTCTAATTCTGCCACTCCCCTTTAACAAAATCTGCACTGGCTCCCATTCCCCTACAGAATCCTCTTCAAACACTTCACACTCACATACAGGGCCATCTCTAATTCCATTGCTCCATATATCTCTAACCTCATCTCCATTCATACAGCCTCCTGCCCTCTATGGTCGGCCGACGACTGTCATCTCTCCTCCACCCTGATCACTGCTTCCCACGCTAGAGTACAGGACTTTGCCCGTGCTGCACCCCTTCAGTGGAATGCACTCCCTCCCTCCATTAGACTCTCCCCGACCTTGCAAAGCATCAAACGGGCACTGAAAACTCACCTATTCATCAAAGCGTACCCTTTCACTGCATAAACTAGTCATTAATCAACTAGCTGGTTCTCCAACCCCTTGCCTGTTTACATCCTGCTATCTAGCCACCACCCACTTGCTTGCACCTCTTGTAATCTGTCTGTCTCTCCTTCCTACTAGATTGTAAGCTCCTCCGAGCAGGGCCCTCTTCCCTCCTGTTGTCAAAGCCCACTTATCTTCACATTTCAATCACAGCTCTCCTATACTCAAACACTCAGTGACCATCTTCGTCTGCATACTCATCTCCATCATTGGCCTCAAGCCTCTAGTTGTATGGTGATTGAGTCCTCACTACTTATATTTAAGCTGTAATGTGTATTGAACTGTGGCGCTCTTTATTTGTACTCTATTTTTGTATTTTTGTTATTTATTCAATGTTATGCCAAGCTTTGTCTCCCTGTATTGTTTGGGGTAAATGACTTGTCTTATATTTAAAATGATAACATATTTCAATACTAACAGCTACTGTAAATAACTAACGTAAAAAATGTGGAAAAAGTTGTAATTTGATCATTGTAATGTAATACAGGGTTATGGTTACACAGTTTTCATACCAGGCAGAAATTGGAATCTTTGAAATCATTTTTAATGTTTGTTTAGTCAGCATTGGGTACATGAAAATAATCATGTGGTGCCTTATAAATAAAATAATAATAATAATAATAATAATAATAATAATAACTGCCCTTTGAGATCATGTGTGGCCCTTCTTAAGGATATTGGGCAGCCTACTGCAATCCCAAAGTGTGTCATGTTGCATATAAGTGGTCTATGGCATCCTCCGAGCTGGTAGAAGGAAATAATGTACTGTAAGTGTTAATAATACTGACAGTGATTCTTATAGTGGGTGCACATGGTCAGATATGGAATTCCATTACATTTTGATTCCATTTGCCGTTTGATTCAATCTGTCAGTTGATTCAATTTTGATTTGAAATTGAACCTTGCCTGGCAAGACTATTTTTCTATTTAATTTCTACTAAGTGTGAATGCCCATCCGGATCTAATCTGCATCGAATGTGGAAAAACCATTCGATGCCCATTCGATTTGAATTTGATTTATATCCGATTAAGTTGTCATATAAATAAAAAATTATATCCAGACAATTTGTTTAATAGATGTTGCTATGTTTGATGTTGCCCCATTGCAAAGCAGTGCAATGGGGCCCCCACTTGCACAACCGCTCACTGGAATAAAAATGTAAATTATAAAAACAATTAAGCTTATATTTATAGGTACCTGCAACAAAATCAGTGTTTATTTGTTACCCTTTTCACTCTGTGTCCTCCATCATGCAGCTTTTGCTCCCCTTCCTTTACCTTTATATTGCCTTCTTTCTTCTGGCTTCTTCTCTTCTGTCTTCTTGTCTGTTGTGGAAACGGCTCCTCTCTCAGCATTTCTCACTGATAACGTTAGGCAAGATTACGTCATGGCCGATGTTCAGTGTGACGACAGCGGGAAGAGGACAGGGTGAGGAGGGATGCTGGCCAACGCTAATTGAAAAGCTGTAAGTAACATTTTATTTTTTATTTTTTATTTGCACTTAAACTGCTCTGGGGCCCCTATACTTGTGGAGGCCATAGGTAGTAGCCAACCCAGCCCAGTGGAAAAGATTACCCTGCTTCTTGGAACTGGATTATCTTCATTGTCAACATTGCACATTATTTCTTCAATTAGAAGCATCTGGATCAGAAAAAGCCATGGAAGAGTGGAATGCCGGACTGGAAACATTACATAGGATGACAAGTCATGAAGGTTGCAGAGAAGACTGGGAAAGGGCAGAACATTAGATTATGATTTTAGTACATGAATTCAAACCAGCGAATTCAGTACCAGTTAGTACTGAAGGTCCCCATTAGGGTGGCCAATCCCGGGATCAGGATCGGCGGGATCCCGGGATTTGGCCTCCAAAATGCCGGGATTTCAATCCCGGGATTGGAGATTCCAATCCCGGGATTTCGGGATTAGACTGCACATGGGCAGTCTAATGCCGGGCAGCATCTGAGCACCCGCTCAGACGCTGCCCGGCTTCTCCCATACCCGGCGTGCAGCCTGCGCAGCGTGATGAGGTCAGCTGTCACGCTGCGCAGGCCACACAGCGGAGCCGCCCACACACCCAGCAACCCGGCTTATCAGCACACAGCACACGCCCACCCGCCAAGCTACGCGACCACCCGAACAGCTACCCAGCCGCCCAGCTGAAGCTGCCCACCCACCCAGCTGAAGCTGCCCAGCTGAAGCTGCCCACCCAGCTGAAGCTGCCCACCCGCCCAGCGGACATACCTGCAGCCCACCCGGCTCCCAGCAATATCTGCACGCTCGCCCACCCTCCCAGCACCCGCATATGTAAGTTCTGTGAATGTGCAGGGTGGCGGGGCGTTTTTTTTTCAAATTAGGGAAACCAATCCCGGGATCCCGGGAATCCCGGGATTGAGCATTTTTCAATCCCGAATCCCGGGATTGAAAAAATGCCCCGGGATTGGCTTCCCTAGTCCCCATACACGATCCGTTTAACGGATCCGTTCGGGACTTAAATAGTACACATCGCATCACATGCCTTGAGCATGCAGTGTGCAGGCAATGCGATCCGATGCGATGTGTAGCTAGTACAAAAAGTATGTGCAGATCATTCTTTTTGTACCGTACTATGTGATGCGCGGGAGCGCGCATTGCATAGTACAGAACGGAGCCAGACACAACAGAGCGTGTATGGGCTCCTTGAGTCAAAAAAATGTCTGGAGGTGATTTCTGGAATGGGAAAACAAGTATTTAAATTAATTTTATTGCCAATTCAATCACAAAACTAGTTCCTTTGCAGGGCCCACTTTAGCAACCTAAAAGTGGGCCCCGCAAAGGAAATAGGTTTTGCGATTGCTCTGGAGATCAAATTTATTTAGAAACTCATGATCATCAAATTCTTGCATGTCAAAAACATGAAGCAAAAGACAAAGTGGTAGAAATGGTTTCTAAAGTATTAGCGGACAATACATATTTCTATAGCAGGACAATAACAATAATAAACAAGTAGATAAAATAAATAATCCAACAGTAATACATCAAGACTGTAGGAGATAAGAGGGCCCTACTTACAAATGTTCAACATATTGGGGGTGTTTCTGGTTGGTTTACAAAAACAAACTCATTCTTTACTGGACAAAACCATGTGCACTGCAGGTGGGGCAGATGTAACATGTGCAGAGAGAGTGAGTGAGTTATTTTGTTTTTGTGCAGGGTAAATACTGGCTGCTTTACTCTTACACTGCAATTTAGATTTCAGTTTGAAAGAACCCCACCCAAATGTAATTATCTCTGCACATGTTACATCTGACCTATCTGCAGTGCACATGGCTTTGTCCCTTAAAAAAGAAGTTTGCTTTTGCAAACCAACCCGAATCACCCCCATTGTACAGTAAGTGAGTCCCATATCAGCTCACACAGCAATGTTTGCCTGGTGCCAGCAGTATTTCACTTCGGTACTATGGGAAACCCCTTTAATTTTCCCTTAAAGAGTTTTAGCAAATCTACCCCTGTGATACTAAGCCACAATTCTAACCATCCTGCAAAAAACATTATGTATCCTGTGTGATGACCAGTGTAACCAGGCACCATAACTTACCATTGTATATTTCAACAGATATTGCTAGCATCATTGTTGTGCTGTCAGGTCCTTAAGAGGGGTGGGTGGGTACAGATTACCATGTGTCTTGTCTCTGTAGGTACTTTGGAGTGCATTGGAGATGTTACTATGAAAGGAATCAAGGAACTAGAACCACATACCTATTTTATCATTGAGCCGCTCATACCTTGAATTTGAACCTTGAAGGGTTGGGGTAGAAAGAGAATCAGGAAATTTTAAATGCTCAAACATATATTTTGGTTTCTGCTCAAAGAAAGTGATTGATGTGTCTATCTACACAACTAGATAGACATTCATTAATCAATCCCATATGGGCAATATTAATTAGGTGGGCAGGGTCAAAGGGTCGACACAAAAAAGGTTTGACAGTTTTTTGTTTTATGGTCGTCATTTTGTATGTTTTACCACAATCTTTGTAAACATTTACTCACGCTTCACCACAGTTTGGGCAGGATTACTATTGCCAGATATTGTCCACATGGATTTAAAATCAAGCAAATGTTGAAAAATATGTTATCTATGTTATCTAACATGTGTTGACCTTTGTCATATTGAGCATTATTACCTTTCAACCTTAAGCACTGTCTACCTTTTACCTGTTGAACTTTTGCCTCTGTTGACCTACCAAATGGTGTCAACCTATTCACTGGAACCCTATTTTAAAAACTGAATACAACACATACTGTAAGGCTGGGAAATATGATGCACTATGTGCTGTATGTGCTCTATGTGCATTCAAATGAAGATATTCTAACTTTCAAAAACTGTATATAGCAGAATAAAAGACTTGAGTGAAGAAATAAAATAAAACTTCAAATTAATTATTTTTACTATTCATAAAATAAAAAATCTTGGATACAAGAAACAATGCATCCAAGTCTACATACAATCTTCTTGGACATGGTCTATTATAAATAACTAATCATCGAGAGTTATTTGATAAATTTGTAGTGGTGGCATCTGGAATATGAAGAGAATTCCGTACTTTTACTGCCCTGACCATAAAAAAAGCCTTTATTTTTAAGGGTACGGAATATTCTCTTTGGCCGTTCTTCGCTGTTCCATGACACTGTGTACTGCACCCCACTTTGTTATCAATTAATATATAACACTATAACTAGAGCTGCTGCCACATCATGCAGTTTAAGGGACAGAGCAAAACCGCTGCACATTACCGGTGGTAGAAACTGTTCTATCAAGTTTGCTGTATGTGTGTGGATCTGAATCCTCAATCAGTGCACTTGAGGGATGCCGGATGACCTCCAGACAGTTGGGATTCCGATGGTCATTATACCGACATCGGAATCCCGATGTTTAAATGCCAGACAATTGGGATCCCAACTTACAGGGGCAAGCAAGCCACAGAGCCTGTGAGGAGCCTCTTTGCGCTCTCTGTCGTAGTAAAGGCAGTTGGGATTTTAATGTCGTATACTGACCGTCATAAACCCGACTGTCGTCCTGGCATACCACACCCCACTGTATCCTCTATTGATCCTGCATTGGAAACAAGTTTGGGAAAATCGATCATGTGGTGAGGTAGACAAGCAGTAGAGAAAAGTGCCCTAACAATCACCCCCCGAATAATAGCCTTTGACATCTTAGCCACGTAGTCATTCTGTTCTAAAAGCCCCTACTGTGTATTAATATGGTGAAAACAATCAGCAGCCACAAACAATCTAACTGATAGATTAGCAATGATCCCCATCCAATCCTGGAATACCGTAGATGTAGAGAAAAGTCCGCAAAACTTTTCCAACTTCCAAAAGATCATTTAAACGCTTGACAATTTTGCTAATTTACTTTATATTAAATATAGAAAAATGTGCGTCATCACTACTCATGATTTTACTAATATTGGGCACAGCGGCGTAACTATAGCACTGCAGCCCCCGCCACCGCGTGGGGGGGGGGGGCGATGTGCATGTGGGGGCGCCAGGGGCTGCGGTGCTATAGTTAAAACCCCCCCAATCCCCCGCAGTTCTCTGAAACTGTCTGCTGTATGGGGGTGGCCATTTTGTGGTGGTCCTCAGCAGAAAAACGGAGCCGCCGGGACCAGCGCGATAGGTAAGGCTGTGGGGGATTGGGGGGGGGGTTTGCATGGGTGGCGGGGCGGCAGGGCAACAGGGCAGGGGGGTAGGGGTGCTTGGCGGGGTGGCGGCGGGGGGGGGGCGCCCAAAACATAGCTACGCCACTGATTGGGCATGTACATGGACTTTTGCTGTTTAACATATGGTGACACGGTTGTCTATACAAACCGGGAAAAATGGCATCTGTGGTTCTTGTGTTTGTGGGCTGGTAATACCACATGCTCTTAGGGACACTGTAAGTCAACCCAACTTTCTTCCACTCTACTTTGCACTGTGGAAGGCATTAGAGGAATGTGTATACATTTATGTTAATCACACACGCCATCCAAGATTCTTCTATCAATATGAAATGTTATGTGCTCGCTGGGTTGGCGCATCTCGTATTGTTATATGCAATATACAAAATAATGTGTCTAACTATGCCATTTATGCTTTTGAAAGAAAAAGCAAATTACTTACCGAAAAAGAATGGCATTTGCATGGCTGTGTGTCAGCTTTTCAAGCCTTTCCGTGCTACAAAACATTGCTTTCCTCACTTAGAATATGCATCCTCCCATCACTCATAAACCATTTTAAAGCACTTTATGAGTCTACAGAGCAAAATGTACTTATCTTGCATTGGCAGTGTCCCAGCTGTTACGAAATTGCTATTGTCCTAATACTTACAAGGCAATTTTAGCATCAGTTAATAATTTTACAGGATAGATAACTTCTAAGGTTTTTTTTTTTTAAATGACAGACATTAAACAATAGCAGCTTGGCATTTCTTGAAGCACCAGATGACAGCTCAGAGATTAAAGTGATTTTAATGTATAGTCTGCGCGGTTTTATTCTCTCTGTGACAATTCCTATGCAAGAAGGTGGAAAAAAATCCTTTTAAACACTTGGACTAGAGAACACAACACATTTACCTTTTTTTTCTTCCCTTTTTTGAAGAGATATTCTGTATAAATCTCATTTAGGAGGTAATGCTATAAATTTGCATTTACAGATACGAACTAACAGGAGAGGAAATGTATCTGCCAGGGAGAAGAACTGAGTACCCCTTAATTATAGGAAAGACGAAAGAAAATAGCATTTCTTTTGAATATAATAACATGGACACATATTAGTGTGAGCAACTGTATTTGCTATTCGTGCGTGTGCCATAATGCCGCAATACCATTGTTTTATACAGTAGCTAACCATCCTGTTTTATTTTTCTACAGGTAAGCCCTTTGGGATCTGAGTTACTGTAGTGTACTCCTAATGTTCGGTTTCACAAGTTTTGCGACTTGTTTAGTTTCACGGCGGCGGCTTACGCCGTCAGCGTAGCGTTCCTGTCAGAATCAGCGTAGTGTTCCCGCGGCCAGCGTAGTTAGCGTAGTCAGTCAGAAGTAGCGTAGTGTTCCTGCGGCCGCTACGTTATCAGAGTAGGCTGCCGCCATGAAACTAAACAAATAACTACCATACTGTTGCCAGGAACTGCATCTCTGTCCACGGCGTCCCTGGCAAGCCTACTCAGCGCCTCTCTCACACCACCGGCGCCTGCATGATCCCCTCTGTTTGGTGGAGAGTGGATCATGCTGGCGCTGGGGGAGAGGCGCTCCATCTGTTTGATACGCTGGAGCGTCTCAGACGCTCCACCAATGACACGCTCCTGTGTCTGAGCAGCTATTACGGCGGGGTACAGCGAGCCCCACGAGGGGACGCGTTACGCTTCCTCCAGACCTTGGGCGAGATTCTCTATTACAGAAATGCGGTAAAAACCCCGTTATCGGGGTTTTTACCGCATTTCTGTATTCTCTAATGTCCCTCCGCAGTGTCACCGCTGCGAAAGGAATCGCCAGCAAAAGCTGGCGGTTCCCTGCAGAAGCCTATGGGCTTCTTACCGCAGCGGTGTGTGAGGGATCCGTCACGGATCCCTCCCAGCATGCCCTGCGGCCGGCGCGTCAGTCTGCGCATGCGCAGACGGACTCCCGGGTCATAGATCCGGAAGTCCAGCAACGGCGCCGCATCGCAAGGGACAGCTCTTACTGCAAGAGCTGTCCCTTGCGTTAATGACCGCATATTTTAGAGAATATGCGGTCATTAGAAATGCGGTGGCCGGCGATACTGGGCTGCGGATTTTAGAGAATCCCGCCCCTTTTCTGAAAACGTAGCATACGCTGCCACCATGAAACTACACAAGTAAGGCAGCCGTTGGGCTACGCTGATAACGTAGCTTACAATGCCGTTGGGCTACGCTAATAGCGTAGCTTCAAATGTAGCGTAAGCTGCCGCCGTGAAACTACACAAGTACCCAAGTTTCACTGTGGCTGCTTTAAAGGTGGACATTTATTTAACTGAAAATAGACCCCACAGACCCACTGCTATTGATGGTTCAGATTCTAACAGACTTGCAGGAGATTTGAATTTTTTTCCAGGAGACCGGGAGTGCCATCTTATTTTTGGAAGCATCCCTGCCATTCTGTGAGAGTAGGTAGGTATGACATAACCCCCAGAGGCAGCAGAAGCCCTCATTAGAGTAATGGGGTGTGGTGGGGGCGTTGGGAGATGGTAAAGACCCTGTCGCCAGTGTAGTGGGAAGTGGGGATAGAACATAAATAGGATAGAACTTATACAACAAGGGTGAGTATAGTGGTCAAGTGGCGCAATTCCAGAGATGCCGAGTGGTACTAGTTTTTCTGGGTCCCTCATAAACCCTTCACCATCACCAAAAAACAAATATCAAAACATAACTTCTCAGGCGCTCCACCTTAGGATGTTATAGGATTCTCTCCCTCACGTAAATCACATGAAAGAAAGGGAATAAGGATACAATAATGAAGCAAGTTTTTCCAAATCTCTCCCTCCCCTTTTAATAGACAACTCAATTCAGTGATACATAAATAAAAACAATTTCATCAATAAAAACATAAAGTGCTGTGTGCAGTCACAGATCTTAACAAAGGAAAAAGTCCTACTTGTAGGACGAAACGCGTTGGTTATTTTTGGCAAATCTGTACTTATTTGCTGGTGACGGACGGAGGACCCGGGAGCATATGCCAGGAGGAGCACAGTGTCAACACCACTGTCTAATTGTGTTGGGCGCTGGAACGTTTTTAGGTTGGGGGGGCAAGATATAATCTCATTTTGGCGCCCCCTAAATTGCTATATTGTCCAGCACATGTCCCCACACCACTCATTTGTCCAGCACATGTCCCTATAACCCTCATATGTCCAGAACATGTCCCTATAACCCACATATGTCCAGCACATGCCACCACATCCCTCATATGTCCAGCACATGTCCCCACACCACTCATTTGTCCAGCACATGTCCCTATAACCCTCATATGTCCAGCACATGTCCCTATAACCCTCATATGTCCAGCACATGTCCCTATAACCCTCATATGTCCAGCACATGCCCTCACATCCCTCATATGTTTAGCACATGCCCCCACATCCCTCATATGCCCAGCACATGCCCCCACATCCCTCATATGTCCAGCACATGCCCCCACATCCCTCATATGTCCAGCACATGCCCCCACATCCCTCATATGCCCAGCACATGCCCCTACATCCCTCATATGTCCAGCACATGCCCCCACATCCCTCATATGCCCAGCACATGCCCCTACATCCCTCATATGTCCAGCACATGTCCCCACATCCCTCATATGTTCAGCACATGTCCCTATAACCCTCATTTGCCCAGAACATGTCCCCACACCACTCATATGCCCAGAACATCAATTGTTCACACACTCCCCATAACTTAATACATCCCCAATGTACATTAACTCAAATTGTGAGCAAGTTTAGAGATCTCCTCAACTTACTTTTTTTGTTTTGCTGCCTGGATCCCTCCCATACACAGCAGGGCAGACACGCTGGCCGCAGCAGGATGGGGTTGGAGCGCGCTGGGGACCTGGATGCTGGATGCCATGCCCATGTGACGCTCTTCGCTGAAGCAGCAGGGGGCGGGAGGCCGCGGCGTCGGACACTGTAAGTGTCAATCAAACACCGCTGGGCAGGGCGGCCGGCAGGGAGGGGACTGAGTCTGACAGGGAGGACGGATGGAGAGACCCGGCGCAGTGGCACCAGCGCGCATAGCACTGCAGTATATGTGAGTGTAGAAAAGACCTCACACATACATCAAGACACAGACGGGCCCCGGCCGGGCTCTGGGGCCCTTCAGATCGCCGGGGCCCGTCACACATGTCCCCCTTGACCCCCCCTGTCGCCGGCCCTGACAGCGCCCCCAGACAACGGTACTTTAGCGCCTCAGTAATTTTGGGGGGGGCAAGCTGCCCCCTCGCCCCCCCCCCCCGTTCCGGCGCCACTGTGCACGCGCTTAAAGGAACTGATTAACCACCAGTTCCCAACAAACTTGGTAATTATTTGCCCATGTCCTGCCTGGATAAGATCCGTGACTGCACACAGCACTTTATGTTTTTATTGATGAAATTTTTTTTTATCGATGAAATTTTTTTTATTTATGCATCACTGAATTGAGTTGTCTATTAAAAGGGGAGGGAGAGATTTGGAAAAACTTGCTTCACTATTGTATCCTTATTCCCTTTCTTTCATGTGATTTACGTGTGGTAGAGAATCCTACAACATCCTAAGGTGGAGCGCCTGAGAGGTTATGTTTTGATTGTTGTTTTTTGATTAATAGGATACACTAGGGCATAGGTATCGCAAGGAGAGAGAGAGAATAAGTATTAACCAATTATCTCCTAACTGTCAGTTTCTGTGTTTGTGTCTGGGTGTCGGAGACAATCCCTTTTTAGATTCTTTGTGGTGCATCTTTGGAAGATTTCCTGGTGATCAAAATAGCCCTTAGCTCCATGTGTTTAAGAAGAATGGATTGAGAAGAAAGTGCTGTCTGTGGTGCTGACTATGGGTGTATTTTAATTTCCCCGGCAGCTCCCTGGGACAGGTCAGATACAATTAGGCACTTGATGTGCCACTTTCTACATGTGAGAAATCGAATGAGATTTGAAGTCATGTGGTGTCAGAACCCTGCCCCCAGCAGCTATTGATACACCTGCATTCCCAGGAGAACTCCCAGTGGGGATGTTCCCTATCCCCCCCCCCCCCACACACACACCTCCCGTCCTGTAGCGAATGGTTCAGCGAGTGTGTAACTCGCCAAAGCCGTTCTGCGTAAACCTGAACGAACGGATCTGAATCGGCCACTTTATTGCATCCTAACTTCAGCCACTACATTTGTATGTTAGTGTAAGCGTAGGTTATGTCTGACCGTCATGATTGAGGCAGAGGTCTATATTTACTCACTTCTCAAGAGGTTGGAGCTGAAAGTATAAAAAAGGCACCAATATCCAGTGTAAAGCCCAGCCGGCATTAATAATCGCTTGTACATTTTTGAATGTCTCGTGTTTTTTATTCCTAAAGTCAAACAAGAAGTTGTTTTAAAATGAATAAAAAACTAACATACTGGATTGTTTAGAATAAAACTAGAGTATAATTTTCTAATTATTTAATCTGTATAGTTACAACAATCATTGTACAATTAAGAGCTGATTTGTGGCACATTGTTTGATACCGTATAAGTATTACCGCTGTACAACTCTGAAAATGAATGCAGACACAAATGTAAACATATTTGCCAATATTAATGACCCCAATAGCACCTACGCTATATTAACTCGTTTCCCAGATTGTTAAAAACAATTAATATTGTAGCTACATGCAGATTATGTTCAATGACTGCAACAGATCTTCAAGATTTCCATTGTTACATATAAATGGCCACTGACGTTGCATAGATCCTCCAGCGGTAGACGTGCTTCCCTACAGACACCTCTGAGTCACTACCACAACGTTGAAAACTGGATATGTAAAGTGAATGCTAACCGCACATTTGTTGATGTGCTGGTTGCATACTAGGTCAGGGGTGGATAAACCAGTTCGTGAGATCTACCAAGAGTTCATGTTTTCCAGGTCAACTGTAGATCTGTAGAATGTGTTGGATAGTAATTACTACACCTGTGCACCAGCTAGGTGGTCTGGAAAACATGGATGTTGGAAGACCTTGAGAACCGGATTGGCCACCCCTGGTCTAAATAATATACTGTGGGCGGGATGTACTAACGGGAAAATGCGGTAAAACACCCGTTTTACCGCATTTTCCTATGTATCAATACCCGTCCGCAGCGTTTTCGCTAGGCAGGGTATCGCCACCCTCTGGGTGGCGATACCCTATAGAAGCCTATGGGCTTCTTTCGCCGCCCGACGTCCACGCGCCCACCCCCTCCCGTCCTCCTGTGATCATCTCCTCCCCCTGGTGTCACAGCCGGCAGGATATCCGGCTTCAGGGGGGAGGAGGAGACACAGGGGGACGCTGGCAGCCGCCGGGAGGTGACGGAGACCCCCGCAGCCAACATCACAGGTATCGCGGGGGTCTCCGTTACCGCAGCCCGATGCTGGCCGCATATGTTAGTACATATGCGGTAGCATCGCGGCGGCTGCCGTGCGAAGGGCGGAGGTGTATGTTGATACATCCCGCCCTATGTGTATAAACAACCAATGACATGTCATCATGTCACCCTGACGATCTTTTAGTGTGTCATCTTTCAAAGACATCTACTACCGATATATAGTGCACTGCCCGCGGTGTACGACAGTGGATATATATATATATATATATATATATATCTATGAGTGATATGTTGGTGATGATGTTGGCTGTTTATTAATTGGTTTGACGGAGTATACAGAGACATACTGTACTTGTAAGCTTCACTGAACAGACTGAAAATAGACCAGAGTGCAGCCCTGCGGTTTTGCAAGGCGAATGATTGCAGAATGACTGTGAGTGCACGTGTGCGACAACGCACGTGTGCGACACCAGCCCGCAACAACCTTCAGCTCTTTGTAAGCCGGCTGCAGTTTGCTTGACAGGAAGTCACCGGTTGTGGGCGGTAACCGGATATTTTCTGGGAGTGTCAGGAAAAACATAGGCCTGCCAAACAATTTCATGGCAGTCAGCTCCGGCCTGGTTTTATCGCACAGGCAGACTAGGTTCTGGGCTATGCACAGACTGGGAAAATCATCCAACGGTGAGTGAGATGCGAATAGATTTGCAGCTGCGCGACAAACTACAATAATTCACTTTGTCTGGGTGGCGGCTATCTAATCGCTGGGTTTTGCAATCTTGCACAGTAGTGATCAGGTCTGAATCAGGCTCCTAGCGTTCAGATAGGAACAATCATTGTGTAGTGCTAATGTACAAGGCGTGTTCTCTCTCATTAGGAAAATTGTCAGGTCAATCAGTCGGCAGTCACATCCTTTAAGTGTGTACCCCGCATTACACTAAATGAGTACAACATTGTCACATGTGATGCTCCTGAGTCTTCCTGAAATTAGTTTGAATATCTTCACAGCTGAAAATGCAGTTGGTTTGCGATTGCGTTGTGTGCAGTTATTGGCTTTATCATATTACCCCTTTCACACCTAAATCCTGGGTCCAGTGAATAGAAAGTCAACACAGTTTGAACCCCTTTGTCACTACATGTTGGACCTGGATTATTCCCATTTTTTCTCCTTTCCACTACAACCATGGCTGCCCTGAATGTCACTCCCTTAGAAGAGCCTTGTCATAGACAGTTATACCCCTTTCACACCGGCCACCTGGAAATTACCTGGCATTTTTGAGTGCTGGGTCATTTTGCCGGGTGCAGCCTGACCCCAATTTACACCACCCACAAATTACTTGGTTAAAGCTTTTCAACCCAGCAATTTGCTGAGAAACCCAGGTTTTTCTGTGGTGTAAAAGGGTCAACACAGGACTTAAATCCTGGCACTCTGACCCTGGTCAAGAGCAGGGTTAAAGTGCCGGGATATAAGACCCATGTTGATACTTGGCAACCAGCATGTACTCCCTCTTGGCAACAAAAAGGAAGCCCCCTTGTTCCTGCAAATCCTCTATCTGCACTTTTTTGTGACAAAAACGACTTTATTTTGCAAACAACACATTAGAGTGTGACCGCGCATTAACAGCAATCTACCCCTCCTCCCCCGTGACTCCAATCCACTAAGCTTAGACTTACCTGTACGATGAGCTCCAGTAATCATCTCATTCTGTGCTAGATCTATGTGGTAAAGTGATGGGCCATCCGGGACTTCACAGCAGTTTTCTTTACTGATCAGATAACCAAAGTTGCAAAAGCACAGCAACCAGCAGCTGCCCAGCTGCCATCATTGTATCACTCCTGGCTTTTATGGTTTACACTTAGATTAGCCCGTGGTCTATTAGACACACAATACAGAGCACCAGTGCCAGTGCACAGCAAGGAAGGACTAAAATAGGTGAAATGGGGGAAACCCTAATAATGTTATCTGAACATGGCATTATTATCCCAATGCTCCCTGTAAAATTGTTTTACACACAGATTTGAGTAAATCTGAAGCAGATGGCATATACCATTACAAATTCTCCTCTGATTGCCCATTAGTACTTTTAGATGATAATAAAATAATTTGAAGACATGTATAAGAATAATATTAAAAACAATATTGGTAAATAGTGTATACTATGAGTACATCCACTACAAATGTGGACTTACAGTATATTTTATATTAAATGACACATTACAAAGAAAGAGTAATGACACAACAATAATGAATCCTTGCACAGCTACAGTAAGTAAACATAATAGGACATTTCTGAATATATAACATATTTTTCAAGATTGATTCTCTGAACAGACTACACACCTACAAGGTGGAACGGCTGAAAACCTCATTGTGTAGTTTGACCTTTCCCTGGAAGGGACCTTATTAATTCCTGTTGTTTCAGCTCCTGTCACACTGAGCAGTTAATAGACCACATCAAGATAGTAATGTGAAAAGAAATGTCCCTCAGTGCCTCATTACAGCGTTCACCCTCAGAACTGGTACGTCACCGAGCAGTGCTAATATAATGGATATTAAAATTGAATAAGTTAAGAATTGGTTGCTTCAATTTCTTAAGAAAATGCAATGAATAGCGAAGAGCATAAATATCATGGACAAATATTCTTCATTCGTCATCAGGCATGAATTGCCGCCAGCCACATTTCGGACACACATATACAGTACAGTACCTGTGTTATCAATCTCTACAAACATACAGAGACTCCTGAGATTCCATTAGGTCATTTTCTGTGAGATTCTAGATGAAGCACTAAATTCAGCAGAAGGATTCGTCTATCGGTCACAATAATACCATGACGTACCTGTTATAGCATTAGGATGACCTATAAGTGGGTACTTTACGATGTAGGTCCTCTGCATGGCCGTGTACTCAATGACTTAAAGCAAAGCTAATATGCAACTGTCTGGTTATATATATATATATATATATATATATATATATATATATATATATATATATATATGTCCATTTTATCACTATTAGTTACAATGTCATTTTATGAGCTGGGCAGTGGTATTTCTAGAATGGGTGCAGTGTCCCAGGTGGGCCTACACTGTGCATGTTTCACCAATTTTTCTAATACTTACTCTCTGGCATCCAGCAGCGACAGGTGTGCTGCCATAAACGCTGGGAAATTGGCATGGCAGCCACTCATCCTGCGATTTGCACATGCGCAGTGGAGTCTGAGCGGTATAGTGCTCAGACTCCACTACTCCCGGTGCTGCTTCCGGCAGAGGGGAGGGGGCCTGGGCCCTGGAGGCAGCACAGGCCTCCTCCTCTCCTGAAACACTCCTGAAGCTGGAATACAATTGGTCAAATGCACACCACCCTGGGCTTTATTAGTAGGAAATATTGGCAAATCTTAGCGGTTATCCTATATTAGCAGGGCTACCATATCATCATATACAACATGTGTGCAGTAATAGTGGTTTTTATTTTAATTGTGCATTGGTTAAAGTCCTAGAAGATTTGCTCATGAAAACATAGAGACAGTCCGCAGTCCGGCAGCCAATCAGGCGCTGCAGTAGTGCCTCGTTATTAGCTTCTTGGCCACAAGCTCTTATTGGCTCGAGGTCCAGCGGGAGAGTTCAAAATAGCTGCAGACCTGCTTTCAGTACACAGCTGGGAAGCGCAGCGCTCTCTGCCTGGGTGTCACAGCTCTACATGGTGTGCGGCTGGCGGTGGTGTTACTTACACAGCAGCATTTCACTCCCCCTTGACAAAGAGCAATTTAGTCCCCCTTGGCAATGAGCAAATTACTCCCCCTTGGCAATCAGCATATATTCCCCCTTGGCAACGAGCATGAAACCCCCCTGGAATACAGCATGAAGCCCCTGGCATCCAGCATGAAGCCTCTGGTACCGAGCTGAACCCCCCCCCCAGCAATAAGCATGTAGGTAAGTGACACCTATGTTTCAATAATGTAATGAGCATCATGGTGTGCAGCATAATGTGTAACAGACATTATGGTGTGCAACTTTATGTGCAATGGGCATTAGGTAATACAACCTGTTGTTAATTAATTTGAATCCCACCACTGGTTTTATGTAAAGTGCTGGTGACGGTCATCATCATCAACATGTGTTTACCGCACTTAGGTGATATGGCTACAGACTATAATGTATGTTGGCATATGTTTGTTAATTTTATCAATCTGCTCTTCTTGTACTTCATTTGCATTTTTGTGCCCCGAATCTTAACCATTCTCTATGAATAAGGATATGTGATTTTATATAATGAATAGATGTATTTTTCTTGTGGGCAGGCATTGTATAAATGCACATAGTATATGCCCAACTTAGCCGAAGCCCCTATGTTATAGCTTCATTACATAGGGGCTTACTACTCTTTTACAGGTGATAAACCTTAAGTGAACCTCTACTTTTCTATTTTTTTATGTAACTACATTGTTTAAAGAAAACTTTTTTTTTCTCTTTTTTTTGGGTGATCAAGCTTTGTGATGACTGATCACAGGCCCAACTCCCGACTCGGCTCTGCCTGCCAGAGAACTGAGCAAGAAACCGGAGGCAAGAAATATTAATGCTGTCTGAAGATAGCATTATTATCACATTAGAAGTATAGGAAATGTAATCTGAATTTGAATTAAAGGGTTAGCCTAAATGCATCATTCCTTATTCACCATTTGCATGGTTCTAATATATTTGACATATTCTGGAAAATACTATGAATACATTTAGTTTTGAGGAACACTTTCTAGAGTGTGATAAGTAGAACAGATTATTAGTAGTTGAATTTATATTCTATGTGTAAACTAAAATAGATTTGGATTCAATAGTATTTACATACAAAAGTGTAATGTCCTGCTGGTTTTCGAGTACAAAATAGAATCATTGTTTACAGATTTCTCTTGCATAGCCCCTGGGCTATCCTTGCTGCTCCTGGAGTTTGTTTCTTCCTGTTACGATTCTCCTGCTGGTGTTAGTGAGCTCCTGGCTTGCGGTAATGTTCTCCAGTGCTTGTCTGTTGTCTATTCCCTGGAAGTTTAACTTAGTGAACCAGCATGGATCTGCAGGAAGTGCTGGGTTTTCTGTGACTGGATCCCGAGCAGCACCAAGCTTTGACTATTGTAGATCTGTTTTGATCTTGAATTGTTCTGTTCAGTAAAGCTGAGTACACAACTAAATATATCTTTCCAATCTGTCTGGCGGGAACAAAAATCTGGTAAAGTATGGGAGCAAATGATAATTGACCATTTGCTCCCAAATACTGGAAAGAAAACAACCGTCATTCAGACAACTTGTTCAAATTTGTTTGTTTAAACAAATTTATCTGAACAATCATTTTTATCCATTCTCCGGTGTTTGGGAGCAAATGGACGATTTTTGATCCCACCAGACTGATTGAACAGATATATTTTTAGGTGTGTACCCAGCTTTAGAATTGTAGTCCTATTTTATTCTTTTTACATTTTTTTTTTTTTTTATGTTTTTTTCTTATGGGGTCATTATTCTGTTTATTTAGCAACCCTTATTTATCCCCTTGCCTATGGCTCTGTTACCTGATATCTTATGTGTTATATAGTGTTGGGTATGAAATGACGGTGGTCAGCTTCCCGGTGGCCAGAATTCCGAAAGTGGAATTTTTTTGGCCAGAATGCCAGTGTATCCTGGCATTCTAATGCTAATCATGCCCCCACACAGCTTTACCCTAACTTTCCCCTCCCACAGTCTAACCTTCCCCCTAACCCCTATTCTAAACCTAAATCAAGGGCCAGTACAAGGTTTTTCGGCACTCCATGCAAAATTTCAGCTTACTGCTGCCACCACCACCCACACACCAATACCATACTGCTCCGGGTGGCCAGTGGCCTTTGCAGTGATCGTGCCGGTATTTCCAGTATGGCTGGAAGTTGCGGTCTGTGTACTTCCGGGTCCTCTGTCCCTCTAGCTTCGGACCTAACGTGTTTACTGCAGACACTGCCCTTTGTCAAGGATATTCTCTTGGCCTCCTTGACCCTGCAATTGTAGCCCATTGTTTGAAAACTTAATTTATAAAACTGAAGTCCCCTTACAGGAACTAATACTAAAAAAAGTGGTAACCACTTTACAAAAAATAAATAAAAAATCTATTCTTCTTGGCAAAAAATACAGAAATAAAAATGTAAATACATATAAAAAGAAAAAAAATAGAAAATAAATGAAGATATAAAGATTAAAATAAATAATAAAAATAAAAAATAATAGAAAATATATAATGTAAAAGAAAAAAGCTTATAATCAACATTATGAATTTTAGGAATAGACAAAAAATATGATAGGATTACAAGTGCCTATGGGGGAGGGGAACAGGATTAGGTTTGCAAGAATGCATTCAGTCCAAGATCTATATTGAGACCAGTTGGTCTTAACATTTGTAAATCAAATCCAGTTTATATTTTTTCTTTAAGTTTGTCAGTAGGTCGCCTCCTCTCCAAATCTTCACCATAAATTTCAATTAGTTGTGGTATTACTCTTTATTGTGTCTCTATAGAAAGTGTTGTAAGACACTAATGGGGAAATTTTATAGGATAAGAGATTTATAAAGTGAGAGATTTGGTAAGAAATCACCAGGTTTTTTAAGCGGCAATCATTTACACTGCAAAACCAGTTTGATTTTGAAGTGTAAAGGGTTTCCGGTTTAAAAAAAACTTTCTTACCAAATCTCTTACTTTCTAAATCTATCATCCTATTACATTTCACCCTATGTGTTAGTAGACCTCTACTGATGTTATACTTCTCTTGGTTTGGCCTACATATTGGAGGCCACATGGGCACTCCAACAAGTATAGGACACCTTTCGTGTCACATGAAAGTTATTTTTTTTTTAGGTATAGTTCTTTTTGGATACACTTAAAATGAAACTAATTTTTTTTGGGGGGGGTATTTGTTGTCCTATAACCTATGCAACTTGTGCATCTGTAGAAGCACTTCTTTTCTTTCTTTTTATTAGTTCTAGATATCTAGATAGCTCGCTGTAAGATCTTGTTTAAGTGTTCTCACTCTTTTTTTAATATGATTCTTGATTTTTCAGGAATTAGGGGAAAGAGTGCTTGGCCTAATTTAAGTATATGCCCATGTTTATTATTTATAGTTCTGATGTCTTTATGGTTAGAGCTGTATTGAGTAATGAATGCTGGTGTTGTGGCAAAACTTTCTTCTGTTTTGTCTTTGAACTGTACCAAATCCTTTCTGTTTATTTCACTGCCTTTTTTGTATTTCTTCTTTATAACCTTTTTGAGATGAACTTTCGTTTAATTTTTTGGACTCCTGGGATATTGTTGAGCCAGCATCAGTGACGGTTGCTGTTATATGGGAAAAGGTTATTGCTATCAACTGTGAAACTTTCCAATCTAGGTACAGTATATAACCTTCTCTTAGCTTATTGTAGTAGTGAATTCTAGTCCCAAACTGATGTTATTAATGTAGGTGGTGAATTATGTTAGTTTATCTTTTCGTCCCTTCCATATAAACAGGACATCCTCTATGTAGCGATGCCAAAAAGTAGGTGATCCGAATAGATGTTATTTGACCAAATTTTGTCATCTTCCCACTTGGCCACAAAAATGTTGGCATACAGTATGATGGGGGAAATGACATTTTTCCTTCCCCCTTTCCCACAAACTATCAAGCACTTATATACGTGATATATATATTCCACATTTTAAACGTAGAAATAGAAGGTGCTATTAAATTAGCTCAGATCATCTACCACCTCACCTCTGATGGTTTAAGTAGTCAAACAGCCAGTTGGGTAACTAGGGCTTGACAACCCTAGCGATGGCAAAGCAGAGCTGCCGCCTCATGGGTGCAGGGTCACAGTGAAGTGACCTATGGGAACCAGGGCAGGTTTTATCAGTAAATTTGCATCCCAGGTACTTCGGCATCAGCCATCAACTGTTTACTCACAGTTGATGGCTGATGCCGAAGTACCTGGGATGCAAATTCACTGATAAAACCTGCCATGTGCCTTGATCTGTAGCATGGCTGAGTCGGCAAGGGAGTGGCTATGTTTGCGTGGCAGTGCAAACATAGCAGAGGATGGTGGCTGGACCCCAGGGTGTGAGGACCGCACAGCAGCCAGCCAGAACCACATGTAAACCCTGTCAACAAGCATTCAACCCCTGGCAATGAGCATGAAATGGAATGTAATTCCTGGCAATGAGCATGTAACCCCAGGCAATAAGCATGTAACTTAATTTAACCCCTGGCAATGAGCATGTAATCCCTTTCAATGAGAAAGAAACCCATGGCAATGAGCATGTAGGTACAAAAAGTTTAATTGATGTTTTGAGAGTTTTTTGGGGGGCGCTAGAGACTTTTTTGGCTGGGAGGTGCAATATTTCAAGTTACGGCACTGCATGCGGCGGTACTACAGTAGCAACTGAATGAGACACATAGTGGTGACGTCTCACTGGTAACAATTATGAATAATCCTGGCAGTAGCGATGGTGGAAGCGTTTTACTGCACGACAATGACACGAGTAACATTATAGTTAAGTAATATCTTTAGCAGAAGGTGGTAGTTGCTTTAGTACAGACCTTTACAGTGACTTAAATAAATGTTATCTAAACATTTGTCAAAACTTATTGAGAAAAAATTGTGAATTAATGCTACATGTACTGTATACAGGTTCCGTCTCCTTTTTCCGAAGATTTGATGCTGTAAGAATCTGATCGCCAAAAGTTTTTGAGAGTGACACTTTTGCTTTCTACGTGGTTCAACGTACAGAAACTTTGGGGGCAATTCAGATCTGATCGCACACTGGCTGATGTTGTGGGTTTGCAACAAGATGGCGGAAAGGGGGGTGGGTGTGGGGTGGACGCAGGGGGCCGTCCAGTGTTTTATGGGCATGACCACAAAAATGGTGGGCTTATCCATGGAAACACTGGGCTTGGCCCTGTGAACCGAAGCGTGCCCATGCATCACATGATGTCAGCACCCGCCCCCAATTCGGCAGATAGCGGCCATTTGGAAAGTAAGTATAGACTTAGCTTTTAGAGCAGAGATTTTAAAAAAATCATTAAAAGGTGCGCGACCATCTAATTATTCTTCCTAGGTGCAGCCGCGTGCGCAGCCTAGGGAGCAGGCCCCTTGTTTAATGCACAAAATTATTAAAAATATTATATAGAATGACCTTCAGGCTATGTGAATAAGGTGTACATGAAACACAAATGTATTTTCCATCCCCAATATATGTAATTGTGCATGCAAACATTCCAAAATACTGAAAAATACATGGTGCGATTGGGATTGAATCGGGATCGAATTGGGATTGAATCGGGATCGAATCACACGCCATAGAGTACTCATTTGATTCGGACTATATAGTCTTGCCTGCACAGTCTATTTTTTGACTCAATTACGATGCCGAGGGGCCGCGCATTGGGATCGAATCGGCATGGAATGCGGCAGAAATCCATTCGATGTCTATCCGATTACGATTCAATATTGACTCTATAGTCAAAATCAAATCAAAATCTAACCCTAATCGCACCATGTGTACGGGGAATTAGATTCATTGGGGTCAATTTATTATGATGGGATTTCTATTGAAGATAGGATGTTGCCCGTAGCAACCAATCGGATTCTATCTATTGTTTTATAGAAGGCGTTACATAAATGAGTAAATGAGTCTGATGGTTGCTATGGGTAACATCCCGTTCTCAATAGAATTCCCATCTTAGGAAATGTAGCCAATTAGTGTTAATTATCCATGGCGGCCAATCCCATTAGCAGGATTTAGTCCACAGGGGTCACAGATGGACTTTTCCTGGCAGCAGGGAAACCCACAGACTCGACATTTTACCCAATGATGGTTTACCACAGGGTAAATGTTATAGGTCATGGAGCCGTCACTGTGACTGTCGACATACATTAGGTCGACCACTTAGGTCGACACATAAAATAGGTCAACGTGGCTAAGGTCAACAGGGTTGGAAGTTCGAAAGAAGCCTCAGTTCAACAATGGGAAGGTTGACAGTCAAAAGTTGACATTATTTTTTCACGTTTTCAACGTAAGTCTTCATGGACGGTGTACCGTGTCCGCTCCCGGTGACTCGCTGCGCTCGGAACACTTATATTCTTCCTCCCTGGTCTAATGGATGAAAAACCGCCTGTTGTGGGGAAAACAGATGTGAAGAGCTCATGTCAACCTCTTGACTGTCGACCTTCCCATTCTCTAACTAATGCTTGTGTCGACCTTCTGACCCAGTCGAACTTAGCCATAATGACCTATACCTCATGACTTTTAGTGGTCGACCTAATGTATGTCGTCCTTTATTGTGTCGACCTAACGACTGTGTCCCGGGGGGGGGGGGTTTGAAAGGCATTTTAAATGAATAGCACCAAGGACCTTATTCTGGTTGACTCACAAGGTCCCCAGACGCCGCCCGGCCGCACAGCCGCCCGACCCCCCTCACATGCCGTGATCCCCCGCGGGGCTGCAAATGCATGATTTGCATCCATTAGGTGCGGGGGAGAAATCATTAGATGGTCTCGGCGAACATCGAATGATTTCTCCAGTGCTCTCAGATCTGAGACACCTCTGTGACACCTCTCTCAGACCTCCGAGCGCCCTGTGTGGGAAGCGGGTGGTCAGCTGACATGCAGCAGCCCACCTCCCGGACCCGCATCACCGGGCCATTACCATGGGAACGCCCAGTGTTTTCATTGGAACACCCATGAAACGCTAGGTGTTCCCATGGGCTATGCCCCCCCGACGCTCCATGCCGCCCCAACCCCACCCCCCGATTGCTGGGTGCGAGCAGGATGGTTAACATGCGGGTGAAGACGCTAAGAATCGGTCCCCCATGCAAACTAGCGGGAGACCAATTGAATCAGAATAACCTCTCAAGTGTGAATCCCGGAGCTATTCCCAGCACAGCAAACCCCTCAGATAATTCGGGTTGGGATAATTTGGTCTACAGCATGATGGTCGACAGTCATTAGGTCGACACCTTTAGGTCGACATGGGAAAAGGTCAACTTGGGTCTAGGTCAACATGGGAAAAGGTCGACATGTTTCTAGGTCGAAAGGTCATTAGTTCGACAGGCCATTAGTTCGACAATGTTTAGGTCGACAGTCAAAAGGTCGACATGGGATTTTTCATATTTTTTTTACCTGAATGTCAACACAGTCGACATGGACACAGTTTAAAGTGCACCGCATCCCCTCGCATCACTCGCATCGTTCGCCATGCGTCGGGCACGGTGCCTCGCTGCACTTGGATCACTATTTTATTCTCCCACCACGCCCTAGTGGATGGTAGGGCATAAAATACCGCCTGTCGGCACATGTCGGCTCAGAAAACAGTGAAAAACCCCATGTTGACATTTTGACTGTCGACCTAGACAATGTCGGAAAAAAAAAAAAAAAGAAAATAATGACAGCGCCTGGACTGCTGCAGCTTTAGATACACCTCAAGACTCCTAAACTCTTAAACCACATATGCAACACAAATGGTGATCTATTAAGCGCTGTTGTCCCCTCCTTTAGATGATCAAATCTGTCACCAGTACAATAAACTGAACTCTCCAATTCTTCCGTCTGGTCGTTCCTATAGAAATGAAGAACTGACCTGGGGAAATTGCCCTATGTGCGCGTAGCAGTTTCTTTAAGTCTTCTCAACTTCAGCATACATAGATAGTGAAAACCAGTCAGAAACCATCACCAGGTAGCCATTGAAGTACACACTCACCAAGGTCAGGTGCCCTATGTTCACTGAAAGGTTTCTTTAAGTACGTCCCTCCTCCTCACAGGACACAGGTAACTTGTTGACTCCATAATTACTTACCTGTATTCAGCATCCTGACGAAGCCTTTGTAGGTGAAACTAGTCGATGTATCTGGAACAGTTTGGATCCCATTGGACCTGTGCAAGTTACCACAAAGTCCCTCTGGGAAGTCTGCCGGCAGACCCTCAGCCATCCTGGTAAGCAATCACCTTTATGGATACAGTTTGAACTTCGTGCACAATAAGGACTTAAGATAAAAACCTACCTTAAAAAGGGAAAAGTAATTACCCCTAAAAGGACATTTGCACTTATCACTTTTTAAAAAAAGGAGGTACTGGACCCCGGTGCTTGAAGATTTATGTTATATGTATGTTTGTCCTGTATTGTCAAACCATCCCCCAGTGTGTATACCGGTATTAGTTAAATTGTTTATAGTGATTTTGGACTGCTATATTGATTTTGGAACTGTTAAATTTTAAAATAAAATTTATACTATTTAAAACACTACAAGTAGTATAGTGTGTTTTATCGGCATATGTATAGTTTTGCGCAGAGTACAACACATCGCTCCATCCACTGACCAGTGTAATCATCCCTCAGGCTAAATCTATTACTCTCTATTTCTCTCTCTCTCTCTCTCTCTCTCTATATATATACCTCTATTGCAGGCCAAGGTGTCCAAAGGTGCTATGGTAATGACATTTCACACCTAATGGCTCATATTAGTCAAACAGGATTATTCTCAGTCTGCAAATCTCCAGTAAGTAAGATTTGCAACCATAATCAGCTAGTTAAACATCCGAAATACATATTACAATATATAATATATTTTCCTTTTGTTGCTGACTTGTACTTGTCCTAAACTAGAACCTGGTGTAAATCTTAGCTGGATCTGCAGCAAGTTATGCAGAAAATAATATATGTAAGACTCTACAAACCTTAATTGATTTAGAACATTTTGGCGACAAGAGGGATAAAAGGGATATTTTTAGTAATTCATTCATAAAAAGCAGCTTGCTGTGGTTTAAACATGTGCAACACAAAAGAAAATACCCTCACAGCAATGACACAAACCACAATCTATTATTATTTAGCGCTGGTCGAATACGTTCAGCTTCGCAGTACAAGGCGGTTGCAATAGGGTGAAATGTACTGATCGCAGTCAGCCTTTCTCATGAACAGCTTGCAGTCTGTGCTGTGATAGGGTTTAAGTGTACGTTCAGTGTGGATATCATTTCTTAGCGGACAGAATAAATAAGTCCACATTGGGTTTACTGAAAACTGGGATTTCTTTTAGCAACATTCATGCAGAAAACACGTCAGTGCCAAAATGGGATTGTAATGTGTAAATGGCATGTACAGAACCAACAACCACTGCCCAGCGCTCTCTCTGATGTTGAGTGTCACATTGCTGGTCCTTGCGGATAAAGTGTGGCTGCAACAGCGATTACGCAGCTAAAACATTTAAAAATATTTCCTCGTTGCAGCCGTCAAAGCCCGAATACATGTACATGGTGTGCTTAATTGAACGGATAATATTTATGTAAAAAAAATGAAATTAAACAAAAAAAAGAAAAGAAAACAAAACAACAACAAAAAAGTGATACGCAGCAGACAATTATTAATTCGACTGCCCAAATGATAATCAGTTTGACAAAGATCCATACGCGTCTTCATTCTGTTTAAACACATGAAATTGTGCAAGCAGACAGTTCCATCAAGACAGCTTGTTAGCAAGCTTATAGTTCTTAGGTTCCGTTGCCATAGTATCTAGATTGGAAACCGCTGAAGATTGGCAGCAAAAAGCATGCCTGCAATTGCCCTCTCTCAGCAGGCTACCTAGATCTGCTCAAAGACAGTCCTCTGTGAGTTCTCTTTCCCAGTTTGCACAACCCCCTGCTGTTTAATAATATCCATTTACTGTTTGGGATTGATCTGGTTCACTGTAAAACCTGCAGCTAAGCAGGACCCAGCCTTTCACATACAGAGCCTCTTTCACAAATAGGGGGCTGGCAATTAATAAGGAAAACTTACACTGTATACACTATGTACAATTCTATGGAGATACACTTAAATCCCAAAGCTTAACACACAGTAGCTGTTGTAGTGGGTTTAATTGTCCTTCTCTCTCTAAGTGTGTGTGTGTGTGTATATATATATATATATATATATATATATATATATATATATATATATATATATATATATATATATATATATATATATATATATATACACACACAGTGGTCGAAGTGGGAATTTTGAAGTGGGGGTATGGAAAATTAAACCAAATGTCCTGGGATTTGGGATACACCTAGATAATATAAGATCTTAGATACTTTTTTACACATTATATAATACAGTGTAAAATGATCCAACATGTGTTACCTACTTCTCATTTCCCATTTCTGCTTTATTCCCCCTTTCCTTAATGTCCAACTACCTCTATCCCCCTTTAACCCTGTACTTTTTACTAGCTCCATCCATCTCTAATCCCTTCACCTTTCACTCCCTCCTTCCCTACACCTCTCCTTCCCCATGTAACCCTAAACCTCTCACTCCCTCCTTCCCTACACCTCTCTTTTCCTCTATCATCCCTGCACCTCTCACTCCCTCCTTCTCTACACCTCTCCTTCCCCATGTAACCCTAAACCTCTCACTCCCTCCTTCCCTACACCTCTCTTTTCCTCTATCATCCCTGCACTTCTCACTCCCTCCTTCTCTACACCTGTCCTTCCCTCTATAACCCTTGCACCGCTCACACCCCCCTTCCCTCTATTAACCTTACACCTCTCACGCACGCCTTCTCTACACCTCTCCTTCCCTCTATAACCCTTCAGCTCTCACTCCCTCCTTCAGTCTATAACCCTTCAGCTCTCACTCCCTCCTTCTCTACACCTCTCTTTTCCTCTATCATCCCTGCACATCTCACTCCCTCCTTCTCTACATCTCTCCTTCACTCTATAACCCTTGCACCTCTCACACCCCTCCTTCAGTCTTTAACCCTTGCACCTCTCACACCTTCCTTCCCTCTATAACCCTTGCACATCTCACACCCTCCTTCCCTCTATTACCCTTGCACCTCTCACACCCTCCTTCCCTCTAATACCCTACACCTCTCACTCCCTCATTCTCTACACCTCTACTTCCCTCTATAACCCTTGCACCTCTCACACCCTCCTTCCCTCTATAACCCTTGCACCTCTCACACCCTCCTTCCCTCTGTAACCCTTGCACCTCTCACACCCTCCTTCCCTCTAATACCCTACACCTCTCACTCCCTCATTCTCTACACCTCTACTTCCCTCTATAACCCTTGCACCTCTCACACCCTCCTTCCCTCTATAACCCTTGCACCTCTCACACCCTCCTTCCCTCTATAACCCTTGCACCTCTCACACCCTCCTTTCCTCTATAACCCTTGCACCTCTTACACCCTCCTTTCCTCTATAACCCTTGCACCTCTCACACCCTGCTTTCCTCTATTACCTTACACCTCTCACTCCCTCATTCTCTACACCTCTACTTCCCTCTATAACCCTTGCACCTCTCACACCCTCCTTCCCTCTATAACCCTTGCACCTCTCACACCCTCCTTCCCTCTATAACCCTTGCACCTCTCACATCCTCCTTTCCTCTATAACCCTTGCACCTCTCACACCCTCCTTTCCTCTATAACCCTTGCACCTCTCACACCCTGCTTTCCTCTATTACCTTACACCTCTCACTCCCTCATTATCTACACCTCTCCTTCCCTCCATAACCCTTGCATCTCTCACACCCTCCTTCCCTCTATTACCCTACACCTCTTACTCCCTAATTCTCTACACCTCTCCTTCCCTCTATAACCCTTGCACCTCTCACACCCTCTTTCCCTCTATAACCCTTGCACCTCTCACACCCTCCTTCCTTCTATTACCTTACACCTCTCACTCCCTCATTCCCTACACCTCTACTTCCCTTTTTTAACCTTACACCTCTCACTCCCTCCTTCCCTCTATTAACCCTACACCTCTCACACCCTCCTTCCCTCCATAACCCTTACACCACTTCCTCCTGCCCTACACCTCTCCTTTCCTCTATCACCCCTGCACCTATCAATCCATCCCCTCTTATTGGAGTTCCAGCCAGAAGTTGAATTATTATAGTTAAGCTGCTGGCTTGAAATTCCAACATTACTGATTAGATGCCTGCTTGGCCATCTGGATTGTCAACGGGCAGGCAGGGAGGAAGGTGGCTGGAGCAGGAGGATCCTGATCATACATACGGAACCAGTGGAGGACGCAGTCTCCTGTCCCAATGGTGGCGGGGTATGGGTGACACTTGAACAGCCTTGAAGCCAACCCTTCTCTTTCCCTCACTTTACCAAAGAGAAAGAAGGGGGGGGGGGGGGGGGGGGGAGGTTCAGTGTCGCCAGCAGACACTTCCTCCACCCTGGCAAGAAAGTGTTGCTGTTTGTTGTGTTTTAACCCTTTGAGAGTCAACACCTAGGTGAGAGATGCACAAAATATCTGCTAAACATGCCGGCGTCTCTCGCATTTGTTATATAAATTCAAATACAAAAATGTGTAAAAAAAAAAAAAGAAAGTAAACATTACAGGTCATTATGATGAATTTTCACATCTATTTTGACAAATACCCTTTGGCACTCAAAGAGTTAAAGTCTGTGCTCCCATCCCAGATTAAATCACCTCATTTATTAATATGTATTAGAGAAAGAGATGTTAGCTGGTATAATTTATCTGATCCCTGATAGCTGTCATTTTTATCCTTTTTACTATTTAGGAATAATGGGATACAAATATATGTAGATGTCTACCTACATCCCTGCAAGGGGTATACACACAGGCAGACTGCTGGCAATTTTGACTAAGCGATTTTGGCTTTAGTGCACTAAGCGATTTTGACTATTCAGGTTAGTCAAAATTGCCTTGCCTGCACTGTCCATTCTGTCGGGCAATAGCGCCACCTCAGGGCTGCGTAATTCTTTCACCCGCAGTGTACACATGGTGCAAATTTGGTAAAATTTCCAGGCGATTTTCACTATCTACTCAAAGGGCCTTATTCTAGTTCACTCTTTCTGACAAAATCCTTCTCAGATAGACAAAACCATGTGCACTGCAGGGGGGCAGATGTAAGATATGCAAAGAGAATTAGATTTGGGTGAGTTATTTTGTTTCTGTGCAGGGTAAATACTGGCTACTTTATTTTTACACTGTAATATAGATCACACTTTGAAGTAAAACCCCACCCAAATCTAATTCTCTCTGCACAAGTAACATCTGCCCCTCCTGCAGTGCACATGGTTTTGTCCATCTAAGAAGGAATATGTCAGAAAAAGTGAACCAAAATAACCCCCAAAATCACCTAGCCACCCTCTGTACATGACTTTACAGAGGAGATGGTCTCTTTCAAGTCCCTGGTTTATTCAAGGTAATTTCTATCTATCTAGTTTACTTTTTTTTTTATATAGTTTATTGAATGTAACACACACAATATAACATGAACACTTGGCTTTTGTACTGTACATAATAGAATCATATACAAATATCTCAAAAATGAAACATAGAAGTCACATAAAAATCAGCATCAATGTCACAAAAGGTCAGCAGAGTGGCTAAAGAATGGCAGAATATCATGATAATTAATATATTTTGAATAGTTAACCAGTGGAAAGTGGAATTACAGTTGATGGCTCAAAAAGGTGGTGCACCATTCGCTATAATCTCCATGTCATACCAGGATGTTGATTTGTTTGTCAACACCTCTTTCATGGTTTGGCTTAATGTCTGTATATACGGTAGCCACATATCAACAAATTTACTAACCAGTTTTTCTTTGTTAGTTGCAGTTTCTGTCCAGTCCATTATGAACAAATACTGGATTTTGGGCTGTAGTAGAAATAGCGGGAGTGGTATTGTGTCTATCCATTGTGATACAATTGCCCCACACACACACACAGCAACAATCTTATTTAATAGAAGACGTGTGCCGCTTGACAGCTTAAGTTTATCCTGCCTGGTATAAATGTTCCAGAAGGCCCAATCCCTTGAGATCTGGAATTGTACATTCAATTGGACATTAATAAAGGTTTTCAATGTCATCCAATTTTTTTTTTACAATTGGGCAATCCCATAAACAATGCACTATATCTCCATTCGGAGCCTGACATTTAAAGCAATTAGATGTTTGCGAGTCCCCAACTAGAAATTTCAGCTTGGGGGGTGCAGTACGACCTATGAAGTATTTTTTGATGCATTTCTGTGTAAGTAGTGGCCACCAGTTGTTTGTTTATGGCAGCATAAGAAGTGAGAATCTTTTTCATAGTGAGGTGAGGGAAGTCCCTTTGCCATTTTAACTAAGGGAGAATCAATGTTAAGTATTTTTCTGGATCTGGGATAAACTGGAGAGGTAGTTTATGTGCCCGAGCTACATTTCACTGCATCATCTAATTCGTTACTTTTGTCAAGGGTTGGCAGGTCCCGTAGGATCGTGTTGAGGAAACTAGATGTTTGTAAGCACTGGAAAAGCGGGAAAGAGGTGTCAGAGTATGTCTCCTGCAACTGTGATCTGGGCAGAGGTTCCAATTGGGCGAGGTCTATGAATTGATACAAATAACGCAATCCTTTCCTATGCCAAGGGAGGAAGCATGGGTGTGTGTGGGAGGGGGAGAAGTAGGGGTTACTCCAGAGCTCCCCCCCCCCCAGATGAATTTAGATAGGACTTTGTTAAAAATGTTTAGGTCATGTTTCGAGAGCAATAAAGGTAGCCCCTGTATCAGATACAATAATTGTGGAAAGGTTATCATTTTATATAAGTGACAACGAACTATATATGACAAAAGTCGATTTTTTTCCATTTTTGGAAGTCATGGTACAATCTAGTGAACTCTGGTTTACTTTTTAAAATGAAAAAAAATTCAACTTTTAGATGAAACCCTAAATTATCCCAAAACTCTAATCTAAGCCCCAAACCTAACATTTTGGGATGTAATATCCCACACAGAATAATTTGTATAGGTAGCAACCCTAATTATTTTAGGGTTCTGGAGCACTTGTGCTTTTGGTTAAATAAAAAAGTGATGATCTAGACCAGGAATGGGGAACCTTTGGCCCTCCAGCTGTTGTTGAACTACACATCCCAGCAAGCCCTGCAACATTTTTATCATGGCCAAATAACAAAACTGTAGCAGGGCATTCTGGGATGTGTAGTTCAACAACAGTTGGAGAGCCGAAGGATCCCCATCCCATCTAGACAATCACATTTTATTGATGATGCAATTACGTCTCCAGTAGCAAATTCTTATGTTAGGGACGGTATACGATCATTAGTTGGACACACCTAAGGTCAACATGGGCTTAGGTCAACACCTCAGAAGGTCAACATGGGCTTAGGTTAACAGGATCATTAGATCGACACAAGCATTAGGTCGACAGTCAAAAGGTTGAAATGAGTTTTTCATGCCTCTTTTGAGCTGACATGTGCCGACAGGTGGTATTTCATGCGCTATCATCCCCTAGGGCAGGGGTGGGGCACTTGCAAAAATGATGTTAGAAGGGGGAGTCAGACACATTAGCAATATCAACTGCTTTCAATTAACTGATTCAAAGTTGAAGGGGAGGAGAGGTGCCCCCTTGGGAGCAGGAGCCCGGCGGCAGATGACTCCATTGCCTTCCAGAGTTCTGCCTATGCTTCTCCGATGTTTATGGATGTGTTAATGTTTCCCAGCTAGGGAGAGATTTGCCATCTATTCGTGTCTTTCACCTTAGACGCTGCGCTGATGCACTTACAGGGCAGTCATGTATTAAATATACCGCACATCTTGTTTTCCTTTGTATTACAGAATGATGACTCTATAAATGAAGAGATATATGGATTCCAGCTCCGTGCTTCCAAACTTCCTTCAAGCCTTTAAGAGAACGTATTTTGTTATTATTTCTATTTTGTTATTATTTCCATTTATTTCTAATTTATGGCATCTGTCAGTCTAACTGATTGCTTCAACTTCTGAGACAGCTGTGCGCAATCAAGAACATCTATAACAGTCATGCCGCTCCCGTGTGTATAAACAATATAAACAGCAAGTGAAGCCACTATTTGACATAAATATATATCAACATTTGTGTATTACTAACCTGCAAGTACCAAATGTTACACAAATAACATGGTTACACTTTATGTGTCCAACATGCTTTCTTTCACTCCTCTAATTAAGGTTCTGTTATTACCCCTCCTATTCCAGAAACCCAGGTCTGACCTGGGTTATTCCTGGGTCAGCCCCGTTGCACACGGTAACATGTTAACTGTCCTGCTGTCACTTAAAGATACCACCTACAATCCAGTGATCCGTCTTTTCCTATGTTGTAACTGGGACGCAGATAGGATGAATCAAGTCACCTGTCTACACTCAGGGCTGACTCTAACAATAGGCAGCTGTCTAAGGGCTCAGGATCTGGGGGGCGCATCTCTGACTATTACAAAATTGAGGATTTCTCTTAGAGGAAGCATCCTTGTTGAACGTGATGCAAATGGCAGGTGTTGAACTTTTAAGATGCCACCTCCACACTTTCACCTGAGGTTCTTGAAAGTTGGAACTGGCGTGTGGGTGAGGTGGTGGTAGCAGTAAAAGTTTTGCTTAGGGTGCTGAAAAACATGCATTGGCTCTTGTTTGCACCACCTTATTTCCTGGGTCCTTCCCGGCATCCCAGGTTGGATTCCAAGATCATTGTAACACTGAGCCCTGATCTGGTTTGCCCTGCCAATAACCTAGGTTGTTGCAGTTGTGTCAAAGGGGTATTAGATGGGAGGTGCTTCTCTATCTGAGCCAGCAGGGTGAGTGAGACATTTTCAGACTTTTACTGCAAAATGCCCAGTAGGGGTAGTCTGGCAAGTGATTTCACAACAACTGAAATCACTGACTAGTTAGCGTAACCCTTTGCTGTAGTCCAAATATATTTTTGCAATTCAAATAGTCTGGTTTACATGTTTAAATTAATTGTCATTGTTTTTAAATTACAAACATGCTCTACATTGAATGTTGAACAATGTTAATGTTCTTATGTTAAAGTGTCTCACCACTGGATCTGCTACTAACGCTAGGGCTGTTGAACCTGACTTAACGTTGGACCTGAAAGGGTTAATGACATATTAGATCCCATAAGGAAACTCTACTGAAGTTCTGAGGTCGGCTTTAGCTGTCTTTCCTAGAGATAGGAGAAATGACTCAATCACACATTCTTTTTTTTTTTAACAAATGCAGTTAAGATTCAGATTACTGATGAACATTTCATCTTACTTTCCTACTGTATGTGACACTTTTAGTTTAGGGGTTTGGTGGCTGTTTAAGTGTTCAGAGCAGGGAAGTGTATGTTATTATATGAAAGTGAAATTAAAAGTATTTCATTTTAATTAAACACGCCACTCACTGTGATGTGAAGGAAGTTTAATGTCAGTGGAAAGCTTAAGTTTTGGGTGCAATATCTCAATCCTTAGTCCCAAAAGGTTACTGCAATGTCGGAAAGGCAACTTTAAAAGAACAAATTAATGAATTAGAACATTAAAAACAATAATAAATTCTGGTCTATTCCAACCAAAGTCACCAATCTGAGCATCTTCAGAAGGCAAAGGAGAACAGTGGAAAAAAAGGTTATTGGTTACTTTCTAAGAGGTTATAATACAGTGTGTGTGTGTGTGTGTGTGTGTGTGTTAGTATATAAGAATAATAATAATAATAATAGTGTTATTTATATAGCACTTTTCTTCGAATAGTACTCCAAGTGCTTGCATTAGCCCTTTGGAGCACAAAATACAAAACAAATTTAACAAGGGACATTAGTTAAATGCTTGGGTGAACAGCAAAGTCTTGAGTCTATTTTTGAATGTTTCCAGACGTGAAAGCTCGACCCCCAGATGAATTCAGGGAAATTCTGGGTACTGTTAGTAGTCCTTTATCAACCGATCGTAGCAATCGGGTGGGACAATAAGGGATCAGAAGCTGCTGCTGGTACCTTGGGCCCTGGGCATGTAGAGCTTTGAAAGTCATTCAGCCAATCTTCAAAATTATTCGCCATTTATAGTATAGTAAAGGGAGTACAGAATAGGAGTTATGTGGCTGGATTGGTCAATAGCCTGGCAGCTGTATTTTGTATCATCTGCAAGCGGTGCAATTCTTTTGCTGGGAGACCAAGGTAGAGGGTATTGCAGTAGTCAAGGCGCGATGGAAATTAAGTGCTTGATTCTGGCTATATTCCTTAGATCATAGAATGAGGATTTAATTGTGGCTGACACCTGATGTTTAAGTATCAGGCCACTATCCAGGACTACACCAAGATTCTGCACATGTTCCGTGTTTTGAAGTTCTGCACCCCAAAGCGTAAGTCCTGTTAGTATATATAACATATAAATGGCTATTAAATAGTGAGACTGTACTTGAAATAAATAATAATAAAAACATAATGCTTGAGTTAAAAGGGATTCGAGAACATGGTCCATGCACTATCCCGAAACGGTTTCAAAAGTTTCCCCCCTTTCACACAGAACGTTTGCTGTCACACAGCACTCAGACAAGTTATGTTTTTCCCATGCATCCTAAAAATGCTTCGTTTAAAAGAAGAGCAATGTTTTAATTTTACATCGTTAATCAAATTGAACATAACGCCCTCCTAATCTTTCCTTTTGGTAACCTAGGCATACCGGGAATATTGTATGTCACGTTACATGTGTTTGAGTGGCACAAATGATTTAGTGATAGTCATGAGGATTTCAAAGGTGATGAACATCCTGGAAGGCCGTGAACATAAAAATAAATAATGAGAATGAGAAAGAAATTGAGTAAATTGCCCATCGATTTAGCAACCAAATGATAGCAGAAATGGTATACATTGACATAAAACAGTTAGGGAAGTTGTGCATCAAGACAAAAGTTTGTGCTACGATGGTTCCAAGGCTTCTCACTGGTGACTAGAAAGAAAATTGAAAGCAAATTTGTACATTTTGGGACGAATTCTAGCAGGTTATTTAATTATTACCTATGACGAAACATGGAACTTCCACCTGAGACAAAACAATTAGTCATGCACTGAAAAACACCATCACCACCAAGAATAAAGTAAGCACATCAAAGAAAAACCAACTTCAATGCCATGTTAATTGTTTTCTTTGATTTCAAGGGTGTCATTTTGGCATATTGGGTACCAGAAGGTTTAACAAAGAATCAACATTTCTCCAAAAATGGTATAGAAAATTTGTGGGAAATAATCAGAAGAAAGAGGCCAGAGTCATGGAAAAGGGGTTCCATCTTGTATCAAAACAATACACCAACCCACACAGGGAGGGGATGAACTGAAGAAGAATTGTGGCCAAAATGGAATGGAATGCAGAGGGTAATGCCAGTTTTGATGGCATAACCCTAAAGAAGCCTATGGGCTTTTTTCTGGAATTCCTGCTATGGTGGATCCCTCCTAGCACCCCCTACAGCCACCGATTCACTCTGTGAATGTGCAGAGGGACTCCCAGAGCCAAAACTCGGAAATCCCAACATCACAAGAGTTGTCCTTTGCAATACTGATCACATACTGTATGTAAGTAAAAATGATGTTAGTATCTATGTAGTATGTTACAGGATGTACTGTGTTACGGAAGCAATGCTTAGAACATTCCAATTTCTGTGAAGTTTTTATAAAAAAAAAACAGAATGCAGTACTAGAACACTCTCCTTACTCGCACAACCTAGCACAGTGTAACTCTTCTCTTTCCCCTAAAGTCAAATCTGTACTCAATGGAACCGGTTTAGCATCATTAAAGAAGAAAACGATGGAGCTGTAAAGACAGTTGACACATAATAATGTTGCTTTTGCAGCACTGCATGGATGCATAACTTCAAATGTGCTCATTATAACTTAATGTATATTATATGATTAGTCTCATTATTTAATACTTCGACATCAAATTCTCTGTTTTCTGTTGGAATGTGGTGACTTCTGAAATGGACCTTGTGTTGTGGTAGCCAAATCACGAGGCTTGTTGCAATTGACTCTATTCTAACCTGTTATTTCCTTTTCATTTTAAATTTACCTTTCCATAGATGCTATACTGCTGTCCCCATTGTCTTAATACTGCCATTTTATGCCTACGTATTATGTTTTATTTTCTCCAAGATGGCTGCCTCAGATAGTTCTTTCACGGATGAGCAATAGGTGGATTTATTCGTGCAGTGCCTATCACACCACACATATATCAGTAATCCATTCTGTGTTCCTTGTGTTATGTCACACAATGCAACTTTCGAAGTGTAACCAATATGGCTGCCTTGCCTGGTACGCCCGTGGGTGGGATGAAAAATACATGGATCTGTCGGCTATGTAAGGGCTTCTTCTCTTAACTTTAGTATGCTGCCTGCAACGTACCCATGTTGGGTCATCTCTTTTAGGTGTTGCTCAGTCCACCCAAGGTAATCTACACCACTTATACTATGTTCTCATTGCAGCCCCTGCAAAATCCCGGGTTTTTCTTGCCGGATTTTTGGGGGGGCACTGAGCTTCTCAGCTCAAAAGACCCCCTTCACACTGCACCTCAAACCCGTGAATTTCCCGTGTCTGCCCCTTTCACACTGCTTTCCATGGTCTGCCTTCCAACAAGTGTGTGGAATGTAATAGCAGCTTTGATTGGCTGTTGGGAATTTTGTACTAATTACTGTGATTGGCTGTTTAAAAACAGCTTTTATTGGCTGCCTAAAGATTATGTCATTTTAAATAGGGCTTTTTTCACCAGCACACTGCATAGATTTTATCATGGCTATTACAACATTTAATAAAATATTAATAATAAGGACAAGACATTTATGTTTTTATGTACATATTTTAATCATATGTACATTAAAGTGATTTTCACTATATACGTACTTGTATAGCATATAATGTATACGTACTTGCGTATAATGTATAATGCGTATATTGTATATGTATAATAATTGCGTATAATGTATACGTACTTGCGTAGCATATAATGGATGTCACATATCACATGATTACATCCCCCAATGAGTTTGTTTTTTGGCATCATGTGTGAAAAACACGGGTCTGTGCTGTTCACTGATGTACACCCGTATATTACCCAGGAAAAACCCTGCAAAAAACCCGTGTCTAATTCCCGGGGCATAACACCCGGGAATTTCACAAAGACCCTTTCACACTGAGACAGGACACAGGAATTTTCAGCTTGCCCTGGGAAATACCCGGGTTTTTGCGGCAGTGAGAACGGGGTATTATTGTGGCCAAAATGCCTGCCTCATCAAGTACCTTCTGCAAGTGGGCTATATAACCTGTGGAAGTTACCAACACCAATGCCTGAATTATGTTTATTGTACTCATTATGTTCATTGTTTTTGGTTTGTTTTCCTTTTCCTGTAAAACTAAACTCCTCTGCAAAATCACAGAGGCGTAGCCAGTGGCGTAACTAGATACATGTGGGCCCCATAGCAGCTGCACCCCCGGCACCTATGGTAGTTACACCCTTGGGTGTGGCAATGCTCCGCTAGAGTAAAATACAGAAATAAAATAGCACGTTACGCACCTCCCTGGCCACACTGTAGCCCAGCACACATGTGCTGGGCTACAGGTAATGGGTAATGCATCAGATCTGGGCCCGGGCAATTAGTACCCCCTCTCTTGGTGCCATTCCCAGTCAGTAAGAACTAACAATGAAAATCCCTGCCTTAATGCACACAAAAATACAGATTTCTGTAGGATTGAAAACACTATCATTAAAGCTGAGTGTTGTTTTGCTGCAAATATTTATTTTTCCAGTTCAGATCAAATTTTCAACCAGCCTATTAGGGACAGGTGACAGTAGAAAATGCTGGCTGTCAATAAAAAAAAAATGTAATTAAAACTGTCAGTAAAAAATAAATAAATGCTTTTACGTGTTGATAACCATTGTTTCACGGCGATTGTAGTCTATTGATGCTATATGGATATTACAGTATTGCTGCTTCCAGTTTAATAGCACTTCCACAGTCATTATCTTATGTATTTCCCTCTATCTCTGTTGATATTAATGTGTTTATCTCTTCGGCTAAATGTTTTTGTCTGCATAGCTGTGTGTGCAAGATACCGTTGCTGAATAAACATCACAGTCACTAGTACTAATCATCGTGTACTGCTAATGAGACATATCAGAAGATGGGCTTATTGCCCGTGCCTGTGAACTCTCTGAACTGTCTCTGCAGGGGGAGGGTATCTTTAATTAAATAAATATTGAATGAATATTCCTCTTTTTTTTTTTTGCTGTTCAAGGAGAGCTGTAAAATTGCTTTTTTTTTTTATAGAGCTTTTTATGACCTGTCAGCTTTATAACCACGAAGTAATAAATAATAGTAATCAGATCATATGAAAAAAAAGGTCCTAACTGTATATAGTGATGGTGTATACTGATATAGACAAGGCCATATCCAACAATGGATAATTAATATCTAGCATATATATTTATTTATTTACAGTTTCTTATATAGTGCGGCAGATTCCGTTGCGCTTTACAATTGTAGACAGTGATAGAACAAACTGGGTAACAACAGACAGACTTGGAGGTAGGAGGGCCCTGCTGCAAGCTTACAATTTTTTTTTTCTTTTATTGATAACATATCCATGTCTTTGCCCAGCATTAATAATTCTAGATATAAAACAGGCACAACTGACACACAGGCTTAAGGGTTACAGTTTGTACACGTGACAGCTATACATATTATTTTTTAGGTAATATTTAAAATAAAGGCTACAATTACAGTTATCTTGCTGTATAAATAAACAATTTTGCGTTTTATGTCATTACAGCTGATTTTTTTTTCTCCCCCCACCTAGATACAATTTAATGGAAAACACCAGCAGTAACTGATTGCATTCAACATCTTCTACATCCGATATATCTACAACAGGGAAGACATTTAAATCCAAAGCATTCTAGTTATGTGCAACAGAACGGCTGCATTGAAATGTTAAAGACATCCACCCATAGATTACATTCATCGGCTTTCCCCAGCCTGGCCGGTGGCACAGCACACAGTCTGCAGCAGCCTTGGCACTCAATGGGTTGAAATAAAATACAGTTTGTTCTTAAAAAAAAAGACATTGTTCGTTTGTACTGTACTGTACAGTGTACATCCAGCATGGCCGGGGCTTCAGGATTGAGTGAATTCCTTTTTCTTGAATAAGCTGGAAGGCGAGCGAATGTCACAGCGGCGAATTAATAGACAGCTCAAGCGATTTCTCCTTACACGGCCTGGTATGGGCAATGTTCTCCGGGAAACGGCAAAGCGTATTATCCAGGAAAGAGAGAGAGAGTTGCTGAGTCCTGCTCTCCCCATGTTGTATCTAAGAGCCGTGAATTTAGTCCCATCTCTCTAATCAGTCTTATATTGATCTCCTAAACTTGCCTCCATTCTAACCTCCTGCCATTTCCTCTGGACACTGTGTAACCAAACTGTGCTAAGTGTTGTTGATTTGCAGGCAAAAGTAGAGGGGTAAATATATATTAACAAGCCATAAACATTTTGCAAGTGGGGAGTCAATAAAAGCCAGCCTATGTCGTTCTTTAGAGGGAAAGAAATGATTGCAGGCGGCTTGCAAACAGCGCAGCCACTGTAATCGGAGAATAATTCCTTTCTCCTCTGTGATTAAGAATTGATCAAGCTTCAAGCCTTCAATGCCATTGAATTGGTTGTGCGCTGCTGGAGTTAAAAAAAACTCCGCAGGCCTCTTCTATTTGTTTGTGAAACTCCTATGAATCCGAGTACATAATTGGGCTTGGGAAGTTAGTGAATAAAAAAAGGGAAAATTTGCTTTCTTTCTTCCCAGCTGGCTGAGTCCTGGCTTACAGACTTCTGTGTACAAATGTAGCCAGCAGCACACCTCACCTCCCTAATGTAAAAAGGTGTTTTGTTAGGTTTTTTTTCTGTTGCTGAGAACGAAAAAACCCTGCGTCCCAGACGCTCATTAAAAGAAAAAAAAAAATCACATTACAATAAAGGTGTATTTCTGTCACTGCATTTCTAAAAACAGTGCCATGGATTAATATGTTCCTTGGGTACAGGGGGGGGAGAACTAAGAAAGCATAGGCAGACTCAATTCCCCTGTGTATATTATCATCTGTGTCAGACTTACATACAGCTCAACCTAAAATTATTTCCTAAGGTTACTGCTGTAAGGCAGAACTGATTACTCCGGGAGCCTTGGGCGAGATAATTGTTTTATTAAACAGCGGCTCATTTATTACTAATTTATTTTACCAGCCTTTCTAGCTCTGAAAGCCTTCAGTGTGTGGAGTCGCCTACAAGTTGAGGCTTAAAGTGAGTGATGCCTGTTTATTTTGGCTGATTTGTGCTCTACCTGGACACGTTTTATTATAGCAAACACTACTACGTTTAAACAGCTTAGCGTACAATGCACAGCGTCTCATGGCTTAATTATTACGCTACACGCTTGTAATTATTATTTTTAATTCAACTGTATTCCATTTCTCAACATTACCTCCATGGGAAAAGAGAATCTACACGGTTTGCAAAAGAAGGTCATATCTGTGTTATCATATCTTCATAATAGTCTGCAATGATATACACATCCCTGTATGATGTGCTTATTACATATCTGCAGTTGTGCTTGTTACAGCAACAACATCAACAACAAAGAGGCAGCACCATGTCTCAGAATTAGTATCTGAGAGAGCGGGCAGAGATGAAGGTAAACACCAGGTCACGTAGATGATTAACAATCTTTGTTTGAACCTGATCTAAGGGTAGCGCACAACATGCCAATATGGAAATCACAACTGCATAATTAGGAATTGACAGGTAGGGTACACTGTATGTCGCACAAATGTGTAAATTGATTCTGCATGCTGTGGTCTGGAAGATTAATGGAAGAAGTTTCAATACAACAATGGTTTGTTAATATCACAAACAATGGAAAAGCGTTCTGTAGAGGAAGGTCAGTTGGGGTTATCAATCACAGCTGCATTGTAGGACTTTGATACTACTTGTTTTTTAAAAAAAAACTATGTGGATCGCGGTAGTTTTTTTTTGTTATTATTATTATTATTATTATTATAATTATTATTTTATCATGATCGGTATCTGCCCCATTTTAAAGACTAAATTCTCTTAGGCGTACTAACACAACACACACACACACACACACACACACACACACACGTCCTCTAGTTCTAATGTAACCCATGACCCCGCACTGAGCCACTCTGCTAAGCATATTCCATTAACAGGTACTTAAAAGATACTCTTCTAATTCCTAGGTTAACCTTTAAAGTCCACGACCCCTGTTTTTGGAGTAAATCTCATCAGAATACGTGAAGTCTACTGTTACTGCTACTTGCCCCTATTGCCAGGGAGGTTGGTATCAATTAGCTGCCTTGCAAAATGTATTATTAAATTGTAAAATACAAGATAAAAGACTTTGTTCTTGGCGATCGAACACCTTTGTTGTCTCCGCTTTGCAGTATACAGAGCCTCATATTGTAAAATATAGAAGAATGTTCTCCGCATGACCGTATAACACCATACAATACCACAATGCACCATGATGTTTTCATGTAATTATTCTTTACACACAACTTGGGGTTTATAGCTGAGTCCGGGACAGAATACCCTATCATCGAAAAAAGAACATATTGTTGTAAAAAGCATCAAATTGATTACACAAAGGGGACACTTCACTTATCTGTGATATGCGGTGGCTACGTACATTAAATAATAATTGCACAGCGACGTTGCTCCTGTTACTGCATACCCCTAAGGGTTTCCATTTAAACATTGTGGTATTCCCATTAATTGAATTACATAGAAACTTAGAACTTGACGGCAGATAAGAACATCTTGGCCCATCTAGTCTGCCCTTCAGTTATCATCCCTATTTTAAATACTGAATATATACATATCGTCCCCAATAGCGGTCCAGCGCCAATCAATTAAACCAGTCCATGTGTTCCAAAGTGTTTCGATGAAGGCATGCGACAAGGATCTTCCAAGTTACGTTTTTATTAAAATCTTCAGGAAAATGCCAAAAGTATTGGGAACACTGTATAAATACTGTGTGTATATATATATATATATATATATATATATATATATATATATATATAAGCAGTAACAAATTAAAATGCACTAATCTCTCCTCCTTCTTATAATCTTACACCATCCCTATAAATGTGCTTCATATACCTTAAATGTTTTACTATGACAATAAATGAATATAGATATTATTTTCTTATTTCTTTAGCACTTTGTTTTTACTCTTGCAAATTTTAATTCTCTCTTATGTCTGCATTTACATTTTTGTTGTCATGATAACACATATTAGGATTCGTTTCTCCAGCAGAGAGTTACAGTATAGGAATCACAGATTTTTAGTGATTTCCCCCCGCGGTTTAAAAAAAAAAAAAAAACAACAATGTTATTAAATTCAGAATTCATTGTTTGGGATGGAAAACACAGTATAAATGACTTTTTGTAAATAAGTTCCACCACCCCTGTGTAAATTCATGAATTAGTAATTTGACATATTTATTCAATAGTGGTATTATTTCACGTCTGACACATTCTGCCTTATTGTATTCATTTTTAAGATGTGTTCGCAATTCGGTATCACATAAAAACAATTGTGGGACTTAACCGAGCAAAATACTCTGTAATGCGTTATCATTTCCTGTATAATAAATAGCACCTTAGAAACAGATTAACTGGTCAGCCCAAGGCTATAGACAGCTAGGACCGTGTACTGTAAGGGCCCAACTCTGTGCTGTAAAACACCTTCATAAAAATCCAGGTTTTAGAGCAACGCGATGAGGAAGACGTAGATGTTATTTTTAAGAAAGACTGCAGACAGTTTCACCATTGCTGCTTAAAAATTGATATATATACTGTGAGGTTTCAGAGTGATGTGCTCAGGATGGAAAGAAAAGGCAATTTGTGTTTTTTTGGAGGTGTACGTGGGACTCTGGCTTTGCAGAATCATTACACTTTTAGATGAGCCATGCCAAGTGAGGCCTGCCGTTTCCATGGCAATTGCTCATTTCTGAATAAATGAGGCAAGGCCTAGTAGATGCAGAGACACAGCGTGGTGAAATTTATTGGAGTTTGTAGATGGCCTCCATCTGTGATTTGAGGCTTCAGGCTCGGCTGAGAGGAAGAAGAATTAGTGAAGATTTAGCACGGCATTGCAGAAGGGATGGAATGTTCTCCGAGGGGCTAATGTATCATGTAGGGGGATAGGTAACAGAAGACCATATAATGGAATTTAGGGGATTCTAGTGAGAACTTAAGGAGCCTTAAAATTTTCTTATTGTAAGATCAGGAGAGGAGTGTAAATATGAGCAACAAAAAGCAGAATAAATGGCACTACTATTTCCAGATGTTTTTTTGTCGATCCAAAACACCTCAATTTACTAGAAGCTGTCACAATCATGTCACTTCCATTAGATCTTTTGTTTGTTTCTTTCTTTGTATGCTCTAGCTAAAATACTATTCTGTTGGTTCAAACTTACAAATAAAATATCCCGAAAGCTTTGTCTTACAAAGAAAATGAAATTCATAATTAGTACCTATTGTCACAGTCCTGCGGGATGCCCGGGCCAGCTGCACTTACTCACCTTGTTGGGCGCACCGGTCCTTGTACCCATCTGGTGTTTGGCCATGGGAGTTCGGTGGTCGGACGTGTCAGGTGGCGCCTAGATCTCCAGTAAGCTCTTCTTTTGGCTCCCGAGTCACGTGAGCTTTGTGGTCGTTCCCTTCCTAACCTCTATCAGAGGGTTACAACCAATGACAAGGTGTTCTAGGGATTTAAATTCATGGACAGGATTTCCTCTGGGCTGGTGCAACTCCTTAGATGCCTAGATGGCTAGTTTGCTACCTGAGAGCTTCTAGTTTCTATCTGTCAGTTACCCGCTTTTAGTCACATACCAGTTGGTTACCTGTCCCGGTACGAGGCTCCACCCTACCTCGGTCTGAGGTTCACCGGTTCCCATAGTCTTCAGTCCCAGTTAATAATAAGTGGGCATGTTCCTGTTTATTTGAGTTTTTCCGGTATCCCCAGAATTTTGTTATGTGCCAGATTGGTAGATCCTAAATTCAGATAATTATTCCATCAATTCTGGATCCAGTTAGAAGCCAAGTTGACAAATCCTCAGTTCCAGAGAAGTTTCCGGCATACCCTGATCCAGTTAAAAGCCAAGTCGCCAAATCCTCAGTTCCAAAGAGGTATTCTGGCATTCCCGGATCCAGTTAAAAGCCAAGCCAGCAAATCCCCAGTTCCAGAAAACTATTCCGGCATACCTGGATGCAGTTAAATGCCAAGTCGGCAATTCTCAGAACCAGTAAAGTTTCCTATGCCATTCTCAGCCAGAACCTCCAGCTATTGTGAGTATTTCTAGCAGGGGGGCATGACCTACTACAGAGTCAACAAAATCCAAATGTCCTTACAGGGTTCCCTGGCAAACGCCAATGGAGAGTTAGACTCCATGCTCTGCAAAGGAGTCTAGTCAACACTAACTTAAGCTAGTTAATGCGCAGATCCTACAATCAGCCTGCAAAGCTCTCAGCACCTCAAACTCATCGCAACCCAAGACAGCAACCACAACCAACACCAGGAGTGACACCTATTCTACCTTACCATGCCAATGTTACAATTAAGAGATTCACCCGAACCATATTCCTTTATTTACCTTGGCCATGCTTTATTACAACTAAACCACAATGAGAAGATAGTGTAGCGTGACAAAGGTGTAACATAAGTCTCATCAGATGCCACTGTGGGGGAGATGTATTATAGTGACCCTGACAGTTGTGTGACAATGCTGGGTAGCTATGGGCAGTGGGGGTCTGCGTGGGCTATTGCTACACTGCAGATACTTGTATGCAGGCCTGTTGTGCCTGCCCCCATTGACAATGTCCCTCCCAAAATGGCCACCTCCTCACAAGAGACACTTACAATTACCCATCAACGGGCTCAGTTTATACGAGCGATAACTCCCTTCCTGAAACCCACCCGGTCTATCCAACTGAAGCAGCAATCTCTAGGGACCAAAGAGGATCCACTCAGCATTGCTCAGCTTCTGCCAGGCATGGATTTATCATTGAAGAATGCCACATGCACACAGTATTGGTAAACCTAACCTTTTGACATCAGAGCATTATCCCATTAATACTCCTTGTTGCTCCTGAGGCGGTTTATGAGTCTTCTCCTCTTCCTGATTCCCTGGGCTGCTAGGACATCCCACTGGTAAGCAAGGTATTGTTTAGGCATTGTGGTACCTCCCTATACTCGTTGTGTATGTTTAGATGAATATTATTGTCTGTTCTTTTTCTAACCAATTCCTGAAACATGGTAGTCAGCACAGCCATATGGTCAAAGTGGTTCAGTATGACCTGGAAATGTATTAATGCTTCATTAAGAATTTGACCATCCCCTGGAATTTGCAAGCTGCAAGTTGTTTCCTATTGACATCGTGTTCCCATAGGCCTGTGCATGTACAGTACACTCTGGAATAATGTCCGAGTCTACTGCTGCCAGAGAGGAGGTGTTCCACAATGAAGTCTATTTTCTCTTAAAATGCCCCATAGCACACAATTGGACAAAACCATGTTGCACATCAGGTGGGGCTGATATAACGTGAAGTTATACTGTATTTAGATTTGGGTGGGTTATAATAATTAATTTCTGTGCAGGGCAAATACTGGCTGCTTTATTCACACACACTGCACTTTATATTTCAGTTTGAAAATACACCTCACGCAAATCTAACTCTCACTGCACATTTTACATCTGCCCCACCAGCAGCGCAACATACCCAGCTTCCCATTAAATGTTTATCCAAAGCCTGAGCAGGTCAAACTCATAGCCATGATGAAGATTCTTAATGGAGATTAACTCTAGTCACATTGTCCCCCACTACTACTACAATGACAGCTTCCCGGTCCAGCCCACTCCGGGCTTATGCCTCAGTGTTCAGTATTTGTCTACTGCTAAATAGTCATTGAAATCAAAATGTAAGTAACCCTGAAAATGCATGTTGTATGTACAGTACCAGCCACCGGTTCTTTTGTGGGGATACAGTCACGAGATTGATTCAATGACGGTTGACATACATTGGGTTGATCACTGAGTTGACACCTAAAATAGGTTGACATGTCTAAATAGGCAGGTGGTATTTCATACTCTACCATCCACTTACGGCATGGCGGGAGTATATAATTGTGTGCAGGGCGCAGCGTGTCACCATGCCCAAAGCATGGCGGGCACAGCCATGCCAGAGGATGCGGTACACTTAGATATTGTCCATGTTGACTATGTTGATATTCGGGACAAAAAAACTTGAAAAATGCATGTCAACATTTTGACTGTCCACCTTCCCATTGTCGCACTAATGTTTGTGTCGACCTTCCAACCCAGTCGACCTATTTCAGTTGTTGACCTAAGCCCTGTCGACAGTCAGTGTTTTGACCCAATGTATGTTGACCTTCATCGATTTGACCCTATGACCCATACCCCTTTTGGGTTGTGTACGAAATCTCGGAATTTGGTAACTACACGGTCAAGATGGCGATATTGGCATGCGAACAGTCCCAATCCGGATGGATTCCGGGAAGTATCTAAACCCTATAACTACCCCTAACCCACCACACTTTCAGCCTTATCCTAACCGTTCCCTCCTGCAGCCTTATCCTAACCATTCCCTCCTGCAGCCTTATCCTAACCATTCCCTCCTGCAGCCGAACCCTAACCTTCACCACAGTCGCAACGTAACTTTCCCCCTATTGCCTTACCATAACCCCTGTACTTACTGGCAGGATCATCAGAATTCTGACCATTGGGATTCCGTTATCAGTATTCCTGACTCTATTCACGAATCCATTCATTGCTGCAGTTAAAGGAATCTATAATGGGCTGCCTGAATATCATGTCTGTACATGCATTCAAAATACATTTCAAGACCTTTCAGCACCATAACTCAGGTCTACAAATAGGGGATATTTACAGTTGTGGATTCTGAACACGATCACCTTCTATTTAGTACGATAATGTCAGTAGAGTTCTTGTGACTGAAGGTGCCTCTCACAGAGTTCCATTATTAGCCCCTTGAAGAAAAGAAACATGTTTAGCTGCAATGTCTCCAGCTTCTTACTTCCTGTTGCCATGCTGTGGGACCATAGTTCCATAGCCGATGTTCTCTGATGGATGCTACATCTCTGTATGGGATTCACCACCAGTGGGCATCTCAATACTAATCCCAGTGGCTGCGACATTTGCCGCGGATACAGGATCGCAACTGTGAATGTATTTGCGACATGCGCACATTTATGAATCCATGTATATAAATAAGCCCATTACCAAGACAGCATGATGACCACCAGACCGACACCACAAGGCCACATGGTCGGCCATAAATCAATTAAAATGGCATTTCCATTTTCCCACACAAAATTATACAGTTTTTGTGCTTTTATATAGTTAGGGAGACATTGGGGTGTATAATGTATGGGTTCTACATGCCTACATGGCATTGACCTCACCTCTTCCACTTCCTATAATAGGCCCTTGAAATTTTTTAGCTTCAGGCCCATTTGGCCCTTAAACCGGCCCTGCAGGTCATCAGTCATCAGGATCCGGCAGGTCAGAATACAGATGAGGGGGTCCTGATGGAGAGAATCCCTTCAGGGGTCAGGTAAGTATACTTATCCTCCCCCTTACCCCCCCTAATCATAACCCCTCACTCCACAAACCTGTAACATGGCAGTTAGGAGCTGATTGGCTGGATGTTTATTAGTCTCCACTTTTCGCTTTTTTAAGCTTGATACATCTGCCCCAGTATTATTTAACTCTTTCATTATTATTTACAACACAAACCACTGCCTCCAGGGGTGAGGGGAAGAGCCAAGGGGTGGTTGTCCTTGGGGAGTGGCCCATAGGGATTTCAGCAAAGGGCTGATCAATTTGAAGCTGATCAGTTGGAAGTTGGTTGCCACTGTGTGTTCCCAATGCAATAGCGTCAACCCCTTGTCTGGTTTAGCCTGGTCCCAACCATTGGACCATAAGAGGGAACCCGAATCTGGTTTTCCCACTAGTCCTCCCAACTGTAGGTGGTGATGCATTTATAAAGCCTGCAGAGATCATAGTGATCATAGAGATCTGTGCATGGCTTCATCTCTGCAGCAGATTGACAGCAGGTTTTCTGACGTTCCGGTTTGGTATTTAGGTTTGAAAGTCTATCACTATCAATGTCAACTATCACAAACCAACGTTGGCCATTGCCGATACCATTGGCATTTAAAAAGATTAATCTTTAGCAAATGTAACCACTAGTCTCAAACTTTCCCTGTGTTCTCTTACTCTCTAGTCTCAATAGGTCATTAAACTTTGTGCCTAAATAGTGACAGAGTAAAAATGATGGTCCACGTAAATTTAGCTTCTTCAGGAGCATTTAAATGCGCCTTGTAATTTCCTTCAATCTTGCCTTAAAAGCACTTTCTCCTGCAAACAGACGTCAGTAAATACACACTTGCAACTGCATCCAGTTTTAACACAAATAACACTTTATAATCCCTTCTTGCCACCCGCACTTAAGGCAAAGTACAATACACTGTTTTCACGAGCTGCATTTATAAATACCACTTTTACTTTCGGAAGCATTTAGCTCAAACAACAGTTGTTGTTTCCCATTGAATATGTCTCACCGTGTGAACTTTGGCCAAAGTATAGGTTTGTAGCAGCTCAAAAAGGAACAGTGAGTCATGGGGAATCTGGTGAAACAGATGCCGATGCAGCCAGGCTAGTGGATGCTACAACACAGATTAACCCTTGTACTCTCATTTCACAAACACGGCTACAACAATAACACTTATAAGGTGCAATTAAACATTGATGGAATAATAATAACAAAAATATCATAGTACTAATAATATCTATCCATCTATCTATCTATCTATCTATCTATCTATCTATCTATCTAACTATCTATCTAACTATCTATCTATCTATCTATCTAGATTTTCTATGCTGCGTCTTGTAAAAGCTTTGACCCTCTATTATTATTATTATTATTATTATTATTATTATTATTATCCTTAATTTAATTGTCTAGCGAGCTGGTAAATGCCACCCACCACCTTGCCGAGTGCCCGCCCCCACCACCCGAATCACCCCCACCACCAGAATCAGTTCCCTAGCATGTGAGCGGAAGCATTCGCATACACATTCGCTCGCATGCGGCGCATGGTAGAAAAAAGCATTCGATGGTCGCTAAGTATCTAGACTGACTTTTATTCTGGCCCTAGATGGCCGAATTTGTGATGAGCGCTGACGTCATGTGACTTCAGCCACCCACCCCAAACAGGCATCAACAGGCCTGCATTCACACGGGTATATCCAGCGTTTCTATGGGCGCATCCACTGTTTTTGTTGGCACACACATTAAATGCTGGGCGGTCCCCCCTGTGCTCGCCCCCTATGTTCTCCCCCTGCTCTCCTATTCTGGAGCGAACGCCACAACGACTGTGAAACTTGCGGAAGTCCTTTGCTCTGGGGGTTTGTACATGCGCATGTGCAAACATCGAACGGGGGAGTGAATCGTCCCACACCTTACAGGTCTGAATAGCCCCCAGTGGGTCTTGAGAGAAATTAAGTTTTGTAGAGCCGGGAGAATTCCAGAAACAAAACGAGCAGCACCTAAACCAGTGGTTTCCAAACTTTCACAAATGTAGACATCCTCGACTAGAGTGTCCGAATTCTTCTCATGGCCCCACTGGGACAAACATTTCTTATTGGTAAATTAGTAACAATGTTACATTAAGGGGGTAATTCTGGTTGATCCGGTTGGCATCGACGACATGGCCCGAATACCATGGGAACGCCCATGAAACGCAGAGTGTTCCCATGGGCGCAACTATCCGCCGCTGCCCCACTCCCCCCAGCCGCAGCCTTGGGTGCGTGCACCGGTGAACAATTTGTTGGGCATGGCCACACGCACCCAGCGTATGCACTTGTGCTGATATGCGGCTGCGCATTAGCATACACAAAACATTGGTCCCTGTGCGAATGAACGCTGGCTGCGAACGGACCAGAAGAAGGTCCTTAGTGCCGAGCTTCCATAATTTGGGTCAGTTATGTGGTGCGGCCCAGTTGTGTCTCTGATTGCCCACATATTTTATAATTGGCCGCCACTAGCATTGGTTCTGCCAATGAATAGCTGTGTGACATCATACGGCGTTAAATGCTGTGTGCGAGCATGAAGCATTGAATCATCTGAGTGACCATCGGACATCTGAGTAACCCCCAGGTTACCCAGGATGCCTAGCTAAATCACATTGCCAGGGTGGCTCATTGAAGAGTGTGCCAGTGCACAGGTTCCATGATGTTCTTCCAGGGAGAATTCATTCGCTGAACCAAGATGGACACCGACTTAAATACTAATAACTCATGCTGCCATCTTGTTAATGTGTTATAGCGCCACAATCGGAGACAGCAGTCTTCCACTTAGCTCAGGCGAGACCTGCAGTTTCCTGCCATTCTCCAGCATCCTGCACAGCTACCCGCAGTCCTACATACCCTCAGCGGATAATATGTTTTGTTATTACAATATTATTACTTGTAATGTAGCGAAATATTGTAAATATTTCTGTGTTCGGGATCTGTAAAGTAAAAGATGAATCTGGTATTTCATTTAAATTAAATCTTAGTTTCAAATAGTTAAAAATGCTGTATCTGTAGTCAGTATTTGTAATGTGTGAGCAAGTTCTTTACTGGTAAGCGCTGCTCATATACATGCAGTTCCCATGAATTTGTAAGCAGTCAAGCACTGCGGCTGATGGACAGAGAACTTATTTATGTTTGTCATAGGTTATAAAGCTTGAACCATTCCCCTCTTTCATTTTGTCATGGGTAAGCTCCATCTGATACTTGTTATCCCAACAATCTACAGTATAATAATTATCGCACAGACGCCAAAGGCCAACAGAGCAGATCCTGTGTGTCAATAGGGCTTTAAATGTATTTGTCTAAATCATGGGTTCTCAAACTCGGTCCTCAGGACCCCACACAGTTCATGTTTTCCATGTTACCCGACATGTGCACAGGTGCATTCATTACTCATTGACACAGGTGGAGATAATTATTTCTCCTGTGATTCTGAGAGTCCTGCAAAACATGCACTGTGTGGGGTCCTGAGGACCGAGTTTGATAACCTGTGGTCTAAATAATATAATTGGTCACGTTAATTTGATTTTGTTATTATAAGGTGTTACCAGTTGTAATATATTGCTTCTGCTCTGCTCTTCAATGTTTAATTTGCATTTATATTAGGTCTATACAATGCTTAGGCATAATCAGGGGTTGAAGTGAGGGGAACGGGGTGGAACTGAGTTCCACCACCTCTAATGGAAGGGGGAACTGAGTTCCACCTCTACCACAGCCCTGGACAGTAAATCCAACAGAAAATCCTTCCCCAGAGGCCTCTTCTTCTGGCACAGCGTATGTGATGTCATGAACCACCACTGATGAAGTGAAGAGCCACTTAGAGGAGCAGGCTCAGTGCATGTTAAAGACAGGGTGAGAGTGGGCAGGAGAGACTCAGAGGTGGGGAAGCTGCTGGAGTGACAGAGACAGATGTGTATAAGCAGCACAACTGTGTACATTATGTGTATAAGGGGCACTACCGTGTGACATAATATGAATCAAGGACACTACATGCGATGTAATGTGTTTAATTGTGCTACTGTGTGTTGTTATTTTGATTGGCGTTATTATTGCATGACCACACCCCTTCCTTGTGGGACCTTTAGGCCTTTATGTGAGGTAGGGCACAAATTCCCTGGCACTAATCTAGGCTCTGCCTAATGAAGAATGGGGAGGGGGGGGGGGGGGCGGTGCTAGGGGAAAGGAGTTTCACCACCTCTCCAGGAACACTTTAAGCCCTGGACATAATATAAGTCAGAGCTGACTTCAATGCTGATAGCTTGGCCATGTTTAGGGTATTCCCAAGCCTGTCACTGTGTTATTGGAATATCACAGTACTGTACAGCTGCACAATACTTATCCCAGCAAAGATTGATACAATATTATATTGAATGCTATACCCTGCCATTATCAATAAAGCCTACTCTAGTTTAGAATCAATGTATGAGCTAACCTTTCTCACATCAGTTACACGCCTAACAAATCTTAGGCAATAACCAACATGTATGATACTTTGCGTTGTGTAGTTTGCTGTTTGTTATAGAGGACAATGCTGTTTATTATATTTATTTTTTTATTACAACTTTATGATATAAGCACAAGGAAAGACCGAACAGTACTTTATGTCCAACATTAAATATCCTCATCTACCGTATATCTGATTCCTGATACCATTCCATTTTCCCGGCCTACTGAAGAACCCATAAAACCTGCATCAAGGTTGCAAGTTTCTGCGGTCCTGCTTATTACCGCTTATGAATTCTCTGTTATTTTCTTGCAACTAAATATAAGCAGCCAGTATGTCAGTACCGCAAACACATCAACAACTTCATATTAGCTGCTCTGGTTCCTGCATGGAACCCTGGTGTCCGAAAGGAGGATCTTTGGAATAATACTACTGTATAAGATCCAACAACCACTATAGCAGTACAGCATTATAACCTGCTGCATTTGTGGCTGGAGTGTGTCAGCAGTTCCTGCAAGACGAAGGCATTGATGCTATGGACTGGCCCGCCCATTCCCCAGACTGAATCCAATTGAACACATCTGGGACATCATGTCTCGCTCCATACACCAATGCCACTTTGCACCACAGACTGTCCAGGAGTTTGCGGATGCTTTAGTCCAGGTCTGGGTGGAGATCCCTCAGGAGACCATCCACAGCCTCATCAGGAGCATGCCCGGGGAGGTCATAGAGGCACGTGTAGGCCACACACACTAATTAGCCTAATGTTGACTTGTTTTAAGGACATAACATCAAAGTTGGTGTGTTTTTCCACTTTAATTTTGAGTGTGACTCCAAATCCAGACCAAAGAACAAAGTATTTAATAAGAATATTTCATTAATTCAGATCTAGGATGTGTTATGTTAGTGTTCCCTTTATATTTTTGAGCAGTATATATTAAACATTAGTGCATTCATGATAATGTATTGGATTAAAAACAGCTAAGCACCATAGTGGATACATCATAGTCTTGAGAAAACAGTATAATGTAATATATGTACAGTATAACACTTATGCTGATCCTGTCCATATATGCCATATAGATGCACTGCGTACAGTATGTGATAGAGGACGCTGGTACATACTGGTCAGTGAGTGAAACTCAATAAGTACTGCATTAGGTCTAATTTAGGAAAAATACATGACCTTGTTAATAGATCCATCTATCTAAGCTCTCACTACTGGAATGACTTTATTGTAGGTTAGAGAATCAAGTAAAGCTATAGCGTTCACTGTCAAGAACTGTACCATGTTCGTTAGTGGTCTGGATCCATCTGGTGACTGATGCTCTCATAGAATATCAAAGTGTTATTTAAGTTCACAATCTTGAACTTAACTCTAAAGGGAATGTGTGGTGTCCTCAGTCTGTTAGGAACCTGGAGATTTTATCTGTACCCCAGTGATTGAGTCTGACCTTCTGTACCACTACCCATCCTTGTTATACCATCTAAATCTATGCTTCATTACTGAGTTACCTCCATCAGGATGATGGAATATAAGAGTAATAAAAGTGGCATATGTTCTCCCTTTGTCTGGTCTTCCTTCTGCCCAAGTATTGGTGACATCATTGTACAGCATACCCTTAATCTTCATAAAATCCACATCAATATAATTTTGGTTAGGGGGACCCAGTTACGTGTATGTTTTTGGACGGTGTTCTGTTTAGAATTAGAAATCTCTTTGAGTTTGGTCAGACTCAACGGGAACTCTCTGATGCCTGCCTGGCTATTCCAAAAATATTTAGGCTCACTAATAATGTGCCGCTTTATGTTACTGTAACTCCAACTTCCTATGCTTTAGCCTAGATTCAGTTAAGTAATTTACTCAGCCCGATAACGGGACAGTGCGTATGCAGAAGCATTAGCCGATGAGTGGCTTCAAATGTTCCTGAAATTGTCAGACTGGGATGCAGTCAACATTAGGTGGTCAGGATACTGGTGTTCAGTGTCCCAATGCTGGCATCCCGACTGCCATCAGAAGACCGTCGCCTGAACATTGCAAGAATCAAGATGCCAATGCTGGAATACCAAAACTCAGCACCCCAATCAGTGAGTATGCGGGGAGTGAGGGCAAGCGGCAGGGGATGGGGTTGGGAATGTTAGGCTGCAGGAAGGGGGGTGGGTTAGGCACTTAGAAGGGGGTAAGGGTTAGGCTGTGGGGAGAATTAGGAACAGGCTACACATGGGGGAGGGTTATGGTTAGGCTGTTAGAATGGAGGGTTAAGGTGGGGGGGCAAGTAAGTATACTTACCTGACTCTTGTTGGTGTTCCCTTCATCGGGATGCTGGCATTGGTATTCTGACTGCCAGCATCCTGACTGCCTCAGGATGGGAGGTAGGTATCTGATGTACTGTTCTGATGTGCTGCAGACGCTATCTCATTCCCAACCACCCAATCCTGACTGCGTCATCCATATTAATCCCATCAGACTGGGAGGTAGGGATCTGATGTACTGTTCTGATGTGCTGCACACACTACCTCATTCCCAACCAACCAATCCTTACTGCGTCATCCATATTAATACCATTAAAATGGGAGGTAGGTATCTGATGTACTGTTCTGTTGTGCTGCACACGCTATCTCATTCCCAACCACCCAATCCTGACTGTATTATCCGTATTAATCCCATCAAACTGGGAGGTAAGGATCTGATGTACTGTTCTGATGTGCTGCACACGCTATCTCATTCCCAACCACCCAATCCTGGCTGCGTCATCCGTATTAATCCTGTCAGACTGTGAGGTAGGAATCTGATGTACTGTTCTGATGTGCTGCACACAATATCTCATTCCCAACCACCCAATCCTTACTGCGTCATCCATATTAATACCATCAGACTGGGAGGTAAGGATCTGATGTACTGTTCTGATGTGCTGCACACAATATCTCATTCCCAACCAACCAATCCTGACTGATTCATCCATATTTATCCCACCAGACTGGGAGGTAGGGATCTGATGTACTGTTCTGATGTGCTGCACACGCTATCTCATTCCCAACCACCCAATCCTGACTGCATTATCCTTATTAATCCCATCAAACTGGGAGGTAGGGATCTGATGTACTGTTCTGATGTGCTGCACACGCTATCTCATTCCCAACCACCCATTCCTGACTGCGTCATCCGTATTAATCCTGTCAGACTGGGAGGTAGGAATCTGATGTACTGTTCTGATGTGCTGCACACGCTATCTCATTCCCAACCACCCAATCCTGACTGCGTCATCCTTATTAATCCCTTCAGACTGGGAGGTAGGGATCTGATTTACTGTTCTGATGTGCTGCATATGATATTTCATTCCCAACCAACCAATCCTGACTGATTTATCCATATTTATCCCGCCAGACAGGGAGGTAGGGATCTGATGTACTGTTCCGATGTGCTGCACACTATCTCATTCCCAACCACCCAATCCTGTCTGATTCATCCTTATTAATCATATCAGACTGGGAGGTAGGGATCTGATGTACTGTTCTGATTTGCTGCACACGCTATCTCATTCCCAACCACCCAATCCTGACTGCGTCATCCATATTAATCCGGTCAGACTGGAAGGTAGGGATTTGAAACACTGTTCTGATGTGCTGTACTTGCTATATCAATCCAACCCACCCAATTGTGACTGGGTCATCCATAGTAATCCCGTCAGATTGGGAGGTATGGATTGTATGCACTGTTCTGATGTGCTGCACACGCTATCTCATTCCAAACCACCCAATCATGACACGTTATCTGTATTAATCCCATCATACTGGGAGCTAGGAATCTGATGTACTGTTCTGATGTGCTGCACTTGCTATCTCATTCCCAACCACCCAATCCTGACTGCGTCATCCGTATTAATCCCGTCAGACTGGGAGGTAGGGATCTGATGTACTGTTCTGATGTGCTGCACACGATATCTCATTCCCAACCACCCAATCCTGATTGAGTCATCCATATTAATCCCATCAGACTGGAAGGTAGGGATCTGATGTACTGTTCTGAAGTGCTGCACTTGCTGTCTCATTCCCAACCACCCAATCCTTACTGGGTCATCCGTATTCATCCCGTTAGACTGGGAGGTAGGGATCTAATGTACTGTTCTGATGTGCTGCACTAGCTATCTCATTCCCAACCACCCAATCCTGACTGATTCATCCGTATGTTTCCCATCAGCCTGGGAGGTAGGGATCTGATGTACTGTTCTGATGTGCTGCACACGCTATCTCATTCCCAACCACCCAATCTGAAAATCACTTATGATTTGATCAATGATCTGATAATAGCTCTGCCGGGTCAAAGTATTCATTGGATCTGCAGACAGACACCATCAGCATAATCTTTTGAAACTTCTCAAGAATAAATTGTCTTTACTTATGATAGAAAAGTAATTCTGTGTTTTGGATAAATTGAAAATCCTCCTGCTGTTTCTGGTACAAGGCAATTCCTGTATTGTCTTATGTCTTGGAATCAGCGAATACATATGATGCTAATGAATAAACAACAGAAATGCCTGGCAAGGTTCTACATTGCCTCATTGTTAATTATTGTCCAAAATATTTACCTTTCCCTTTTCAAGAGGGATTTGGTGGAGCCAATTTCACAAACGTATTGTGCTATTTACATTTTATTCCTCATTTAATGATTTTAGTTTATATAGTAGGCAGTATACAGCAGTGTTCTACATTTTATTTTAATTTCTTTGTGCTCTTCTAAGACCAACACAACGCTCTGTTTCTATTAAGTGCAACATAAATTCTAACATCTGCATTTAAACAAACAGGAAATAAATAATATTACATCATCTTCCTCATGGCCCACTACCAGTCCATGCACTATGGATTACCTGACCATGAGCACAGCTGTTTTATTTATTAAATCAGTTGGATTTACCCATCTGTGGTAAAGGAGATGCAGTCAAACGGTCGACATTCTCAATGTTGACAACGATAATGTTGACACAACAATGTTGATGACTTTGTTGAAAAGTCAGGTAACATGTCGACCACCTCAGAATAACAAAATGTTTAAATACTGTAGGTAACCTTGACGTGTGAAGACCCAACATTCTGAGAAAGTCAACATTATGGTTCGGCATCAGGATGGGAGGGTTACAGTTAATCACTATGGGGGGAGATAGGCTGAGTCTGCTGGGAGGAGGGGAGGGTTAGGTGAAAGGGTTAGGGGTAGGGGAAAAGTATAGTGAAAGAATACCTTCTGGAACCACAACTGTATCTGAGGCATAACCAGTTGGGTTAGTATGAGGCTGGTAGGGATTGGATGTCACAATATGGTATTGCATCCCCAAAGGAAAGTCAACATTAGGGTCCAGCATCAGGATGGGAGGGTTACGGATATGCACTAGGGGGGGAAGATAGACGAGTTGGCGTTTGTGTAATGCTGCTACTTGTGCCACTGCTGTTGTTGCTGTGTAAGGCATTACATCTGCCAAGTGGGCTGCCACAGGGATGTAGTCCTCAAGGTGCCCATACACGGCGCGATGATCGCACACATTATGGGCTGGATCGCATCGCAACATAATGTGTTTTCTGTGCGATGCGATCCAAGGGCAGTACATACGTTTTGTACTGTGCGATGAGATACCCGCGGGAGCGCGCATCGCATCGCATCGCACAGTGAAAATGCACCGTGTATGGGCACCTTTAGTTTGACCTGTTTCACTTGTCAACATGTCCATGGTTAAGGGCACAATGGCATTTTTTATTACACTTTTCTCAGTGTCCATGTACAGTCTTAGAATTGGTTGCCTAGTGAAGTGGAATCTAGATGGAATTTTGTACCTGGGACACAGTAGGCCCATCAATTGTCTAAATCCCACTGCACTAATGGCAGATTCCGGACGCACATCTAACACCAGCATAGATGTTGTGGCCTCCATAATCCACTTTGCAACAGGGTAACTGCTGTCATACTTCATCTTCCTTGCAAAGGTCTGTTGGACAGTGAATTTCTTAGCTACAGTAGTAGCAGTGGTCTTCCGATTGGTATGACGATCAACTCCCACAAACTCCCTCTATACCATGTGAGCTAGAGGGAGAAGAGACGCTTGCTGTGACTGCTTGGGGTGACCCATCAGCTTCGGATAAGTGGTCACCCCTCCCATATCATGGCCACTTTCTTTTAACGTGGACAGAATGGGATGTTAATATGGGATGCGGTCAATATGCCGGAGGTCGGAATGCCGGCGGTCAAAATGCCGACTCTGGAATCCCGACCACCACAATGCCCGCACTTTGTCCCTCTATGGGTGTCCACGACACCCATAGAGCACAGCGAGCTCATGGGGGGGGGGGGGGGTTGGTTCCGGCATTGGTATTTCGACCCATTACCTGATCCGTTAACACACATAATCTGCGGAAATCAGCGAGGGGCCTAATGATGCATTTCCGGGATGGAAATGCATAATTTTAGCCCCATCCCTATGCAAATGAGTGATGTTCAGTGTGTGTGTGTGTGGGGGGGGAACAGATGATACAACAGTCCCATCCCGCACCATCCGCCACCAAATGCATATGATCTGTATGCGCCTAGTAGCGCACGCAGGGGGGGTTTCTGAGTACCCAGAAACCCGCCCAGGAGTCTAAGGATCCTATACTGAAAGCTGAGGGTCCCCTGTTTCCAAGGGTGCAAGAATTTTAAAAATCGGCCCTTGGGAACCGGAGATATCTGATTTCAAAGCAGTGGTCCCCATCCAAGCCTATTAATTGATCTTCCCAGTCAGATATTTCAGGTTCTGTCTGACAGTGTTTTTCTGAGAGTATATTCCAAAAGCTGGGACTCTTCCCCTGTGATGGACACTAGTACTACTGTTCCCAGAACCAGAGATATCAGCCTTCCAGCAGCTGGTTACTGCTCCAGCTCCACACACCTGGTATGTAGTTTTATATACTCATTGGCAGATTGCTCTGCCTCCTGAACTCTCATCCCCTAGTCCCCAATACCATGTAGTAGGTTGGATTCTCTAGTTTTTAATTCCATTCAAATCTAAGAAATGTATTTCTGGGAACTGGAGATATCTGCAGTCAAGCAAGCTGTCCTCCCACCAGAAAAGTATGAATAATAAGCCCACTTCACTATACACCCCTCCTCTGCGTATTAAACATCCTCTACCACCCTGGAAGTTATGTATCAGGGCCCCTTCATTCAGCCCAATGCCCCCTTCTACCACATCATCTACCACCATCTGTGCAGTAAAGGGGTAATTATTGGAAATTACTGATCCAGGCCCCACATGCTGAGCGGTTGATATAATACCCCCTACCACCCGCAGGACATCAAAGCTTCCCCCACCCCTACCGCTGGAGGATCGGTAGGGGCCCCAATACATTGCTATGCCCAGGGGTCTACACTGCTGTTGACGCCCCTTTATGTATATATATATATATATATATATGTGTGTGTGTGTGTATATATATATATATATATATATATATATATATATATATACAGTATGTGTGTTTATATATATATATATATATATATACATTTGGTCTATCTATAATACTTTAACTGACCCAGCATATACTGGGTCACCTTCACCTAAGTCTCCATCTCCGTGCTTTGCTCCGCCTCTCTGGAAACCCCCTTCTGAAAATCCTGCATTTGCCACTGAGACTGTTGTAAAGTCTGCATGAGCTGGTCCATTTCTCGAGTATTGGCCACATCCTGGAGAGCTGGCCTGGTACAATTAGAGGTGTATGACTGCAAAAACACGCACTTAAGGGGGGCAGTCACTCTAATGTCTGAACTGTGAGTGAACCATAAGGCCTGTAATAGTATTTACGAAGTAAAAGAATAATGTAAATTACAAGTCTTAGATCCAACACTGTGTTTGGGCTACTGTAGTTTAGCCCACATAAATGTACCTTGTTTTGCGTGTGGAAGTATCATGATGTGCATGACTGTTCCAGTTCTGCGTCTAGGCCACCTTGTTCTACCCATCAGAACGCATGTTGGGCCTGATTGTCACTTGGTCGCTAAGCTGCATATTTTCAAAGCCTAGTGAACAGGTAAACACAGAAGCATGTGGTCAGCAGATGCCAGGTGCCCAAGTGGTGCAAGACTGATTCATATTATACTCTTCATTATTGGGGCAGGCCAGCAGCAGCTGCATCTCCAGAAGCACTGATCATCAATGGTACAACCCAGGACAGCAACCACCAACCCCCGTGCCTATACTTTGTCCAGTGTAAGGGAGACTGGCAGGACGTGGGTACAGAGGATCCTGTTGAAGAGCAGAGGTGCCCAGACCAGCCTTGGACAGCGTCCATGGACAACTTCTCCACTCTTTTCACCACTTCATACATCGTCCTCATTGTCTGCTTCCTCATGTTCCGGCTTATAGTCTTGTTTTTATTGCTATAGTTATAACCATCCTCCCCCGCCCCTTTTGACCACCAATGTACGACAACCCAAACTGTCCCTTTTCTCCTTCCTCTTTTCCATTTACAAATTCCCCCGTTCCTATGAATTGTTTAGGAATAATAAAAATACATTTTTGAAAGAGCATTTTATGAACCTTACATGAAAATTCAGGAATAAAGTTCTTGGCAGTTTGATAATTACTTTTTCTGGCAGAAATAACATTGTAATTATTGTTTCTAGCATCAAGGAGCTGATACGATGAGTTCTTGTACATATGCAGTTCAAAATCCTTATGGGATTTCCTAGTGCTTGTGTTGCTGGATTTTATACATATCTAAATAGTTCATATATTTAATATATTTTTTTGTTATCCATTTAAACACTATATTATTAGACGATAAAATAGACTGTTTTTGATAATTGGGTCATTATACAAAACACATTTTTCTCTCTAACTTCTTATGTCACCACTGCGAGCTTCCATCTGATGAGAAACACATACACTGAAATATTAGCATATCATTTATCTTTGCGCACAAGTCTTCTATATTCAGCGCACACCTGTTAATTAAGTGCACACTGACTTTACAGTTATTTGCAACCTGACTAACACAAATGTAAGTTTGTGTTCTTAATGTGATCTTTTTTTGAGTTTAGTTTTTGTCAGAATACACTTTTTATCGTTTTTAATTGACTTTAAATATCAGAACATTTTCTAACTGTACTCGTACTACAATGGCAATGGGGTTAACAAAACCATATGCACTGCAGGTGGGGTAAATGTCACATGTGCAGAGAGCTTTAGATTTTGGTGAGGTGTGTTCAAAATAAAATCTAGGCAGCCCATAAAAACGTGTTCTGCGCACGGGCAGTATCTAGGTCGGTACTGCACATGCTCCGGACCCATGAATATGCTTCTGGGGATTGAAGCAATCCATAGAGTCTGGGGGCCAGCGCATGCGCAGTACCGAAGAAGCTACTGCTCATTTGCTGGTCACACAACCGCGATGGGGGTCAGGACCAGCAGCGGGGACCAGCAAACGGCAGCAACGAGGACCAACAGCCACTGGTGGTGGGGTCCAGCAGGGGAGGTGGAGGGGCCGGCATTGCAGCAGCCCCCCTTCTCCACTAGTTGGGCAAGCCTCCCACATGCCCAGTAACCCCAGGAACTCCCTGCATCTCCCCAACATTGGTGTTTAGATGGATTCGTCACCAGGATTTGGATTTGGCTTTAGCAAGCGGCGGTGAAAGGCTTTGGATTTTTTTCAAAAATGATCAAAAAATGCCCTAATCACGTATTTCTTTTTTTTTTTATCCCTAGAGTAATATTGACCTCAATATCATTAATTTCCAGCCCTTTCCAGACAATTTTGATTACTTTACATCTCACAATGTTGTTTTCAAATTAATTTAGGCCAAGGTCTGCAGCAAGCTGGCTGGTTATTAGAACACAGAACTTTTGACAGTATCAGTATGGTGTATTGCGGTGCAGTACACACAAACAATAAATAAGAGCAACAATTATTGGTACTTGTGTATTATAGCGGCGCCCCCGATTTCCATCGCGCAATGTTTTAATCGCGTCGCATCGTATGCCATGTACCCGATGGCATGCGATGCGACGCGATTTTTGGCCCCTATACGATGAAAGATTGTATAAGCACCCTAAAGGGTGCTTTTAAGCACCGTAATGGGTGCTTACAATGTTAAATGCACCCCCACGCCACCCCCCCACTATAAACGTGAACCCGAAGCGTGGCGAGGGGCGGCGGTACGCGTCCTCCGACCTTTTCATACCCCCACTATCCACGTCGGCGTGGAGTTGAGAATAGAAAGTGTGGTGAGCGCAGCGAGCCACCGAGCCCGTGGCGAGCGGACGCGGATACCTGTGAAGCCCGCGAGGGGACTCCGATATTTGTGAAGGTATCCGCGTCCCCTCGCGGGGCTCGCTGCGCTTGCCACGCTTCGGGCACGGTGGCTCGCTGCGCTCGCCACACTTTCTATTCTCAACTCCACGCCGACGTGGATAGTGGGGGTATGAAAAGGTCGGAGGACGCGTACCGCCGCCCCTCGCGGGCTCGCTGTGCTCGCCAAGCTTCGGGTTCACATTTATAGTGGGGGGGTGGCGTGGGGGTGCATTTAACATTGTAAGCACCCATTAGGGTGCTTATACAATGTTTAATCGCATCGCATTGAATGGCATTGTATGCCATATACAATGTCATACAATTTTAAAATTGTATGGCATTGCACAATATTGCGCGATATCGCGTCGCATCGCATACCATCGTATGCCTTATGGTATGCGATGTGATGGGCGCCGCCAAAATACACAAGGAACCCAATTATTTTTTCATTTTATTTATTTTATGGTGCAGCTTGCACAACACTGTGTGGAGGCAGAACAATCACACACAGAACTTCTGACAGTATAAGTATGGTGAATTGGGGTGTAGTGCACACAAACAAAAAATAAGAGCAAAATTATTATTATTTTTTTTTTTTTTTAAGGACGGGGCTTGTGCAACACCGTGTGGAGGCAGAACAATCACACACAGAACTTCTGACAGTATAAGTGTGGTGTATTGGGGTGCAGTGCAGCACACCACACACCACAAACAATGTAAAAAAAAATTAAAAGCTGACTGACAGCCTGCCTGTGTACTGTACTCCACTACACTGACTTACAGCCTCTGCCCTCTGCGCACTGACAAACTGCCTAACGTGACCAGTACACTGACACAGCCTGCACACTGACTGATGTGATGAATCTTACTGTCACACAACCCAGCACAAACCCGCTGCACAAACCCACTGCACAAACACCCTGCACAGTCACAAACCCCGTGCACAAACCCCCTACACAGCCACAAACTCCTTGCACAACCCCCCAGCACAACTTAAGTTTGCACAAGTACAACAAGTTGAATATCAAAAACAACCCCCCCACTGCAGAGCTATGCGTTGCTTGCGGAAGCGTGGGACAAATGGTACCGAATTCTCGAGACACCGAGCCTATAAAGACTCAACGTCTAGCGAGAATCCGATGCGAGACCACGATGTTTGGCCGCACTCGGATTTCTGAGCAAAGCGCAGCTTGCAGCGGGTTCAGGGGGGCACTGTTCAGAGCAGTTCGGATTCCACGGAATCCAGACTGCTCAACTCAAGTTTAAATACAATGATTTGTGGCTTTTCAGGGAGGGGGTGGGTCTAAACTGATGCAATTTGCATCAATTTTAGCCCTGCCCATTTTTGGAGACCCACAAATCTTGGTATTTGCAGTACTGGGGGGGGGGGGGGGGCTTGATAATGTCAAGATCAGGCCTCACCCACCCAAAGTCCTACTGAGAGCCTCATCTCCAGGCTTTTCCCAGAGAGCAGATGTTCATAGTAGGTAAGCCTGACCTAGACACTGTCTATAAGCCATTCCGGATACAGCGTTGAGTGGAATTATGCATTTGTCCCACCATACTGTTAAAACTCTACAGGAAAACTTAGCTAAATCAGGGATGCCCATGTTGGAACACACTGAGGACATGTAGCAGGAACATACATTGAATAAACTGGACAAGGAAAACAACAAGGGAATCAGTATTTGTCTCCATGTAATGAGCAGAGCGAGTTTCAGGTAAGCTTGACCTCTCCAGGCAAGATCCAGACACCTCTTTTTTCACACTACTACATAAAGAACTGTTGTTATCCTGGCCAGCGGCCATGCTGTTATATTTATATACTGTGGTGTTAATTAGGAGTCAAGTTTTGATGCGTGTTACCTGTGAGGTTCTCTCCGTGAGCAGTACTTAATCCAGAGATAACAGGCACTCTCCTGTGACAGGACAGAAGAGAGCCAGATAAAAACACACTGGTGTATTTGGTACATCAGGCAGTCTGTGTTATCAGATGTCTCTCTTCTTTGACAGGTGGTTTTAAGTATAGGTTTCACTGTGTTATTAGCACAAGGTGAGATTTTAATTGTGTAGCCAGTGCACAATTAGAAAAGATTCAATTCTCAGGCTCTCTCTGATGCACAGATGTTGGAAGAATGGATGAACCTTCCCGGCGTTGGGTTCACGGCACAGGAAAAACGCAGCATAATTATTTTGCCATCCTGTTGAGTCGTTTTTCGTATTCCCCTCGTATTAAGTCAAAATATTCAAAAGACTTGCAACAATAAATAGTACGTGAATCACATATTATAGCAAGGGATAAATGGCAATATGCATGCAATAGATAAATAACGATTCAGGGTGACAGCGACAGAGCAGCTAGAAGATTTCAATGAAATAGGATTAAAACTGAAATTTGTTCCTAATAATCCTGTTGTGTATTATTGAAGTTCGTTATCTATTGATAGTCAATGGTATAATAATTTATTTATGAATTGCTTTACATTTGATATTGGGCAAACAGTTCCATTTCCCATTGTTATGGTTAAGCCTTTGGCCATATGTAGGGGAGCTCACAGATAACGCACTGTGTATTCTATCATCCCTGTGCCATATTGTTGGTGTGAAGTCTTACAAGGTCCCCTCTCTAATTTCCGTGACTCCTGGGGTAAGCTCAAATTGATAGTATGGCCTGAATGTTATCCAGCTTGTTAGTTCTCAAATTAATATATATATTTTGTTAATAATCAGCCTCCAGAGGCAAACCCTGTGAATTCTCAAATTGGTTGCCTTAAGGAAAATCTCTATGCAATTAAAACCAACAAGCAAATTGCTGCCCATCAGGGATGAGAACAGAAGCCTGTATTGTTAAATGAGATTATGAAAGGCAGAGGTGCCCACCGGAGATTTCTCAGAGGCTCTCAAATGCTTCAAATGTTACAAATGATATAGATTGGGTTATTGGCTCATCAACTGGGCTCTCACCTGCTTGCAAATGACGTGAGATCTTTAGCAGAGTGTTAAGGGTTACACAAGCTGGCTATTATAGAATAATTGCAGTCACATCATAGGATTCCCTGAAAAAAAATGTGCGTCTTAGGGAGAATGGAGATGTCGCAGATGAATGGTAGATCTTTTCAGATACTTGAACATAGCAGAGGAGGATGTAGTAGCCTACGAAATTGTGGATCTGGTGCTATACCGGTGATTTTCAGGCTAGTTGAACATCGCTGGGTGTAAAATAGTGTACATTGCCATAAAATTTGGAAGAAAGCTGCCATAATGAAACACGCCTTGCCGCATTCATCGTTCCTATTTGGTTAGGTGCAATTCGCCAGATGTTATAGTCAGTCACATGATTTGGAAAGTCACCAGAAATGTGTTAGGAAAGGCGCCAGACAACAGAGGGGCCTCTGGGTTGCATTTGCAGAAATCTTGCTTGGGACAGTGTAAAAATAAAGATAATCATGATTAATAATATATATATATCGTTCTGTGCCAGCCCGGCACTCCCACAACTTGGTCCAGTTATCCTGGTGCCCTCCGGAACAGGTGGTGCAAAATCCCATTTGAGTGCCGCTGTTTGCTTCAACCCCATATATATATATATATATATATATATATATATATATATATATATATTTTTTTTTTTTTTTAAACGGAGGCATATTTGCATGAACACAACACCTGAACTTGATGTGTCAACACCAAACATACTGCTGGTGCAGCCAAGAGAGGCATCACTTTTTGTGCAGGGGGCTCTCATCATCAGGATCATCCCATTATCATCAGGATCATCCCATCATCATCATGATCATACATCATCCTCATCATGGAGCAAGGGAGTTTGCCAGCGCTCAGTTACCTGTTGAGCGAAGGGGCTGCACAGTAATGGGTAGTCTAAACCCACAGAGGAATAGTAGCAAATATGGTATACTATGCGCTCACCCTCTGACAGACTAATGCCTGTGTGCAGAAGTCTGCCCTGTGGGATGTAAATGTGACACTGCGTACTGACAGCCGTCAGCTGGATGTACTGAGTAATGACCTAATGAAAAACGGGTCTGGAAACAGTGTAGTGAAGAAAGCACCTTTGCTTTATTGATAAGGATAATATATTATATAAAACGTGAAAGTCCGGAACCCACTGCTGTGGGGATAAAGTCACTGGGGGGGAAAAAATAGGGAATGAGGGAGGGGGGTAATAGCAGCACGGGTGTGAGTGCTGTTTGGGTGTTGCTGGGTAAGTGTGTCCGCAACTGCAGACAGGATGGGAAAAGAGTTAATGGACAAATGAACAAATGAAGCACAGGGGGTTGTGCAGGGAGCTGGCGTCCCGTCCCCCCGCAGTGCACCTCTCACCTGTGTTTGTGAAGCACGGAAGGTCCCGCGGCGTATCAAGGTGTTCGTCAGCTGCAGCACTGACAGCGTGTGGACTACGCTGTGTGCTCGGCTCTGTAGTGACGCGGTGGAGCGCGACTTCCGGGTCCCGGCGCCTGGTTGCCAGGGAGACCCCAGCCGCGTTCGGTAGCGTCTGTACTACAGGCTCAACTCCCAGCCGGGAGGAGGCTTAGATGTGAAGCTTGTAGATGTGATGCTGTGTCCAACGCGTTTCAACCGCTGTGCGGTCTTCTTCAAGGATACTGAGCCATGGTAAATGTCAGTTGTTTTATAGCACAAATGGGGTCCCGCCCTCTGAGTCTCTGATAGGCTGTAGCCACTTGTGGGAGTGATCGTAATGGGGTTGCTTTACTGCAGCCGCCTGTGTTCGAGATTGCAGTCGTGTATTGCCTAGTGTGTAGCCTCCCTTCAATTGGGATATCTGCAGCAAGTCACTGTTTGGCAATATTTTGACGGTGCATATGTTTCTGGCACATATAATGCATCATGGATGGCCTGTGTAGAAATGGGCAAGCAGGGGCTCTTTATGCTAGCCCAATGTACCATTATTAAAATCAATGTTAAGGCCCATTGGATGCAGTGTTTTGAGTGTGAACATCCAAAACAGTTCTCTTTTATTGAGGATGTCTGTGTGATCCCCCCCTCTCCAATTAATGTCGGGGGCTTCAATTGCGGTAAACACTAGTCCCTTGGGGTTAGAGCCGTGTGTCAGTTTGAAGTGCATTGATACACTATGTTTAGTGTACCCCATTTTTATGTTGCGGATATGCTCGTAAAGTCTCACTTTAAGGGGCCTCGTGGTTCTACCGACATATTCCAATCCACAAGGACACCTTAGGAGATATATGACCCCTTTTGTCTCACATGATAGTTGATATCTATGTTTGAATGTCTGGTTGGTGGTAGTGGAGGTCCACGTCGGTGAGATTTTAGTGGAGAGACTGGTCAGGTTTTTACATCCAGCACAACGACCACAGTGGAAGAAACCTGTCTTGTCGCTAAGTGTGGTTTGTCGGCTTAGTTTGGGTTTAATGTGGTTTTTGACGAGTTTCTGTCTGAGGTCGGGTGCTTTACGGAATATAAGTCTGGGCCTGTCTGGTAGAATGTCCTTGAGTTGGTGGTCCTGTCTGAGTATGTGCCAATGTTTGCTTAATATGTTTCTGAGTTGGTCAGAGGATTGGTTAAACTGTGTGATGAAGTTGATTTCCTGTGTGGTCTGTGTGTCAGTTGGGTTTTTGTTAGTCAGGGTGGCAGATCTGTCCATGGCGGCTATGTCTTTGTATGCTTTGTCAACTAAGTCCTGGTCATATTGTTTATCTAGGCGCTGTTCCCTGAGTTCTATGGATTGTGTGTGAAAGTCATCAGTTTTTGAACAGTTCCGTTTGATGCGGCGGAACTGTCCTCTCGGGATGTTTTTGAGCCATGGTTTGTAGTGTCCGCTATTGTAGAGGATGTAACTGTTAACGTCCACCTGTTTCCTGTATGTTTTTGTGTGAATTTGATTGGATTCTATGAAAACTTCTAGGTCAAGGAATTGTACTGTTTTTTGGCTGGCCGTTGAGGTGAATTGCAGATTTCTGTCATTGTCGTTGAGATATTGCATGAATTGTTCTAATGAGTCGTAAGTGCCCTTCCAAATGAAAATGCAGTCATCTATATATCTCCGCCATAGGATCAAATTGGCGCTCCAGTCACGCTCACCCCATATGTAGTCCTCCTCCCACTTGCCCATAAAGAGGTTAGCGTAACTGGGCGCCACTTTTGATCCCATGGCGGTCCCCGTTGTCTGTAAGTAGAAAGTGCCGTTGAACCATGTATAGTTGTGGTGTAATATGTAGTCAATGGAGTCGATGATAAACTGTATTTGGTCCTGTTGTAATTTTTGTGTTTTATGGAGGAAATGTCTGGTGCTATCGAGACCTTGGTGATGTTTAATGACGGTGTACAGTGATGTGACGTCACTGGTGACCAGCCAGTAATCATTTTTCCATTCTATTGTTTGCAGTGTGGTGATGATGTCAGTGGTATCTCTTATGTAAGATGGTAGGTTTTTTACAATGTCTTGCAGGAATGTGTCAGTGTACTGTGCTAAGTTGGAGCTGAGGGAGTCAATGCCTGAGATTATCGGTCGTCCGGGTGGTTTTTGTAAGTTTTTGTGTATTTTTGGTAGGTAATAAAAAACAGGAATTTTTGGATGTGTTTGTTTGATGAAGTTGCTTTATTGAGGATTCCTGTTGTATGGCCTGTGTTAAGTAAATCATGGAGTTCTTTGTTAAATTTGGATGTGGGATCATTAGGTAGTACCTGATATGTGTTCTTGTCTTCAAGAAGTCTAAGGGATTCAGTGATGTAATCTGATTTGTTAAGTATGACTATGCCACCCCCTTTATCTGCCGGTTTTATTATGATCTGGTTGTTGTGTTCTAAGTTTTTAAGTGCTTGTCTTTCACTTGCTGTCATGTTCTGTTTGTATTTATTGTGGTTGGTTGTGGTGACTAGTGATTCGAATGTTTTGATCTGGTGGCTCTTGACATGTGTAGGATTGAAGGTGGACTTGGGTTTTAACTTGGTATGTGAATATCGGTCAGGGGTTGTGTTGCTATTTCTGATGATTGGGTTTGTCATGAAGTACTTCTTCAGACAGAGTTTTCGTGTGAAGGCCTGTAAGTCGCAGTATGTGTCAAATTTGTCTGGTTTCTTGTTTGGAGCAAACTTGAGGCCTTTTGCAAGGACATCAAGTTGCTGTTGAGACAATGTAGTATCACTCAGATTGAATATCTGAGTGTGTTTGTTGGTGGGTTCTATTGTGGTATGTTGATGTGTTTTTGTTTTTTTGGTGTCACCTCCTCTACAACCTCTTCTAGATTTATGTGTCTTTTCTTTTTGTTTTGTGTGTGGTTGCTGGTGATGGGTGTTAGGCAGGCCTGACGACCTGCCTCCGTGTCTAAAAAATGATCTCCCCAAGTAGGAGCTTCTGATGTGGGTGCACTACATGTTGTTGAAGGAGTTGTTGTCACCCTATCCGTGTGGTCTTGAAGAGCGGTACTGTTGCCAAGGTCTCATTAGATCTAATGAGACTACTGATACGCAAATACAATAGTGAGTTAGAAACACTGTCGACATCCATAGAAAATACGTACAAGAACATTGAACCATATACAAAAGAACCAGGGTACGCAGAGATAGAAGAGATATCACAAAAAAGATTGACACGCAAAGAGAACGACATCATCAACATTAAAATCAAAAAGGTACACCGTGACACAAAACCCAAATTAATTGAGACTGTACAACACACCAATAAAATCAACGTCAAACCACAAACAAAACGCACATACAAGACATCGGGGTCATTACTACCCAGACCACTCAATTGCATAAACAAACACAAATACAACAACAGCGGCTTGACCTACCAACAGTATATGACCAAGCTACATAAAGAAACTGCAGTACATACCAACAACAGGACAATATCCATAACCTCAGAGACAGAATCAGACTCTAGTCTAGATACCACGGGCCACACCCCCTTTTCAGTATACGAAATCGAGGACGACAAAGACTACGACCATCTCACCAGACTCTCATTCGACCAAGGGTGGGTAACAACACAACGCAACTTCAACACCAACCCATCAAACACCGTCACCACTCACGACCTTGGCAACAGTACCGCTCTTCAAGACCACACGGATAGGGTGACAACCACTCCTTCAACAACATGTATTGCACCCACATCAGAAGCTCCTACTTGGGGAGATCATTTTTTAGACACGGAGGCAGGTCGTCAGGCCTGCCTAACACCCATCACCAGCAACCACACACAAAACAAAAAGAAAAGACACATAAATCTAGAAGAGGTTGTAGAGGAGGTGAAACCAAAAAAACAAAAACACATCAACATACCACAATAGAACCCACCAACAAACACACTCAGATATTCAATCTGAGTGATACTACATTGTCTCAACAGCAACTTGATGTCCTTGCAAAAGGCCTCAAGTTTGCTCCAAACAAGAAACCAGACAAATTTGACACATACTGCGACTTACAGGCCTTCACACGAAAACTCTGTCTGAAGAAGTACTTCATGACAAACCCAATCATCAGAAATAGCAACACAACCCCTGACCGATATTCACATACTACGTTAAAACCCAAGTCCACCTTCAATCCTACACATGTCAAGAGCCACCAGATCAAAACATTCGAATCACTAGTCACAGAAGACCTGGACCAATTGACCACAACCAACCACAATAAATACAAACAGAACATGACAGCAAGTGAAAGACAAGCACTTAAAAACTTAGAACACAACAACCAGATCATAATAAAACCGGCAGATAAAGGGGGTGGCATAGTCATACTTAACAAATCAGATTACATCACTGAATCCCTTAGATTTCTTGAAGACAAGAACACATATCAGGTACTACCTAATGATCCCACATCCAAATTTAACAAAGAACTCCATGATTTACTTAACACAGGCCATACAACAGGAATCCTCAATAAAGCAGAACACAACTTCATCAAACAAACACATCCAAAAATTCCTGTTTTTTATTACCTACCAAAAATACACAAAAACTTACAAAAACCACCCGGACGACCGATAATCTCAGGCATTGACTCCCTCAGCTCCAACTTAGCACAGTACACTGATACATTCCTGCAAGACATTGTAAAAAACCTACCATCTTACATAAGAGATACCACTGACATCATCACCACACTGCAAACAATAGAATGGAAAAATGATTACTGGCTGGTCACCAGTGACGTCACATCACTGTACACCGTCATTAAACATCACCAAGGTCTCGATAGCACCAGACATTTCCTCCATAAAACACAAAAATTACAACAGGACCAAATACAGTTTATCATCGACTCCATTGACTACATATTACACCACAACTATACATGGTTCAACGGCACTTTCTACTTACAGACAACGGGGACCGCCATGGGATCAAAAGTGGCGCCCAGTTACGCTAACCTCTTTATGGGCAAGTGGGAGGAGGACTACATATGGGGTGAGCGTGACTGGAGCGCCAATTTGATCCTATGGCGGAGATATATAGATGACTGCATTTTCATTTGGAAGGGCACTTACGACTCATTAGAACAATTCATGCAATATCTCAATGACAATGACAGAAATCTGCAATTCACCAAAAAGGCCAGCCAAAAAACAGTACAATTCCTTGACGTAGAAGTTTTCATAGAATCCAATCAAATTCACACAAAAACATACAGGAAACAGGTGGACGTTAACAGTTACATCCTCTACAATAGCGGACACTACAAACCATGGCTCAAAAACATCCCGAGAGGACAGTTCCGCCGCATCAAACGGAACTGTTCAAAAACTGATGACTTTCACACACAATCCATAGAACTCAGGGAACAGCTCCTAGATAAACAATATGACCAGGACTTAGTTGACAAAGCATACAAAGACATAGCCGCCATGGACAGATCTGCCACCCTGACTAACAAAAACCCAACTGACACACAGACCACACAGGAAATAAACTTCATCACACAGTTTAACCAATCCTCTGACCAACTCAGAAACATACTGTATTAAGCAAACATTGGCACATACTCAGACAGGACCACCAACTCAAGGACATTCTACCAGACAGGCCCAGACTTATATTCCGTAAAGCACCCGACCTCAGACAGAAACTCGTCAAAAACCACATTAAACCCAAACTAAGCCGACAAACCACACTTAGCGACAAGACAGGTTTCTTCCACTGTGGTCGTTGTGCTGGATGTAAAAACCTGACCAGTCTCTCCACTAAAATCTCACCGACGTGGACCTCCACTACCACCAACCAGACATTCAAACATAGATATCAACTATCATGTGAGACAAAAGGGGTCATATATCTCCTAAGGTGTCCTTGTGGATTGGAATATGTCGGTAGAACCACGAGGCCCCTTAAAGTGAGACTTTACGAGCATATCCGCAACATAAAAATGGGGTACACTAAACATAGTGTATCAATGCACTTCAAACTGACACACGGCTCTAACCCCAAGGGACTAGTGTTTACCGCAATTGAAGCCCCCGACATTAATTGGAGAGGGGGGGATCACACAGACATCCTCAATAAAAGAGAACTGTTTTGGATGTTCACACTCAAAACACTGCATCCAATGGGCCTTAACATTGACTTTAATAATGGTACATTGGGCTAGCATAAAGAGCCCCCTGCTTGCCCATTTCTACACAGGCCATCCATGATGCATTATATGTGCCAGAAACATATGCACCGTCAAAATATTGCCAAACAGTGACTTGCTGCAGATATCCCAATTGAAGGGAGGCTACACACTAGGCAATACACGACTGCAATCTCGAACACAGGCGGCTGCAGTAAAGCAACCCCATTACGATCACTCCCACAAGTGGCTACAGCCTATCAGAGACTCAGAGGGCGGGACCCCATTTGTGCTATAAAACAACTGACATTTACCATGGCTCCTTGAAGAAGACCGCACAGCGGTTGAAACGCGTTGGACACAGCATCACATCTACAAGCTTCACATCTAAGCCTCCTCCCGGCTGGGAGTTGAGCCTGTAGTACAGACGCTACCGAACGCGGCTGGGGTCTCCCTGGCAACCAGGCGCCGGGACCCGGAAGTCGCGCTCCACCGCGTCACTACAGAGCCGAGCACACAGCGTAGTCCACACGCTGTCAGTGCTGCAGCTGACGAACACCTCGATACGCCGCAGGACCTTCCGTGCTTCACAAACACAGGTGAGAGGTGCACTGCGGGGGGACGGGACGCCAGCTCCCTGCACCACCCCCTGTGCTTCATTTGTTCATTTGTCCATTAACTCTTTTCCCATCCTGTCTGCAGTTGCGGACACACTTACCCAGCAACACCCAAACAGCACTCACACCCGTGCTGCTATTACCCCCCTCCCTCATTCCCTATTTTTTTCCCCCCAGTGACTTTATCCCCACAGCAGTGGGTTCCGGACTTTCACGTTTTATATAATATATTATCCTTATCAATAAAGCAAAGGTGCTTTCTTCACTACACTGTTTCCAGACCCGTTTTTCATTAGGTCATTACTCAGTACATCCAGCTGACGGCTGTCAGTACGCAGTGTCACATTTACATCCCACAGGGCAGACTTCTGCACACAGGCATTAGTCTGTCAGAGGGTGAGCGCATAGTATACCATATTTGCTATCATCCTCATCATGCTAATCCTATTGCCATTACTAGAGGGTGAAAACTCTTCCAGGACCGCCCGATTGTTCTAAGTGACTGGAGCCGGGTACAGAGCCAGTCCTAGGCATAGGTAAGCAAGGTAATGGCAAGGGCATTTGGAATGCCTAGGGACATTCATTCCATGCATAGGCCCAGCTCAGCTTGATAAAGGTTCCTTTTCTCCAGCACAGGCTCCCCTGTACTCTCCCTTCATTGCTCCAAACTCCACCCCCTTTTTTTCTTCATTGCTGTTACCCCTTTCCTTTCCCCAGCATGGGCTACCTGGTCCTCTGTCTCCAGTAAATGCTTAAAGCACCACTCCTGTTTTTGGCACCCATGACCCCCCCCCCCCCCCTAATAGCTCCGACATTCTCCTGTGTTCTCTGTCTCCCCTCACTGCTCCAAGCTTTGCCCACTCATTTTTGGGACCCCCGAACCCTCCCTTCCTCAGACTCCACTACTACTACTTGGCACAATGTGGTATAAGGGTCACTAGGACTTTGTGGTATAATGTGAGTAAGGAGCTCTACTGTGTGATGTAACATGAATAAGAAACACTTATGTGCTAGCCAAAATCTTGCCTAGGGCATCAAATTGGCCTTGTATTGCCGAATAATGTTACACCGAAGCTCCTGTCATTGTGGAGGAGCCGGCATTTTGATGTCACTCCTTGGAAGGGTGACAGCTACCTCAGTACTTCCCTTTGTGATGTATAAAATGTACTCTTTCTGACAAAATCCTTCTTAGATGGACACAACCATGTGCACTGCAGGTGGGGCAGATGTAACTTGTGCAGAGAGAATTAGATTTGGGTGGGGTTCGTTTTCCTTCAAAGTGAACTCTATATTGCAGTGTAAAAATAAAGCAGCCAGTATTTACCCTGCACAGAAACATAATAACTCACCTAAATCTAATTCTCTCTGCACCTTTTACATCTGCCCCCCCTGCAGTGCACATGGTTTTGTTTATCTAAGAAGGAATTTGCCAGAAAGAGTGAACTAGAATAAGGCCCATAGTGTGACTGTGTGCCAATTTACACAATGAAACACTCTATGTTTTCCTTTTATATTGCAGCACATTTAGATACAATTTATACTGTATTACTGCCATTATTTTTACATATACAGCACATTATATTGGTAACTTAAATGTAACAATAGTAAACTATAGAGAATACTACATGGTCTCTCCAAAAATATAATAGTTTGTAAATTAAGCATACATTTTAATAACCACACAATATAACACCCTGCTTTGCCACATACACAAAGGCCCTTATTCTGGTTGACTCGCAAGGTTGCAAATTTCGCATCCTTGCGAGTCCCCAAGTCGCCGCCCACCGCCCACATGGCCGGCCGTTTAGGTGGTATGATGGCAACCAATACACCATGGTAGGAACGTTCATGATGTTAACAAAAGCAGCAGCTGATTGGCTGAGGGGTCTTATAATGACAGGACTCGTGGTTCCCAACATTCGAGTAGAGGAGCTGCTTGTGAAAACACATGCTGCTCCTTATTCTGTCATTGTATACAGTAGGTGTGGCAGATTTTTTTCCCCCTCCTTGTATGCCTATATGGAATGAAGAGGACCTGATCTACACCAAGGATAGGTGAGTATGGATTTACTTTTACAGGTACCATTGCTGCTACATGGACAAGTGGATGTGAATTGCTCCATAGAGTGTAAGTAAGGATGTACGAGTGTGATAAAGTTGTATTTTCTACAGTGTGTGAGTCTTGTCATTATTTAAAAATGTTGGGTACAGGAGGACTATATAAACCAGTGTGCTCTCTCTTCAGTGCTCCATATGCTGGTTCTTATTCTCCAAGTACCAGCATACGGGGAGGCTAGCTGCGAAATATATTCCTACTGTAATAGGCAGTAATGGGGGTTATTCAGAGCTGGTTGCTGTAGTGAGAATTGAAAGCTGAATGACTATCAAACGACTGCACATGCATACGGATCATAGAACGCACATGCATGCATCATAATGGGCAACCACGAGACCAAACAGTGACAACAATTAGAAATTGCTTTTTTCACAACCCTCTCACAACTTGACAGAAAGAAAGTCACCATTTCAGGGTGGTAACTAGATGTTTTCTGGGAGTGTCAGGAAAATTCAGGCATCTCCATCTGCTTTCAGGAAAGGCATGTGACCTATATCAGCCTGTCTCTGCGCAGACTTGTGGAAGAGTCAGAGTTACACACACTTGCCATGACTGGGAAAATCCTTCAATGTTGAGTGTGTTGCAAATTAATTTGCAGCTGGCCGGCGATCAATGATATTTTAACAAGACATTCACAGACTTGCAAAGTCTTACCACCGGTAGTGGTCGCGCTGTCTGTCCTGCTGGCCGTGTGGTGTGGAGGCAGGTCAGGGGCAGCGTGGTGCGGCAACGGAGGCTGCCATTGTAGCACAGTGTTGTGGAGGGGCAGACCTGCTGCGTGTCTCTGACTGTGAGAGGAGGTGTGCCTGGTTCTCTACGGTGTCTCCGGTATGGAAGCAGCCATGTTGGACACCAAGGTTTCTCCAATCCTCTTGCCAGGGGTTTCTCCAGCCAATCCGGTGTGTCTGTCCCTGATAAAAGAGGTCTGGCCCATATCTCCCTGCCAGTGCTTCAGTCTACCTCCTGGAGAGTAGTTCAGAGGCTTTGTGCTCCACAGTGTTCCTGCCTAACCTGCTGTTGCTCCTGTCTGGTGTTCCTTAAAGGTACCAGTATCACAGTGACCTGCCAGCGTGCTGCAGGGGACCCAACTCTCTCCTGTTGGGATTGCCTTTCAACGCCTCTTAGTTATCTCCGAATTTCCGCAGTGACTCTCAGCAGTCTCCAAGGTATCTCAGCTTTCAAAGTCATGTTCAAGAGTGCTAAAGTTATTCACAGTCTTCTTCAAGTTCCACAGTTATTCAGTCATGTTCAAGAGTGCAAAAGTTATTCAAGACTGCTAAAGTTATTCACAGACTTGTTCAAGTGCCACAGTTATTCAAAGCCATGTTCAAGAGTGCCTCAGTTATTCACAGTCTTGTTCAAGTGCCTCAGTTATTCAAAGTCATGTTAAAGAGTGCTAAAGTTTTTCAAGAGTGCTAAAGTTATTCAAAGTCATGTTCAAGAGTGTTAAAGTTGTTCAAAGTGCTAAAAGCTCCAAGTCTTCACAGCCCCAAGTCTTCACAGCTCCAAGTCTTCACAGCTCCAAGTCTTCACAGCTCCAAGTCTTCACAGCACCAAGTCTTCACAGCTCCAAGTCTTCACAGTACCAAGTTCTACAGACATCTACTAGGTCCTTATTATTACCACAAACTTTTACAGCGGTCTCCAAACTCTTCATCATCTTCAACCTCGTTACCGTTGTTAAGGCAAATTCTCTATTACAGTCCATTCATCATTATACAAACTGTTATTGTTGTACTACCATTGCATTTACTTTATTACCTGTTATGTGCTGCCATTCTTTCTGGCTGTATCCCAAGACCTGATTATTAAACTCTTCAAACTTGTTCAGCTTCTCCGTTCCTGTATTCTGGTTCATGAGAAAGCATAACATTCAACCACCAAATTCCGCCACCAAAGTCCCGGCTCCTCAAAGGTTACCTCCTATTTGCCAGTCCCTACAAATCCCCAGAGTGTGACACAAAGGGCGGGTATTCACTCTGTCTGGGCAGTGAGTATCTGAGGCTCTGCAAATTCGCACAGCAGTGATCAGGTCTGAATCAGCCCCATTGTGTAATATTCAATGCCGCTCGCTGCGGCCGGCGAGGGGGTTAAACAGCGAGGATCACAGAAAACCAGCGATCTTCACTGTTTTACCCTCTCGCTGACCACTCGCCCTATTCAACATTCCGGCAGAATCCTCGCCATCACAGGACAGCGAGGATTCCCCCAAACAGAGAGACCCGCGGCTAATGCAGGGAGCCCGCTGTATTTACCCGCGAGTCTCTCTGCTTCTGCAGCCGCAAACACCGTTTCCCCCTTACAAAATACAAACGGAGTGAGGGGGAATTGGCGTATGAGGGGGGTAAGTTGAATACTGACAGGGCGAGCGGTGACAGGGAGCAGGAAGCCCTGCTCCCTCTCACCGCTCGCCCACGGCATTGAATAGACCCCTAAGTTTCAAAACTGAATTCCTGTTAATTCAGCACCCAATGGTGCCGGGGTAACCCCCAAAAAGAAAAAAAAAGCTTGTTTTCTGCGATCCTCACTGTTTAACCCCCTCGCCGGCCGCGGCAAACGGCATTGAATACTACCCCAAGTCTATGTCTGCCAATAGGTTTTACCAACCTCTTTCTAAAGGTGCTATAAATACCGTTTGTGGTACCATATCTCCACATGCCTTGAAAAATATATTCTATGTATCGAAAAAGTGTTGGATCAGAGGTAAAAGGTTCAGATCATTAGGACTTGACCCATTGAAGGACGCAGGGATGCCTGTTTACAATCCATTGTGCCTTAATTGTCTGCATCTGTTTTGAAGACACTACTATATGGTGAGTCTTCTGCTTTGCACTTTATGTTTTAGGTCTTTTTAATTAAAACTGTGTTACACTATTCCCGATTTTTCCATCCTATATAGTCTATACATAAACTGTGGATTGAAAATTTTGGAGTTATTGGTTTTTGGAGGTATTTATTTTTTTAATTAGCAAGACACATTTGCAATCTTTTAATCAGTCATTCAGCTAACTTAAATAAAGAAAAGTATAATTCTGCTGTTTGGTATCATTGTGTGCACCACGCTAATCATGCATCAAAATAAGCATAAAAGAGAGTTGTCTGAGAAGATCATAAAGATAATTATAGTCAAGCAAGCCATAGTTAAAAGCTATGAGACTATCTTCAAATATATGGATGTTCCTGTGACTACAGTTATAAATATTATTAAGAAATCTAAAGTCTGTGGCACTGTAGCCAATCTCCATGGACGTGGCTGCAAGATAAATACAGAAGTATGCTAATGGTAGAAAAGTGCAAAGAAAAATGTCTAAAGAAATACAAGCTGAACACTTAGGTCAAGGAATATCAGTGTTTGTTAGAACCATCCAACACCTCTTGAGTAACAATTGATTCCATTGATGAAGATTCAGGAGGACCACCCTTTTGAGAAAAAAAAAATCCACACAAAAAGGCCAAACTGGAATTTGGTGAAATGCATATTGACACATTTCTTGGACAGATGAGTCAAAACTGGAACTTTTTGTTGACTCACATCAACTCGATGTTTACCAATGAAAATGACCATCCCTACTGCGACAGATGGAGAAGGCACAGTCATATTTTGGGGCTTCTTTAAAATCTGGCACAATGGGCAACCCAAAGAAATAGTAAGACTTTCTGGACCAAGACATACAGTACTGCCCAGTTTCAGAAAGCTCCGTCTTAGTCACAGTTCTTGGATTCTCTTGTAGGATAATGACCCAAGAAACACAGCTAAAAGCATCAATGGATTCCTCTGAAGAAGTCTTGTATGAACCTTAAACTTAATCCTGTTGAACATCTATAGAAATATCTTAAATATGCAAACTACCTGTTGACAGGTTTAGAAGTCTTGATCACTTGATTGCAGTGATTGCCTATAAAGGTTGTGCAAGAAAATATTTGGTTCAAGGTGCCATTATTTTTGTAAATTATGTTTTCTTTTGTTTTATGATTTAAAATATTAAAAAAATCGAATGCAACGTCTTATTTCTGTTAAATAGAAAATGAAGAACAATGGATGCCATTTACTTTTGTCAGGTTCAAGTAATTTCTTAGAAAAATGTTGGTTCTTGCTTCGTTTCATCCATACCAACCTGGGTGTGTTGATTGTCTTGTTCTTTAATGTATTTTTTACCTTGAAATATTTCAAACACACACACACACAAATACACAATATATATTTTGTTCTCTGAAATATGAATGATGGAAAATGGACTAACATTATAATGCTATGTAGGAACTCATCTTGGAACAAGGTAACAATACTCCTTAATTTGTATATTTTGGACATAACAAATTAAACCATTTTTGGGGAAAGGGTATAACTAAAGTTTGGGGAAGTTCACTTTGTCCTTCACCTTTCAGCACTAATCTGAGCTCTCCCTAAGCCTTGACTAGCCTCAACATGTCCGTGCCCAGTGACTTCTATCAGCTTAGTGACAGTGAGAAGAGAACAAGGTGATCCTCTTTTCTCTGTTCTTATTATCACCTTCTCCCACACAATTAGAGAACAGGAAAGGTACTCGACAGGTCAACACTAGAAATGATTATAATCCCATCTCAAAAACATCCTTTTTTGAAGGCTCCATTGGGACTTTCTGCCTTTCGCTATATAAAACATGCACATTTAGCATTCCTTTAGCATACTGTCAAAAGATTAAGAAAAAAATGGGGTTTAAATTGTACCCACATGGTACATAAAATCATTGGCTTGAAGATATACCAAAAATTGTTTATTACATAAAGTATGCTGGATACAATTAAGTTACATTATAATGACTAAGTAAATTTACAAAGGTGAAAGTTTTTAGAAGTGTGAGTGTGCCCCAAGATAGCAATCAGATTATACTTATCATTTATCTAGATAATAGGGAGAATCTGATTGGTTGCTATGGGCAACATCTCAAACTTCAGCCAAGTTGCTAAGTATAAGGGTTTAAGTTATGAGGGTTTCATTATTATAGTGTGATGGTGTTTAATTATAATGTATGCTTGGCTTAATGTTTTTATTGAGGTAACAAATTGGTTCTATTTAATAGAATGAGTTTCTTAATGAATATAAATGTAACTAACGATGTTGGGGTTAATTATTGATGGGTATTATGGAGTTAATGATTATTAAAATGCCATGTATGTTAAATAGGGTTGATGTTGAAGACTATTTTTGAGGAAGGTTATTTAATGATAAGATGATCAATAAAATGCTCTCTGTATTACTTGATGGTGACAAAAATGTTGTTAGTATTATATGGCAGTTAATATAATGCTATCTGTATTGTCTGAGGGTGCTCTCTATTGTATGGCAATAATTAGTATTACATGTTTTATGACATTTTTAAAATGGCCTTTGAATAATAAATGTAAAAAAATACAATTTATTGTACACAATAAAAAATGTTAATATAAACACAAGTACAATAACGTGTAATGAGCTTCAATCAATTAAAATAACCTAAAATAATTATGTATTGAGCATTTCAGTAATCAATTAACACCCTCTGCTCTGGTGAGGTCATTCTGAGCCAGAAACAGTCATGGATGCAGATGGAATGAGGGATTTTTATATTACTGCCAGACGCCATTGGCTGCATTTCACTCTGCACATGTGTCAAGTTAGCAGACCAAAGTCACATGGATTGCGTGAACGGGAGCGGTAGTAGATAAGCGGTGAATTGAAGAGTATTGAGACGCACATTACAACAGATTTTCACATGATTGTCATTAGAATGAGGTTCATTTTACTAAGTTGAGGACTCGGTGGAGTCGGTATGGGGGGGGGGGGGTGAACAATCTATCTTGCCTCTTGGTGACGGGGATGCTGTTACACCATTGGTCTGGTTTAGACAGAAGTCATGTCTAAATGGGATATCCCACAAAGTGATTTTTGGAAACCAGACATTTTCTGACCACAGATCACCGCTCTAAGTGAGCGTCCAGAGAACTGGCGGCTTTTAAAAGGCTTTGTATTTCCACCAGTGACCTTTCCTATACGATATCCATTTTGTATAAACTCCTACGAGACCTTGCCCCAACCACCCCCCCACCTGCTCTCCTTCATGTCTGCATGGGAGAGGGATTTGGGCATCTCGCTCTCTAAGGATTGGGAAGCCATCTCCAAAAAGTTCTGTATGTATACAGGTTAGAGAAACACAATACAAAATTCTACTGCAGTGGTATAGGCAGCACTTTCTCCTACACCTTATGTACCCCTCAACCACAAGCACATGCTAGAGATATCACACTTCCACAGGGATATCCTCAAAAGCTTAATTTCATCTGATCCAGGCTTCCGGCTAATAACACATTCTTCCATTTCAATCTTGCTATAGAAGAAGTCCGTTACTCCCTAACTCCGCCACTTACTTAACGCAACACAAGCGGTTATACCCACACACTCGGAAAACCTGGTTCTCTAGAATTGAACACTACATGAATATGTACCGAGTCCTCTTGACTTCAAGAAATAAATTGTCAGATTTCTCAATAAAGTGTTTTCCCTGGTTAGAATACAAAGCATCAAAATATGATAAATATTACATGTATTTGACAAAAGACCTAAAGACCTGTCACTCCTTCGCTAAGTACTGTCTAGTGATTATGTGACGCTTCACCTGGATTGGGTCAATTTCCTCTTCCTTTCTCCCCTCTCTTTTTCTCAACTACCTCCTTTCTCCCCTATCCCCTTTTGTCTTCCCCACTGTGCCCCTATTTACTTCCGAAATAAATACATGTGATTTCATTTGATTACTGTAAGTTATACCATTATATCTAGTGAAATTATTTTTGTTCATGAACGGAATACCAATATTATGTGGATCTTTGTTGCTCGCTGCAAGTATTTTGATACGTTACATAGACCACTTGTTTTCTTCATGTATTTCTTATATACTAATAAAAACAGATTGAAAAGAAAGAAAAGAAAAAAATGCTATGCAAAATCACTTCTTGGGGATATATTAAAAAGTTATTACAGGTTGAGTATCCCTTATCCAAAATGCCGGGGACCAGATGAATTTTGGATATCGGATTATTCCGTATTTCGGAATATTTTTATATTTCAATGAGGTATCTTGAGTTATCTTACTGTTATGTTGTATAAATACATCAAACACATGAAATACTACAAATATATTTTATTTGTGCATAAAACAAGGTTTCAAAAGATGAAACAAAGTTTGTGTACTATCTTAGGCACTGAATTTAAATGTCAAGCAATCATTTTCTTGCACATACTTAGTGCCAGTTACATATCATATCACCATTAGTGCCAGTTACATATCATATCCCCAGTAGTGCCATCCCCATTAATGCCAGTTACATATCATATCCCTATTAGTACCAGTTACATATCATATCCCCAGTAGTGCCAATTATATATCATATACCCATTAGTGCCAGTTACATATCATATCACCATTAGTGCCAGTTACATATCATATCCCCAGTAGTGCCATCCCCATTAATGCCAGTTACATATCATGTCCCCAGTAGTGCCAGTTACATATCATATCCCCATTAGTGCCAGTTACATATCATATCCCCATTAGTGCCAGTTACAAATGTAGTAGTAGTGCTTTTAGCAGAAAAAATAATAACATTCTGGAAACTATGGATAAGGGATATTTTGGATAAGGGATACTCAACCTGTACTATACAGCTGTGAAACATATATAATTTAAATATGCTTATTTATGAGATGATGGTTCATATAGTGTTTTTTTTTAAACTGTTTATTAAACAGAAAAAGGATATAAGTACACTGTATACAAACTAAGAATAGTACAGTGAAGTACAACATTCATTTGTCAAACTGAGTTGTTCTTTTATAACGATAAATGATTGAGTTGCTGTCAGTAAAAAAACAATAGAATTTTGAAACCACTTCAGCTAGTTTTACATCACAATGACCTGTGTACGATCTGCTTACGGCTGCAAGGAAAGCCGTTGGATCAGACGTGCAGCACTTATAATCTGAGGGTCAACCTCTAGACCAGAATGGCCGCGTATCGTACAGATATTCTTCACGATGGGCACATGATGTGTGCACAATCCATCGCACGACCCCCTTGAAATTGTACAATCAGGCCTGATGTTGTTCCGTTGCATTGTCAGCTTAATAATGGACAAAAAAGGATATAGAGGAAATTAGGTTACAGGTGTGTAAATACTACCGAAAAACTAAATAAAATTAAATTTTAAGGAAGCACCCAATAGCTAATGAAGTTATAACAAATAAATGAGAACACGTGAAGACAAGAGAATATGAGTTATTATGTAAATATAAGTTGTACCCGTGCCGTGCCAATAGTCTATAAAACAATGAGTAGGAAAAGCCTGCGGAGTGAAACAGAGATGCGACCGTTACAATATACAGAAATATTTACCTGTGATTGAAAAGGATTAACCCTTTATCCATTTAACCCTTTATTTGCCAATGTTGATGTGAGAGATGTGCAAAATATCAGCTAAAAATGCCAGGGTCGATGTTGAGGAATATAAATCATTTTAGTCAATGCTAGGTTCCAGATACTTGAATTACACATTATACATAAGTCTTTACATTATACTGCACGGGACTATGGTGTATTTTCTACATTGCTATTATTAATCAGGTACATTGCTCACACTAACAGTATTTCCTATATATATTTATCAAGGGGACCAGACCATGCACGCACTAGTGGTTAGCCAAAGCTTTGTGGTAGCTTGCCACACCCCCTCTGGAGACTGGCCACACCCCTACAATTCTTCTATTCAGTTAAAGTAGAGGAAGAACAAGAAATCCAATATTTTAAAATCAAGTGCTCAGCCGCTGTCACCATCACAATTAAGCAAGATTTTACAAAGGCGGGAACCCTGTCAGCTTTCCCTACTCTATCCTGGCTCTTACGTGCAGGCTGCAGCGTGAGTGGAGCGAGCGGCAATGATGTTACAGCCGCGTCTGTGTAAGCTCCGTTGCTGCAGCGTGTCAGCGCGTCCTGTCCTTCAATGGTGTTATTCTTAGCGGGGTCGGAGCTGGATAGCGGGGTGGCGGTGACCGGGTGTCCTCTTCTTAACGGGCAGCAGGGATCGGATCTTACCCTTAAACTGACCAACACTGCAAACAATCACAGAGTGCGCTATCCATCATCCTGTTTAAAATCATTACCAAAGGGGTTCTGGACAACCCCTAGGACTAGCAGCACCAAGCACATACATCAGGTAGAGCGCAATATACCCTGATTTTCAAAATGACCTTAATACAGTTGCCAACACCTGAGGGCACATACTGTTTTCTTTGGGAAGGAGACATGAAGGTATGTTCAATATCCAGAGGACTTCCCGAAGACGAGTGATGAAAGAATCTGTTATTAGTTAATTTAGTCAAAGTAAGGTAAGTCAGGATTTTAATGTCTGAGACATGGAAAGCCAAGTCTGGGGAAGTAATCCGATAAGGTGAGGGTGAAGATGGCAAATTCTAAATGTAAAAGCAAGCAAGTGTTGAAGACGAGACATCCAGTGTCTGAGACATCACAATAAGGTTGTCTAAGGATTGAAAATAATGATGAACTTGTAGAAATGGGAATGAGGAAGACTGAATTTGTCTAATAATTTTGTAAAAGAAATGCCACCAAGATCAAATACATCCTAAGTATACAGTACAAGCTTTTGATTTCAAAGTCTATAAACCAAATTAGTAAGAGAGGGAACACAAGTTGGATTACCCTACAACGGTATATAAAGGGAGGTATAGGGATTACAGTCTTAATGCCTATTAACATTCAGTCAGGTCTTCTAAGTGTCCCAAAAAAAGTATTTGATAAGTGCAGAAAAGGTGGAAGTTGTGACTTCGAGGTATGTAGCAAAGCCATTGGCACAAAGTAATAAAATATGGCTTCTTCTATTATCTAAATGTGATAGCCAATCAACCATATAGCGAAACAGATTTTGCAAAAGCAGCTATATGAGACACGTTAAGTCTTCCTTTGATTTTTGCCAGAGAAGTACGAGCATTACTCATCCTAGATTTTGGTAATGCCAAATAAGTTTAGAGAAGAATTGAGTACATTGTGGACAAACGGCCTTTGAAATTGTTATAGGTAAATTTATAATAGGGATGCTAATTTATCAAACACTATGTTTTTTGACAACCCTTACCTGGCCCTATAGGGAAAATTTAAGATCTTTCCAACGGGATAAATTAGATCGTATTTTAATTATAATTGGTGGAAAATTATTGCTGTACAAAAATGAAATATTTGACGGAATAAGGATGCCTACTTTTTCAGTTTGTGTGTTGTGAATATAAATAAATAAGCTATGTATGGATGAGAAAATACAAATAATAAATCATTAATAGGAAGTAATTAAAATGAATCCAAATGAATACTTTACACCACAAAGAAAGTTAACATATTAATGATTCCTAAAATCATCACAATAGATTTTAATGGATCAAAAAAAAAAAGAATGATATCATCTGCAAATAGGGACACAATAACTTGCATTCGGTGTCCCTTATTTTAATACCTGCAAAGTCTGGGCCCTGAAAAGCTATCATTAATGGCTTAAGATGGAAAGAGGGCATCCCTGCCTTGTGTCCATATGAATATATAAAGAAGGTGATAAATACTTGTTGGTCAAAATCATAAAGTCAAAGGAGTAGAATATAGTATGCTTAGCAAATCAACAAAAAGAGGAAAGGATCCAAATCTCTGAGAATCTCCCAACTGATAATTAGGAGGAGAATTAGGAGGAGACTGATAATTAGTAGGAGAATTAGGAGGAGACATTTAAGCCTATCTGACAGCAATTTAGCAAATATTTTATGAACTATATTAAGAAGTGAAAAGGGGCCAATAGAAAGAGGGAAGGAGTGGATTTCTTCCAGGTTTATTCAAAACTTTTCACAGGTAATGCCAATTAGTGAATCATTTAAAAGTGTGGAGGAAAGCCTGGAAATTATCCATTAAGTAAACCAATAAAATTAATATTGTTGCTAAATTCCTGTCTGATGGCTCAGTTCAGAGTTATCACCCTCTCCAATCCAAAACATTAGGTTTCAGGGCATAATTCTGAAGGCAAGGGACATTCACCACCTCTGCAGTTTAGCTTGTATATAAGAGGGTGTTTTTGGCCCAATTGAATTCTGTCAAGACTGTATTTATAAGACGGCCAGATCGGTCCGGACACACCTTTTTTGGGGGGCCGGTCACAAAAAAACCTGTGTCCCACCCCCACAATGCCGCATCACTGCCCCCATTCGTGTTGTCGCCATCACACATCGGAACTTAAACCACGATTCCCAGGCAATTTTCAGACCTGCACATGTGTTCACGTGCACTGGTATGTGTGCGTGTATGGGTGTGGTACAGGGGTCCGACAGTCGGGATCCCGACAGTCATTAGCCCGACATTATGACCCTGACTGGCCGGACCCAGACAGCATGGTGAGTGCAACTAAGCCCCTTGCGGGCTCGCTGCACTCGCCACACTGTGGGCACGGTGGCTCACTACACGTGCCACCTCTTCTATTCTCCCTCTATGGGGGTCGTGGACGGGATCCCAACGTCGGTTAAATGGCTGTCAGGATCCCGACTGTCGGGACCCCGTCCAGAACCCTGCGTTCTGAATACTGCTATTTTAAATGGGTCTGAATCAGGCCCATAATTTCATTACATATAAATTTGAGTCCAAGGAAGAACACTGAAAATGTTTATAAAGTCACAATAAAACTATGGTCCTTATTCTGGTTGACAAGCAGCGCTGCGTCGTTCCAGTGGCGTAACTAAGTTTTGGCCACCCCCCGCCGTTAGGGGGGGCGCCCCCCCCCCCCCGCCGCAGCCCCGCCAAGCACCCCCAATCCCCCGCCGCCCATGCAAACCCCCCCCAATCCCCTGCAGCCTTAACTATCGCGCTGGTCCCGGCGGCTCCGTTCTTCTTCTGCTGAGGACCACCACAAAATGGCCGCCCCCATACAGCAGACAGTTTCAGAGAACTGTGTGCTATATGGGGGCGGCCATTTTGTGGTGGTCCTCAGCAGAAGAACGGAGCCGCCGGGACCAGCGAGATAGGTAAGTCTGCAGTGGATTGGGGGGGGGGGTGTAACTATAGCACCGCAGCCCCTGGCGCCCCCACATGCACAGCGCCCCCCCGCGGTGGCGGGGGCTGCGGTGCTATAGTTACGCCGCTGCTTCGTTCATATCACTGGGTGTAATTTTTTTGCCGCTGCCCCCATTTGCGAATTCCCCTGCAGGGCTGTGAATGGATGTTTAGCATAAATATCCATTCGCAGCCTGTGGGGAAACACCCACAACATTCGATGGTCGCTGGCCATTGAATGATGTGGAAGGTGCGCGCATAATTTGCATGCAGACTCGACAGAAAGTGGGCGGGCAGTGGACATCTGGTGATGTCAGCTGCCGCCCCTCCCTCCCGCACCCACGTCACAGGGTAATTTCAATGGAAACGCCTATGAAACGTTGGGCATTCCCATGGGGGTATCTCCCAGCCTGCCGTCCCCCGCCCCAGTCTTGGCCGCACACACCCGGCGCATGCACATGCCCAGAACTGTGCATTTAAAAAAACATTGCATGCAAATTCACACGCAAATTCGCATTCGCGCGTATGCATCGGAATACCCCCCCCCCCCCATGTGGCCCCATATGTGTTTTTGGACTGAGGGAGGAAACTGAAGTCCCTTGGTCGGAATGGAACCCATGACTCCAGGACAGTAAGGCCAGGATACCGTTCTAGCCTAGATATGTTAATATAAAGCCTGGCTACGGTGGTCATGAGGACTGTGCCCTTGTGCAGAAGGGCCCCCTAACAATCACATGGGCCTCCATATCGTACAGTATATGCATGGCCTTGTTTCAGTATTTACACACTGTACCCTTCTATTATCCTGAAAGTGAGCAATGACAAGGCCTCCACAGTTACATGCCAATTCCAGTTTCATTCTGCACCTCTGCTTGTATTCCTGGGAGGGTAACACCAGGAGATAATATTTTTTACTGTTTTCCTCCTGCTATTCCTGACAGCAAGCCCTCCAATTTTGACAGCTTTTTAAAAGTAATTTTAACAGACAAGTGATTTCTTTGCCGAGAGATGTCAGAATCTGGAAAGTGTCAATGTAAAAGCTACACACTATGACATGTAATCACTTAACCCCCTTCTCTGGAAGCTGAGGCAGTTTGTTATACAACTCTGATAAGGTTTGTGCCAGACAAAGTCATGCAACACATTGGGGGAGCGTGTACAAATGACACTCTGTTTTAAATAGCAAGTTTGGCGAATGTTATAGATTGATCCATTTATGACGTGAGTAACTTATATTATGTTAATGTATTTTTAGCTATGTCATAAATCACAGAGAAATATGAAATGAAAACATATCAATAGTGGCTACACAGTAAGGTCAGTGCTGTAATGGTGCTGGTGGCTAGGGGGCAGCACTGTTACCGACCTGTCTACCCCCCAACACATAGGAAGGTGGAGAGACATTGTGTAAGGGGAGTTTTACCTCACCCCACCCACACACACTTCTATAGTATAACTCTCACTGCTAAGCTACCCACAGGAATTCTACAGCAAGCACTATCTAGATGTCCTGGTCCTTCCCCCGTTCCAGTGCCATATAAAGGCTAGTGGGGCCCCTTAGGCACCAAAGCAGTGAGGAGAGTGAGATAGAGCCAGAGAGGGTGTCACGAAAAGAGAAAGAAAGAGAGAGAGGGAGAAATGGAGGGGGGAATAGGGTGAACAAAAGAGGAAGATGGCATCAGAGAGAAAGAGAGAGGAGCATGAGAGAAAGAGAGTCAGGGAGAGAGAAATGGTTAGAGAGAGAGGAGCAAGAAAGAGAGTGATGACAGAAAGAGAGGGTGTCAGGGATGGACAAATGGTGTGAGAGGGAGAAAGAAAGAGGAGCCAGAAAGAGAGGGATGAGGAGGGTGTTGAGGAAAGAGAGAAATAGAGAAGGGAGAGTGAGAGAGGGATTGGCAGAGATGGTGACCAGAAAAGAGAGAGGGGAGCAAGAGAGGGTGTCAGTGAGAGGGGGAGGGACAATTGGAAAGAGCAGGGGCAATAGAGAGTTGGAGGGGTAAGAGTAGGAGAGAGACAGAGGGTGTCAGGGAAAGAGACAGACAGGGAGAGAGAAAGAGGTGAGCAAGACAGAGAGCATCAGAAAGAGAGTGTGGGGAGACAAAGAGAGAGTGGAGAATGATATTGACAGAGAGAATGTGAGAGAGAAAGGAGACAGATGAGAAAGAGAGAGAGAGAGATGGAGAGGACCAACAGTGAGAGGGAGGTGAATGAGTAGGAGAGATACAGATGATGTCAGGGAAAAGAGGCAGACAGGAAGAGAAAAAGAGAAGAGTAAGAGGGAAAGGGAGTGGACAGAGAAAGGCTGGGAGAGCTAATGGGAAAGAGTGAAAGGGTGTCAAGGAAAGAGAGAGCCTGTCATGGAGATAAAGAGAGAGAGAGACAGACAGACACAGAGCGTGAGAAAGGAGCAAAATAGAGAGGGAAAGGAAGAGAGTTAGAGAGAAAGGGTATCAGCGAGGGAGAGATAGGGAGAGAGGTGAGCTAGACAGAGATGGATAAGGAGTGTAAAGCCCCGTACACACGGGGGAGATATATTGCTCAGTTTCTCCTTTTCATCAGCGACCAGAGATGGTCGCTGATGAAAGGGAGCTTCTGCCGGCGGTGCCGCAGAGGTAATCAGCTGGTCGCAGGAGCATGTTCCTGCAACCAGCGATTAGAAAGGGGCTGAAAACGGGAGCGCGCACCCATCACTGGCAATATGGTCGCCTGCGACCATATTTCCAGTGATTTCAGCCCCTATCGCCCCCGTGTGTACACAGCTTAAGAGAAAGAGAGGGAGAATAAGAGACAGAGGATCGAGAGAGAAAGAGAACAGGGAGCAAGTTGGAGACACTGGGTGAGATGTACTAAGCCATGAAAAGTGATCAAATGGAAAGTGATAAACCACCAACCAATCAGCTCCTACCTGTCATTTTTCAAATACCACCTGTGACATGACAGGTAGGAGCTGATTGGCTGCTGGTTTATCACTCTCCTTTTTATCACTTTTCAGGCTTAGTACATCTGGCCCACTACCTGTTACAGGCTACAGCATGGGTCTCTGATGGGGGGAGTCATTTCATGGCATTTGGGCCTGACTACTTCTCCGTACACCTGTTAATGGTACAGCAGTGTAGGGAGCAGGCCAGGTACAGTGTAGAATTGGCCAGACCAATATTTGCAGTAGTGTATGAGCCCACAATATGTGGTGGTACCTGGATGACCACCCATCCACCCCTGGCATTGCCCACTATATAAAACCTAACTCCATGTAATTATGTATCATAGACTGAAGCATTTATCACATTAGCAGTAGTGCCTCCAGAGGTGGGGCTGTAGCCCAGTCCAATGTAAACACTGTATACAAACACAGATATCAATCCCACACCAACTGCCAGTGAGGAATGTCTGCCAGTATTTGGGGTGGCAGTTGGTGTTGTCCCTATTTGAATTTTTGATTAAGCTGCAGTCCCACCACTGTCCCTGCAATAAGAGTTTCTGCTTATACCCATGACAGAGGAAAATCAACACTTGTGAAAACATAGACCAAACGTTATATATTCTCCTGATCCCCATTGGAGATCCCGTAGAATGTATCACATTAATGTTTCGGAATGCTGCAGGCAATGCAGAAAGTGATGTGAAGCAAAGCGAATGCTTGTCAGAAAGTATGTGTACAGTCCAATTACTTACCTGATTTTTTAGACTATCAGCATTAAAGAACATTTAGTAGGCAATGTAGAACATGTGTTGAATATGTAAAATTAACATCCAAGTGCACAACCCCGTCGGGTGATTTTGGCAAGAACATATGTATCATTCAGCCCCTTTCTGGTCTCTTAACGAGATTTAATCATTTAAGATCCATTTAAATTTATAATAATTTAAAATTATTTTTTAAAGTAACAGACTTTTAAAACTGTCATTTTGATACCGTTTGCTTACTAAGCTTCTATGTTATACAGAGCCACAAGGCCAGCAATGCAACTCAGCAACCTTAGTGATCACCTGAGAAGCCAAAATATCAGGGCAGGTAAGATCTTGAATGAGTGACATGTGACACATTTAGGGGGTTATCCGATTACATGTGATAGATTTTTAGCTGAATCGCGATGATAGCCGGATGGTCATGAGAGAGCTATTCAATTCTAGCGCTTTTTTTTTCAGCCAAACAATTACCAGACGTAGAGTTGCTTAGGGGTAACCTTATAGATATTGGGTTTCAGAGACATGAGCAGACATTTACTGTACTAACTAATAACCTGCAAATAATTAATGACTGTTTGCAACGAACAGTACCCAGGAAATTGCAGCCCCCCTTAAGTCTAAAGGCAGAACCCGCCTTTGCTGGTAACCTACATAGATCCCAGTTTCAAAATCCAGTTCCTGTTTTGTCATTAATAGAAAGAGGAGTACAATACCCAGTCCCTTTATAACATAAGAATTATCCTTTCGCCCTGATAATGTTTAATGGTAGCAAAATCACATCGGAACAGATGTGACGGTTGATTGATTCTAGGGTCAAAGTGTTTTCACCATCCACACATAAAATGCTGACAGAGTGCAATCTCCAGCAGAGAGGCATGTACAATATAACTATTAATTAAAATATCTGGCTCATTGTATCGCTTAATGAAATATTAAAAAGGGAATGTGTTTTCACACTGAATTTCACTGGCTGCAAAGTTCTCTCACAGGGAGACACTCTGTTTCTTAACAACTCATTTAGAACAAAACAATCACAGAAAGATCGTTACCAGCATCACCGAGGGGAGGAAAGAGGAACACATACGTTAGCAATTTTTGGATTGGGGCGTTAAAATGACTAGGACGTGTGGCCTACTGTACTGCATGTCATCTAAAGGTATTTGTTTTTAATTATTAATGCTAATTAGAGATGCGTGGTTTTGTTTTTAGCGATCCAAACCCACACAAATTTAGGGATCCAAACCAGAAGTCTGATTAAGAACGATCTGGAAGGCTGTGAATCCGCAAGCCATCCGATTAGCGATTGACTTTGCATATGGGGAGGCCCTTTCGGTGAAAACGTCATTTTTTGAAGGCTGTACGCAAGGTAATTGATAGACAGCCAGCATTTGGGGTGGCACCTGGCCATCTAATGGGAGTGTTTGGGTAAATGCAGGCCTGGCTAGGCATTTTCATGGTGGGCCTCTGACATCATCTCCGCCCCCCCCGAACATCCTGTAGGTCCTTGGCTACGCACATACTGCACACAGGTAAAATCATTAGATGGTGAGTAATTGTCGGTGGATTTGCAGCTATTCGCAGAGGCTGTGATATTTTTGCAGCCCTTTTGCAGGCTAACGTGGGGTTGAATTTCTCTCTGGCGGGGTAGTGGATATCTTATTGCAGAGCTCTGCTCTTTAGCGGCCCTGTGATCAGGTCTGAACCACGCCCCAAGTTCCCGGATAGAATCTCTCGGAGTTCGTCATTTGTATTCGAAATATTTTTTTCCATTTTCGAGAAATTGAAAACCCAAGATTTGGACTTGTAATTTGAATTCTGATGACAGTTGATCTGATCTCTCGGTATGGAAATCAGGATTAGTCTTTGCATACAAAGCATTTGTAAATATAAATGTACCCATTTTTGCATGTACAGTATCTGTACTATTCATGTAGAACTTGGACAGGATGGAACTTGGTCTTGGACAGTAACAACTGCTCAGAACCTCCTTTATTTGTGGGACCGCCAGTGGTGCGTATGTGTATCAAAGGTTCAGTGCAAATCATGATACTGGATAAGAGAAGCCTGTTTCTGATGGACTTTTTGCACCTACCATGAGGCCAGTGCTGGCACGTACAATGACAATGACAATGGCGGGTGAACAATCAGTGGGCAGCACAGGTTTCCGCTAAACAGCGCACAAACCCCTTCATTACTCCTACAGAAACTCACATTAGCAAAAGATAGTAAATCTGCCAGGTTTGAATTTGCCACTAGGCCCATGAGGCATGGGTCTAGGGCGGCACATATTGTGGGTGGCAGCAGGCAGTCAGACTGACATATTGGTGACTGACATGGCAGCAGAAAGCATGGAATTGGATGGCCGAGTGGGCAGTGACAGTAGCAAGCATGGCCGAGCGGAGCAGGCAGCGGTGAGTGGTGAGCTACATGATTCATGCAGGCAGCGGCGGCGCTTGTCACTCACTGCTGCATGATTGGAGTCGGCCACGCTGCACATGAATGATTGCAGTCCTGACTCCTGCTGCATCCTTGTCCGGCTCTGGATTCTCCGCTGCCGCCGCCCAGCTCGCCGTTTTAGCTCGATGGCGCCTACTCAAAGGCCCCTAAATCTTTAATCACAGGGCAGCTGCCTAGAAAGCTCATATGTTAAGATAGACCTGCTTAACATATGAGCTTTCTAGGCAGCTGCCCTGTGATTAAAGATTTAGGGGCCTTTGAGTAGGCGCCATCGAGCTGAGCCGGCGAGCTGGGCGGCGGCAGCGGAGAATCCAGAGCCGGACAAGGATGCAGCAGGAGTCAGGACTGCAATCATTCATGTGCAGCGTGGCCGACTCCAATCATGCAGCAGTGAGTGACAAGCGCCGCCGCTGCCTGCATGAATCATGTTGGCGGCGCCGCTCACCACTCACCGCTGCCTGCTCCGCTCGGCCATGCTTGCTGCTGTCACTGCCCACTCGGCCATCCAATTCCATGCTTTCTGCTGCCATGTCAGTCACCAATATGTCAGTCTGACTGCCTGCTGCCACCCACAATATGTGCCGCCCTAGACCCATGCCTCATGGGCATAGTGGCAAATTTAAACCTGGCAGAAGCCTGATTTACTATCTTTTGCTAATGTGAGTTTCTGTAGGAGTAATGAAGGGGTTTGTGCGCTGTTTAGCGGTAACCTGTGCTGCCCACTGATTGTTCACCCGCCATTGTCATTGTACGTGCCAGCACTGGCCTCATGGTAGGTGCAAAAAGTCCATCAGAAACAGGCTTCTCTTATCCAGTAGCATGATTTGCACTGAACCTTTGATACACATACGCACCACTGGCGGTCCCACAAATAAAGGAGGTTCGGAGCAGTCGTTACTGTCCAAGACCAAGTTCCATCCTGTCCAAGTTCTACATGAATAGTACAGATACTGTACATGCAAAAATGGGTACATTTACATTTACAAATGCTTTGTATGCAAAGACTAATCATGATTTCCATACCGAGAGATCAGATCAACTGTCATCAGAATTTAAATTACAAGTCCAAATCTTGGGTTTTCAATTTCTCGAAAATGGAAAAAAATATTTCGAATACAAATGACGAACTCCGAGAGATTCTATCCGGGAACTTGGGGCGTGGTTCAGACCTGATCACAGGGCAGCTAAAGAGCAGAGCTCTGCAATAAGATTTCCACTGCCCCGCCAGAGAGAAATTCAACCCCACGTTAGCCTGCAAAAGGGCTGCTAAAATATCACAGCCTCTGCGAATAGCTGCAAATCCACCGACAATTACTCACCATCTAATGATTTTACCTGTGTGCCGTATGTGCGTAGCCAAGGACCTACAGGATGTTCGGGGGGGGGGGCGTACAAATCACTAGGCCAGTACAGGGAACCTCTACACATGCATGGCACATCATACGTGTATGGCACTACAATCCTGGTGTTGCTCTTCTAGTGGCAGAGTCAACAAAATATAAAATAAACCCAAAAAATGGAAAATAATTATTTGAACATATTTTAAAAAGTCTTAATTTTAATAAAGTATTCTATGTATTCTTGTGTATTGCCACTGGTGTCGCCATCTTGGACAGTAACTGTATAGGATAAAGTCAGGGGTACATTTATTAACGTTCTCTTAAGTAAACATGCAATAACAAGCTGTCACAATAGTCCCCAAGCAATTAATAAAGAGAAGCCAACCAAGGATTTAGGGCCCTTTTCATATTGATAAATAGGCTTCTTGGATAGCATTGCTCTAGTAAATCGACTATGTATGTAATTTAGACATAGACGTCCTACACATCTTAATGAAATTCCCCAATAGAGTTCTCAGTAAATATTCATTTTTCAGTGACAGGGTTAAATATATACAAAACCTTTCTCCTTCCCTTTTAGAAGACACCGGAGGGAAATTGTACTACACGGGCTCTGCGGCTAGAAGAGTGTGAATGACTGGGACCACAAGTGACAAATGTACTAATGCCAAATTAATTTCATCCATCGATTGTGTTAACTGATTCCCCAATATTTTCTGAACGTATTTGAAGACATGAAATGTTGTGAAGGAGAGTGATCTTTAATGATAAGACCATAAGTCATATGGGGGACAGCAGGTACAGTATTGCTCTCTAGTAAAGCAGTAATTACTGTTTATATAACCATGTGATTCACGTCTCTCAAGGAAGTGTCAATATAATGATATCCACATGGTATACACAACAAGACACACATTGGGAAGTATACTGGATGTGCACAACAAGACAAACATTGGGACGTATACTGGATGCGCACAACAAGACACACATCGCCACGTATACTGGATGCGCACAACACGACACACATCGGGATGTATACTGGATGCACACAACAAGACACACATCGGGATGTATACTGGATGCGCACAACAAGACACACATTGGGATGTATACTGAATGCGCACAACAAGACACATATCAGGATGTATACTGGATGCGCACAACAAGACACACATCAGGATGTATACTGGATGCGCACAACAAGACACACATCGGGAGGTATACTGGATGCGCACAACAAGACACACATCGGGATGTATACTGGATGCGCACAACAAGACACACATCGGGACGTATACTGGATGCGCACAACAAGACACACATCGGGATATATACTGGATGCGCACAACAAGACACACATCGGGAGGTATACTGGATGCGCACAACAAGACACACATCGGGATGTATACTGGATGCGCACAACAAGACACACATCGGGATGTATACTGGATACGCACAACAAGACACACATATCGGGATGTATACTGGATGCGCACAACAAGACACACATCGGGAGGTATACTGGATGCGCACAACAAGACACACATCGGGAGGTATACTGGATGCGCACAACAAGACACACATCGGGAGGTATACTGGATGCGCACAACAAGACACACATCGGGATGTATACTGGATGCACACAACAAGACACACATCGGGATGTATACTGGATGCGCACAACAAGACACACATCGGGATGTATACTGGATGCGCACAACAAGACACACATCGGCACGTATACTGGATGCGCACAACACGACACACATCGGGATGTATACTGGATGCGCACAACAAGACACATATCAGGATGTATACTGGATGCGCACAACAAGACACACATCGGGATGTATACTGGATGCGCACAACAAGACACATATCAGGATGTATACTGGATGCGCACAACAAGACACATATCAGGATGTATACTGGATGCGCACAACAAGACACACATCGGGACGTATACTGGATACGCACAACAAGACACATATCAGGATGTATACTGGATGCGCACAACAAGACACACATTGGGATGTATACTGGATGCGCACAACAAGACACACATCGGCACGTATACTGGATGCGCACAACACGACACACATCGGGATGTATACTGGATGCGCACAACAAGACACACATCGGGATGTATACTGGATGCGCACAACAAGACACATATCAGGATGTATACTGGATGCGCACAACAAGACACACATCGGGATGTATACTGGATGCGCACAACAAGACACATATCAGGATGTATACTGGATGTGCACAACAAGACACACATCGGGATGTATACTGGATGCGCACAACAAGACACACATTGGGATGTATACTGGATGCGCACAACAAGACACATATCAGGATGTATACTGGATGCGCACAACAAGACACACATCGGGAGGTATACTGGATGCGCACAAGACACACATCAGTATGTATACTGGATGCGCACAACAAGACACATATCAGGATGTATACTGGATGTGCACAACAAGACACACATATCGGGATGTATACTGGATGCGCACAACAAGACACACATCGGGATATATACTGGATGCACACAACAAGACACACATCGGGATGTATACTGGATGCGCACAACAAGACACACATCGGGAAGTATACTGGATGCACACAACAAGACACACATCGGGATGTATACTGGATGCGCACAACAAGACACACATCGGCACGTATACTGGATGCGCACAACACGACACACATCGGGATGTATACTGGATGCGCACAACAAGACACACATCGGGAAGTATACTGGATGCACACAACAAGACACACATCGGGATGTATACTGGATGCGCACAACAAGACACACATCGGGCAGCGCTATATGTAAAATTAACACATAAGATTATTGCCTGTTATACTACATTTATTAATAACACAATATTAAAACATATGATAAAAATATGATATCAAAAAAGTAATTGATACCCTCTTCTGGTCACTAATTAATTTTAGTCAATCCTCCTTGGCAAATATCGGCAGTTCATAACAATTTGTTTGGCAAATGCAAAGTCTCACCACTTTAACTAGGGATTATTTCCAGGCTTGGGTCCATGGTCCTCACTAGTGTGCAGAGAAGTTTGTAGATGTAACAACCACTGGAGGAATCTCAAGAACCTTGTGGAGCTTCCCAATATGTGGGGTCCTTTAGCAGGACGCAGTATTTTGTAGATTTAGCCAATGAGTCGCCAATGCAAGATTTTTATGCACAGGAGTCTGCCAGAGGATGGAGGTGCTGTTGTGTTACGTTTCGAATTAGCGGTTCACTATAACCACTCCCTGGCAGCTGCTTAGTCTATACTGGTTAAAAGCACCTCACACCCCGGCTCAATTATTTACTTTGGTAAATATACATTTTTGGTTCCCCAAAGTTAACTCAGTAAATATCACAATAACATACCCTCCAACATTTCAAGGGCAGAAATCGGTACAAATCTAGAACGGGGCGTGGTCACAGGTAAATGGGGCGTGGCCACGGCACATTTCTGAATTTGTGCCGGGCAGAGAGAGCCTAGGTCGGAGGAATAGGAAGACCGGTTCATAACCCTCCCCGGGGTCCAGCAAGCTTCTATAGACTGGGCGAGGGGAGGCCCACCATGCCTGGTGCCTGAAACATAGCACTGCCATACAGTACAGGGACATTGCAAGTACAGGGCCAGACAGAAGGCCCATGGGAGAGAGGAATCTGACTGATCCGACGCCTGCGGTCACTGGTGTCCCCTATCTCACTCTTCACAGGTCTGGGGACCTGCTCCTACTCCGCACAATCTTCTCACAACAACATTGGCGGAACTGAATGTGAATCCTGACCTGGATCTCTCCAGGCAGTGTGTATGTTCTTGGAAAAGCTTCCGGCTGACAACAGGTTCCGACCACAACTACGGAGCTGTGTGAGAAGGGAAGTGCGTGTAAAGGGTTAACGCAGGTTGGCGTGCACTTGTTCACATGGATGGCATGGTCGTGGGCCGCAAACCAATAGGAGATCACGGTCCGGCAGCCGCTCCTGATTGGCTGCCGGACCGCGAGCTCCTATTGGCTCGCGGCTGTCCAGAGGAAGAATTGAAAACAGCAACGGACAGTCCCCCAGACTGCTGCCGCTGCTTTGACTATACAGCCAAGCAGCACACAGACAGCTCTCTACCCGGCTGTCATTCCTTTAAAAACCAGTACATTCGGTAAAGGCTTTATTTGCCGGAACAGACCGTTAAAAACAGTACTGTACCGGCAAATTCGGTACTGTTGGAGGGTATGAAATAAATATAAAACCATTTTTAAATTAATTTATCAGGAACGCTTCTACTGTTTCTGGGTTTTTAAGCACAAAATCACAGTAATAACACAGCACACACTTTAACACAATAGCATATACATCGTATAAATGTGTAGAATACCAGTATTTTATATTTGCTACAATCTAAAGTTTACCCTGACTTTGTTACTAGGTTAATCTAATGTAACAACTAAGTTACTGTACCACCATAACGCTGACCCTTAACCTTCCATCGTAGCCTATACATTCACTCTTTTGTATTCAGAAAAAAATCACTTTAAAGCTTTAACGTTAGTTTAGCTAAATAACCCATACCAAACTTAAAACCCAACTCTTATTCTATGCACATGGCCATATACATTGGTGCACTTCCAGTTAGTCAATGCGCATGGCCATATACGTTGGTGCACTTCCAGTTAGTCTGTGCGCAAGGCCATATACGTTGGTGCACTTCCAGTTAATCTATGCGCATGGCCATATACGTTGGTGCACTTCCAGTTAGTCTATGCGCATGACCATATACGTTGGTGAACTTCCAGTTGGTCAATGCGCATGGCTATATAAGTTGGTGCACTTCCAGTTAGTCTGTGCGTAAGGCCATATACGTTGGTGCACTTCCAGTTAATCTATGTGCATGGCCATATACGTTGGTGCACTTCCAGTTAGTCTATGCGCATGACCATATACGTTGGTGCACTTCCAGTTAGTCTATGCACATGGCCATATACCTTGGTGCACTTCCAGTTAGTCTATGTGCATGGCCATATACGTTGGTGCACTTCCAGTTAGTATATGCGCATGACCATATACGTTGGTGCACTGCCAGTTAGTCTATGCGCATGGCCATATACGTTGGTGCACTTCCAGTTAGTCTATGCGCATGGCCATATACGTTGGTGCACTTCCAGTTAGTCTATGCGAATGGCCATATACGTTGGTGCACTTCCAGTTACTTTTGTAATGTTTTCCAGAAATAACATACAATCACTGTAACTTAAGAACACTTTCTAAGATTCATGTTCTAAGGATGGTGACCATTTACTTACAGCAATCCAAGCACGCTGACTGTCTATAATACCTGGTGTAGTTGCTGTTAAATGAGTAAATTATACCCCTTTCAGACACACTACCCGGGGTTTTAGACCTGGTTCAATCCCAGGATTTTAAAAATCCCGGGTCCATAGCAGGTGCGCAGGACCTGAGATTTTAGTAGACTAAAATCCCGGGTAGAACCATTCAGACATACACAAGTCCCGGGATTGTACATGTGAAAAATCCCAGGATTCTGGCGGTTGTCTGAAAGGAGTATCATTCAGCTTTGAATAGTTTATTTTCTCTGATCACATCAGTTGCTATATTCACCCAGACCGGTATCCTGTACAGTTATTACTTTATATACATAATATGGGATCTGCTGGGAGTGCTATGGTCTCCTTGCAGTCTCTCTCTCTCTGTGCTGTGATTACACTGGTAGTCACTATCAGGACCGCCGAGAGGGAGGAAGGTGGGTATGTACCCGGGCCTGAACTTGCTGGAGGGCGGGGGCCCTGGTCCGACACCCCCTCCGTCCCTCCCTGGTGGCAGCAGCAGCACACACCTCTACAACATGTACTGTGCTGACAGCAGGCTCAGCAGGAGCGTCTCTCTGACAGCGTGAGAGTTCATGCTGAGTGAGGTGTGTGCTGCTGCTGAAGGGGGTGGGGGTGGGGGACAATAACAACCCCCCTTGACTTTAGAGTGTTTTTAACCCCCCCCTCCCAAAAATTTGGGGGGCGCGCTCCCGTTTTCAGCCCCTTAATGGTCGCTGGTCGGAGGAGCATGCTCCTCAGACCAGTGGCTTCCACTGCCTCTTCTCCCGGCAGTGTGACATTTTTATCTACGACCATCTCTGGTCTCAGATGAAAATGGGACACTGAGCAATATGATTGCTGAGCAATATATTGCCAGCGATTATATTGCCCCGTGTGTACGCACCTTAAGTCCCTGCTCCTGTGATGTAGTTGTGCTCACTGCATTTAGCTGTGTACTCTCCTGTAGTATGTGTGAGCCCTGACACACCTGTCAGTCGTCCATATTGCAGACTCTGCTTCAAAAGTGCATTAGCAGTCAGCTCTCCCAGGGCTGGATACTGTGACATCGGTAGCCGCCGCACATCGCCGGCTACCACGGAGATAATTATCGCATATGCTGTAACATATGCCATAATTATGGTAAATGACTCCTCTGCGATCTGTCCGGCGATGTGCAACGGGCCCCGGCAGAGTGGAGTTGATTTTAGATAGTGTGGCGAGCGCTCTCGGATTCCGGCGGACCCCCTTCCCACCTACATGTCCCCGGTGACAGAAGCATTAAATTGCCTCAATCCGCGGCTTTTCGGTGGAAGAAGCGGGGCTAAATATGCAAACCACACATATTTAGCCCCTCCCCCTCATCGGAGACCCCTATATTGTGGGATTTTCATTACGGGGGCAGGACTGATGATGTCTCCATCAGGCCCCGCCCCCAGGAGTGATGCTGACAGTCCCCTCTCTGGGGTTCTCCCGGAGAGGAGACTGTAAAAGTCGGGAACCCTGCTTTATATCTAGGTTTGGGGGGGAGCTAGCCGCTCATGTGCAAGATGCCATTATTTTGGGTGGGATCCTACAGATCCCTCTCTTGGCAATTGATTGGTGGACAAGGGAGAATGCGCGGAAGGGGAGGCGGGGCAAGTACATGTATGATTATTAGTGAAAAGTAGAATTTACAAAGCCTAATATAGCTACTTTATATTAAGCTAAACAGTTAGAACGTGAGATTCCACATGTGCAAAGTAAGTTGCTGCGCTTTTAAAAGAAAACTTATTTTTTTAGGTATTTTATTTCTAATATCCAATTTGTTTTACAGTTGAAAAGAGGATTTATGGTTTATAGAGTGATAACTGCTACTGCTCTGTCTAAATCCGGCACTGCACACTTGCTGCAATCATATCTCCTTTTGTTCCCCACGTTTTGCTCTGTATAAAATATACCCCACTGATTCAGCACTCTGACGCCTTTCATCAGTTCCATTCCAACATGGGGATCAGTCAACACCTCTTCCAAACTTCAGTCAATTGCTTTCCTTCTCTCGGGTTTCAAACTCTCACCACCATGAGACCTGCTTTTTTCCTTTTAGTCATGCGTAGCCTCCAGAAATTGAATTTCTATTGCCTCAAAAGCTGAGACTCGTGTTCCCTATTGTCACAGGCTTCGTCATATCTCAGCTCACAAATTGATCTTGCATTGTTCTGGCAGTGACATGTGCGAAGCAACCAGTACACACTATAGCCACGGAAAATGATTTTCTTCTGCTGTGTAAGTGGGGTAAATTATACTCCCTTTTATTAGGCCGATGAAATGCGAATGAATGGTTCGTATGGTCAGATGTTGTCTAACCAAGAACCTACGCAAACAGAGTCCTCGTGAGTTTCTCTTTAGTTAAGGATGCAAATAAGAGTATACAACTTTTGTTTTCTTTTTGCTTTATTAGATAAACAATCAATTAAAAAAATCTTTATTATAAAATGTTCAGTGTTCTAGGTTCACTTTAGTGAAATGCTAACAGCTATTGTGATCACCTTTAGGCGTTTATTTACTAAGTTAGTGGAGACTGACTTATATTTGTGGGCAGCGGGACAAAGACAGGGCAGGCGGCTTAGATCCTGTGACATCAACCGCCTGCCCGAGACATTTTGCACCTGCATATTCTTGGTAGCGCCCATTCCCATGCCCCATCGTTGCCATCGCCCACATCCCATCCCGCCGTGTCCCGCTCTGTCCCCGTCCACCCCCATCCCTGAGAGAGCACCATGTTGATTGTGCAAGTCAGCGAAGGCGCCTGCACCGAAGCGCTGCACCTGCGCATATGAGAATATATGCAGGCTTACCATCGGTCCCCCATGAAAACACGCGGGGACCGATGGAACCAGAATCAGGCCCTATGTGCATGGTACCTGTGAAATCATTCAAAATATTTAACAAGCCGATGACGTTTGATAAGATTATTATCGGACATCACAGCCATTTGTGGCTCACACGTGTAAGTATATAATGGTATCAGGCCACTTGCCTATGTACTGAAATATTTGCCTGTGAACATTTACAGTCCATTACCATGTATTGAGGACGAGTGCCGTGTTTGCCATGATTTAAGCAGCAGTGTATCTAACCATCTGGAATGGCATCTATCACGCACGCACACGCACACACACGCACACACGCACACATGCACACACGCGCGCACTGTATCACGCACAAGCATTTGCATATTTAGAATCAATTCCATACAGTTCCTTCTGATGTTTCATAGAATCTGTCTTCTAAGGCTACTGCCTCAACTTGTTTGATTAAAGGCAATCTGTTGGAAGTAATCTAGCATGTACGTAGATGTGGCACCTTATTTGACAAGGGTTTCAGTTTAAGCAATTGATCCAACTCCTTCATTTCTTCCTCTGTTAGAGGAAGGTTGTGAATTAGGAAAATGACATGTCGTACAACATTTTTCGTAATGGGGAAACTGGATTTAGCGACAAGTGGTGGAGATATCCTGCTTGTGGTGCCTGCTGTACACTTTGTAATTTTGAACATCTTGAGGGAGTGGCACCCATGTGACCACTATGCAAAATCAAAATCCAATCTGATTGGATCACATTTGCTTAGGCGAATTTTAAAATTCAAAGTCAAGAGTCAAACATAGTTCTTGAAAAAGAAATAGGATCACTGCTCAAACCTAATAACATTACTATAATAATTATCCAAAATAAATCTAATGATTGAACTCACAAAAGACGGTGGTTTAACCAGGAGACCGGTGGTTTATTTTATACAAATCAGGAACTGATTGTGTCGTAGCCCCGAGATATCTGGATTTCGATGGTCGTTTCTCTGACATCGGAACCCCAGTATTTCTACAGGGAGTCGGGGGGGGGGGGAGTTTAAGTGCATCAGAATTCCTTGGGGACTTGGTGGCTTGCTGTGCTCGCCACAGGTTCTATTCTCCCTCTTTATGGGGGTTATGGACCCCCACCAGGGTGAATAGCCCTTGTCGGGCATGTAGAAGTCGGGATTCCGATGTCAGAGGAACGACCGTCGGTATCCCAACTGTTGGATCGTCATCCATCACCTGTTATAAATGACACTATGTTGTCAAGAGCTGCCGGTGTTGATAGCTGGTCCCTAAAGGAGAAGAAATATGTACAGAGAGATATATGAACTAAATACATTGTGACTACGGGGGAGATGTATTAAACCTTGGAGGAAGTGCACCAACCAAACAGCTGCTGTGATTTTTCTAACACAGCCTGTAACATTATATCTTTCCACTATATCTTTCTCCATGGTTTGATAAATCTTCCCCAATGAATTCAGTTAATTTATAATAGCCTAAAGCATATTTTCCTTTTTCCATGCAAGAGGGAATTTTGGGGACAATATGGGAACAAGTGGACAATTTGCCCATAACAGAAATAAGTTTCTAACTATCATTTTATAGAATGCACTTGATAAAAGCTAGCTAGAGTCTTATTGGTTGGGCAAATTCTTTTCTTTATTACATTGCATATTGAATGTGTTTTTTATTATTACAAAAAGACATATAATTAATATTCATTACATAATGTAATAGGGAAGGGCAAATGGGAGGGGTGCAGCATTGTGCATTGTGTGGTTCATTGCATCACGTGATGTCAATAGACTCATTAGTACGGGTACCCGGACAGGTGACCAGGGGGAATACCAGGGGTGTGTGCTGGTAAGTTCCCTTCCAGAAATCCAGGCGGGTGGCCATGTGAGTGGGCGGGTGGCCAGCCGCCTTTATAAACCGTTGCTAGACATTTAACGGCTGCAGATATGCTTATAGCCCCTAAACTCCTCAGAACCTTGAGGCCCCTCACAAGGTCAGGGCCCAGTACATGTGTCCCCTTCGACTCCTCTTATCACTGGCCAGAGGCGTAATAAATATGAGTAGGCCCCATAGCAAAAGTTTGTAAGGGCCCCCCCTTTTACCAACTGATGGTGATAAATGTATGTAAAACATATTACTTAGACTGTAAAGATGGGCCCCCCTCAGCTCTGGGCCCCATAGCAGCTGCACCCCTTGCACCTATGGCAGTTACGCCCTTTTCACTGGCCCTGAGAGCTGGACCAGACATTGGTGAGGCAACTTCTAAATGGACATTTTAAAACAACAATCATCCCTCTGTTTTACGTAGAATATTAGATAAAGATGATCATTAACCCTCCAACGCCTATCTCTTTTGTCTCCCTCATCACTGTGAATTCTAGTGCAAAATAAATTGAATGTATTAAATATTTTGATTGTTAAACATTGTAAAAATTGCTAATAAATTATCTAGGCAGAAACCACGTAATCTGTCAGCAGCTGCATGCTTAAATTAATCCCAAAATGTGAGGAGTGTTCTCAGTACAGGCGTTGGGTTATATCACTACATAACAATAGAAAATGATGTTTAGAACAGTCAAAGGGGAAGGGGGGGTGTGTACGGGTGGTGAGGGGAATACGCTACAGTTTTACTAAATCCAAACCTATTACATTTCCCCCATAGACAGCTATCCTGCATTCCCAAGCTTTGCGTGAGCTCTCACACATCTGAATTAATTACTAAGCTTATTACACCCATGTTCATCTACTATTTTAATTACTGCTTTCTCAATTCCCAATGAGGTGATATTAAACATGTAATTAATATTAATATAAATGCGAATAAATGAAAAAATGTGATTATTGTCATTCAGTATTCATTTATTTTCTTCTTTTTTTTTTTTTTTACCGTTTATATAGGGTAAGGATGACCAACTGCTTTGATATAGTAGGACCTCAACCTATGACTTTATGTTTAAGTGCAAAATATGGCTAGAATTTGATCTTTTGTAAGTGCTTCCAAATGGTAATTATCGGCAGATCCAACTGCAAAAAATAGCATTAAAAGTCGTAACTGGTTGACAGTTATTGTCATGTGCCATAATAGCGCTACCGCTCGCAGGAAATAAATAGCAGATCTCTTTCTTCGGAAGAGAACGTTATACTATTCATCGCTGGACAGCTTTCCCTCATGTGTGTTTGTAGAACTGGAACATGTAAATAAAGACAAAAATAGCAGCATTATTTCTATACAATTACACAAAAAGAAGTGCCAGATGCAGCAGAGAAATAGACGCTCCGATCCCATTCGGTGTCTTACGTCATCTTGTCGCAGAAGATACACAAGCCGTAGGCTTCAAGTAAATAAATTCAGAAAGCCTACAGATTATTTACCCAATCTATACCGCAGGTAGAATCTGTGACGCCGGAAACTGTAATATACCAAAATATGCATTGTTATTTCTCTATTAATATTTTTTATAACCTCTATGTCTTTTGCAGGCTTTGCATTACTAACATAAGAGACTATTGTTCGGTATGTATGTATCAATGATGCAAACGTCGTGTCGTGTTAAGTGAATGCATGCAATCTTTTTTATTTCCAGGCGTAGTTGCCTGCCTTATGCGAAAGGAAAGTAAGATATATAGATTTAGGTGTTAAAATAATAAAATAATAAAGGTTTAGTCATTGCTCTGTTCCGTAATAGAGATCTTCTATTCTAAGCAACGGTTCCATATCTATTTTACAACTGGAGGGGCCAGAATACGTTGCTAGGCAACCAGTTGCATTGCTCCCCAACAGCAGAGGACCTAATATCTCACTTTCTTTGCTTGTCACCTACGTTGAAACACACTACCGTGTATGCAAATTATGCAACAGCAAGTGTCAGACTATATACACAAGCCTGCCTCATATCCAGTAGTGTTGGGGTGGCAAAATGTTCATTTGTTTTGTTAGAATTTCTGTTTATGGTTATTAGTTTCAAACATAACGCAATTATAAATCCCAGGGCCTGCTGGCGAGATTTGCATGCATTGTCAGCAGGGTTCTCTGGCTAATAATAAAGAGTAGAAATATATTTATACAATAATTTGCTGGGTAAAATGAATGTGCGCGGTCTCACTGCTGCCGCAGAAATATATTGTCCTGCATCAAGTGAGTAGAATATTAAACAGTGGATTTCGCCTCTGATCCTTTTACCTACGAGGTAGAGGAAGGAAGGAAAAAAAAAAAAAGATTTAATAACATTAAAAAAAAAAAAAGTCTTTGACATGTTCCAGTTTAAGAAATTTTAACTGAGGCATACAGGGGTGTAATTAGCTTGCCTCTCACTTTCAGTGTTATTGGACACTAGGGTAGAACATCAAACGTCTTTGTGTATATGGTTTCTTATTCTCTGTGTTGCTTATAATTTTCAATAAGAGCGCTGTTCTCCGGCGGCAGGGAGGGGTGGTCGGAAAATCTCCACGCTACGAGGATGTCCGTACATGACTCTCTCTGTTTACCTACTCCCCAAAGTGTATCAAAGCTCAGATCCACAGAAATAAAAGAAAAGTTAAACAAAACAAGCATTTAACTGCGCAAAATAAGGTATGGACAAGGCAAACAGGTGAGGTATTGTTTAGGTGCTTGAGTCAGATCAATATCTGTTCTTTTCAAGCCAAGAATCCTGTCGGCTTCACTCTAACACTGAGCGTATCGTCTTACCACCAGCAGACAGACTGTCGCCTCTAACCAACTGATAGGGAACCTGTTTCACCCAGAAAGAGAGGAGGAGGAGTAAGAAAAAAAAATAATAAATAAGCAAGGCCCATCTTCATTCTTTGCGGTTCACTGGTGGATTTTGAAGGAATGTTTCAGCCTTGCCGCTTTTTTCTTTTGAATCCTTCAATGTGAGGAGGGCATGAACACCCTGTGCAGCGTTTCTCTCCAAGCCTCTGTCGTACTGACAGCAATCACCCAAATGTATGGCTCCTGTGTAGAGAACGGTCTTCCTCCCCCAGGGCTTGCAGTGTAATCTCTGCATCGAACTGCTGCTGTTCCTGTCAATGTATTATTGTATTAGATGATGATGGTTCTCAATTTGCATTACAGATATACATTAATGAGAAACAAATTATCAGCAAGGTATATTTATCTATCTATCCCATATCTATCTATCTATCTATCTATCTATCTATCTATCTATCTATCTATCTATCTATCTATCTATTTATCCATCCATCCATCCATCCATCCACCCACCTATCTATCTATCTATCTATCTATCTATCTATCTATCTATCTATCTATCTATCTATCCATCCATCCATCCATCCATCCACCCATCTATCTATCTATCTATCTATCTATCTATCTATCTATCTATCTATCTATCTATCTATCTATCTATCTATCTATCTATCTATCTATCCATCCATCCATCCATCCATCCACCCACCCACCCATCCATCCACCCACCCATCTATCTATCTATCTATCTATCGTTAAATTGACAGGTAGCCCAATAACATGATTGGACTAAGGCCCTTATTCTGATTCCCTCGCAAAGGCAAATTCACTCTCAAATTGACAAAACCAGGTGTACTGCAGGTGGGGCAGATGTAACATGCACATGCGCAAACAACGCATGTGCTTGTGCATGTGCAATTGCTGGGTGCGTGTGGCCACGGTGGTGGGCATGGGGTGGCAGGGAGAGCCTTCTCATGCTAATTGGCCAATGACGTGAGTGCAGGGGCGGGCAGCTGACATCACCGGTGGTCCGCTGTCCGCCCTCTTCCTTCATAATGTGCATGCAGATCTAAGGTTGCTCTGAGCAAATGATGTGGGTGTTCCCCTGTTTATGTAAAACCTCCCTTCACATGCTGTGGGAACGTACGCGCCGGGCGAATGGTACCATCGGCGTACCATCATTCACAAGATGGCATCTGTTTGACTTACAAGGATGAGAATTCGCATCTGAGTGAATCAAGCAGAATAGCCCCCAATGTTTCTCACTGTAAGGTTACTGAGGCTTAATATATAAGGCCAGCTACAAGGCTTACTACCGTCTTCCCCTATGCAATGTGCTATGTTAATACTGTATGTTCATTTATAGATAATAGCTGTAACTTTAACAGGTCTGTGTTTGCTGACAATACAGGATGTTCAGTTGTCAGAACTGCTCGAGCAGCATATGTTTCCCAGCATGTTGTCCTTGAGAATAGCTTACCCTCTATACTGTACCCTTGTGTAGCATCCGCATCAGCCAACACCTGTATGGCCAGTAGCCCCATTCACAGCCATGGGACACGTGTGGATGTGGGATGCTCGCGAGTCCCTCGCGAATCTCGACGGAACGCTCTGGTGATTTTTATTTACACTGCACCATCAGTGAAAAGTCTGTACATATGAGAACCCAGCAACTCTCACTGACATTCCCATAACTCCCACTCCCATAATTCCATTGCTATAGCACCTTTGTGCATCTCAGGAAAATGCATGTGCTATAGGGGTTTTCCATAAATATGGGAACATTCAAATTGTATGTTGTTTGATTGTCCCAATGACAGGACCATTGGGATTAACTAGAAATGCCAATCCCGGGATTAATAGAATCCTGGGATTTAGGGCATTATTGGCCAGGATTGGAGCCTCCAATCCCAGGATTTCAGGATCAGAATGCACATTTGATCCCTTTCTGATGGGCAGCACTGACTATGATGTTAGGGGTCATGCTGTGCAGCCAAGCACTGGCACACTCCATCCACCGCCACAGCCAACCACTTAAGGACTGTTTAATAGCGGTTCAGGAGGCCAATCAAGGTTTTAATCCCGAATCCAGGATTGAGGCCAATCAAGGTTTTAATCCCGAATCCAGGCTTGAAACATGACCCTGGATTAGCCTCCCTAGACTAAGCATTCTCTAGCACTCCTTAGGTATTAAACTATTGGCACTATTCTAGTAGTGGCAGGGTACAAGCAATGCAGACATTTGTTGAAACAAGATGATGTCTACGAGTTTCAGTCAAATATAAATGGGTTCCAGAAGTGAAGTTAGAAGGAATATCACAGCATACAGGATGTTTCAAAAGGACAGATTATACACTCCACATGCTAAATAAGATAGTACACATTCAGAACTTATCGAGGCAATCTTTATACAATTGTGGCATAAAATACAGCAGGGAGTAATCCAGCCCCAGTTCCTCCAACTATTCTATCTGACTGCATGTGCTATCCATAGTGACATATATGCTCCTGGACAGGTTAAAAATTTAAACCAGAGGACAGAGTGAATTGTTCTCTTTGCATGCAAGGCCACCTGGAAACAAGGTCATGACCTTGGCCTTTCCCATGTGTGGGGGTGTCTGGGAAAGGGGGGTTCACTGACAAACTTTTTCTGAGATCTGCTAAAGGGGACCTGGCAACCTCCTCTGGCTTAATTTGGACTCCAGTGTGATGAGGTCCCAGGCAGAAGTCTCCTACTGGACACTGATAGAACTGACTAGCTGGATGCCTCTTTTAACGTTATCAGTGTCCTTTTGAAAATTGCATAATTTTTCATGTTGATTTCCTGATATAACTTTAAAAGTGTTTTTAGCTAATTTAAGTATAAAACTTATATTATTAGAGGACAGGAAAGAATTTGAGGGTTGGGACGGGGAGAATCATATAATCTAGAATGGCTTCTGACCAAGTACTGCTTTTTAATTTCCAAAAACAGAAAAAACAGAAGTTGAGCAAAAATATACAAACTATTAAATCATATTTACCCTGGAAAACACATTATTATTATTATTATTATTATTATTATTATTATTATTATTATTATTATTATTATTATTATCATATTTTATTTATAGGGTGCCACAAGCACTGTGCTTGTAACCCGCAAAACCCCTATTTCCTATTACCCAATGGCTTCTTCACAATCTTTCAGACCCGTTCACACCAAGGTAGGACCCGTGTTGAATATTATATCCTAGATCACGGCTTCAATGTGAAAGGGATTAAACCAAGCAATCTAAACAAAACTGTGGAGAAAAAACAAAACTGTTGATTTGACCGCTAACTCAGCATCGGAATTCTCCATGTCTTTCTGTTTTAACATTTGTAAAGAGCAACAGAATCTGCTGCGCTATATAAGAAACTGTAAATAAATAAGAAATAAATAAATCATATTACAAACAGTGAACATTGGCAAATAAACTATCTGGCAATTTTTGCATCAGAATCTTAATCTTAACATGACAAAAGTTTGTGCTAAGATGATTCCAAGGCTTCTAACTGCCGAGAGTGAATTTGTACAGAATATTTTTAGTTATTACCTGGGATTGTTTTTAGGCCAAAAGGTTGCACTGAGTTAGCTGGGTGACCAAGCTAAGAGACACAAGTGAGCGGCACAAACACGTGGCCCATCTAGGAGTGGCACTGCGGCGGCAGACAGGAAAACTGTTTTAAAAATTAGGCCCCAAAGAGCACATAATGCAAAGAAAAGAGGTGCATTGTCCTTGGGCCCTCCCACTTATCTGTATGTTGTATAAATCGGACATTCACACTTTAACAAACCAATAATTTCAGTGATAGGGTCTGCCACACAACTGTGGCTGAAATGATTGGTTTGTTTGGGCCCCCACAAAAAAATAACCAATGAATCTATCTCTCACTGCACAAACTGGCTCCACAGGAAAGATGTCGCCCTCATCCTCATCTTCGGATTCCTCACACCCTTCAGTGTTAATTCATCCCCACTGGAATCTACTGGAATCTACCATCACAGGTCAATATGTACCTTTTGAAGGCAATTACTGTGCTTCCTGGAGGAATTTATAATTAATTTAGCTAAACATCATCTTCTCCACATTTTGTGGAAGCAACCTCCTACGCCGATCGCTGACCAGGTTCCCGGTACTCACTGGAGGGCGGACAACTTAGGTAATATAAAGCCAGTTTGCGCAAGGGCATCCAAATTGCCTATTTTTCCTTCCTGTATAGATACGGACTGCCATGCCTACATGGATGCTATCTCCAATATAATGCTCAACCATTCTTTCAATATTCATCATATGCAGTTACAGTAGACATGTCAGTAATTGTAGGCAGCTCCAGACCAGATATCCAAACTTACAAGAAAGATGTGGGGTGCGCCAATCAACAGCTGCTGGCACAGTGTTTGTCAAGCCCTAGGAATACAATAGTAGAATAAAAAGAGATGTGCCAGTGCTGGCTGATCCAATGATAGAGCAAGACGGTTCTCAAAAAAATTATACAAATTTATTAACAATATAAAACACAGTAAAATAACGAAATGATTAGGGATCCGTGATATACCTGTAACTTTTATCACCCCTATTGACTTATTGTTTTATGATTCACCTACTAAGGATCCCTAATCATTTAGTTATTTTATTGTGTTTTATATTGTTAATACATTTTTATAATTTTTTGAGAACCCTCTTGCTCTATCATTGGATCAGCCAGCCCTGGCACATCTCTTTTTATCCAAACTTACGTCTGACTGTCCAGCATCACCGCCAGCAGTATTGCTATGATAATTTTTTTTCTCGTAGCCCCAATTGCGGGAGAAAATGAAGGAGGAGCTATTACTGTGTCACATTCCGCTTGAGCTGACACTTTTCTCACCAGCAGGTGTTTGCACCTCTGCAGACTTGTGTCCGCTGGAAAGATTGATATAGGTTTTAAACCTAGGAACAAGCATGGCGGACAAAATATAGTGGTCTGATTCCAACAGATTAAGCACCCTTGAATCCTGCTAAAGAGAGTGAAGGACTCCATCCACAAGTCCCACATACTTAGCTGGATTTCTCCTTTTTAATGCCTCCTTCCCTTTCTCCAGCTGCTTCTGCAAAAGCCTGATGAGGGGAATGACCTGACTCAAGCTGGCAGTGTCTGAACTGACTTCACGTGTGGCAAGTTCAAAGGGTTGGAGAACCTTGCACAACACGGAAATCGTTCTCCACTTAAGTCAGGTGCATTCCCCCTACTTTGCCTATGTCATAGGTGGATGTGCTGGCTTGAATGGGCTTTTTCTGCTCCTCCATCCTCTGAAGCATATAGAGGGCAGAACTCCACCTCGTTACTACCTCTTGCCTCTTGCTTCAGGTGAAGGCAGGGCAGGTTCAAGAGGGTTCACTGGTGCTCCAGTCTTCAATGTGCAGTTGTTGAATGTCGAAAGTGGCCCAAAATTTTTCAAGTCACCATCAGCATCTCCTGCATGCCTCTGTCATTTTAAAAAAAATTCTGCACCACCAAATGAATTGTGTGAGCAAAACATAGGACATGTTGAAATTTTGTCAGATGTAATGCTCGCACAATACGGGTGGCGTTGTCAGATATCACAAATCCCCAGGAGAGTCTAAGTGGGGGTGCCTCAGTGTTCCTCAGTTTCTCTAAGAGGTACTCAGCAGCATAGGCGAATCTAGAATTATGGTAATAGGTGGTCCCAGATCTAGACATAATAGCAGGGGGACCTTTGCGCGGCGTAGCCGCGTGGCAACAAGTGGGCGTGGCCTCATGGGAAAGAGGCGTGGTATCATAAAAAGGGGTGTGGTATTACACGTGGTATTACACTTTAGACCATACACAGTAATGCCCATTACACATTTTTGCAAACTTCGTAATACACATTACACATAAAGCCACACGCCATAATGCCCATTACACATTGTGCCACACATCATGATGCCCATTACATACTATATAACCGTAATGCCCATTACATATTTGCCACATAAGTGCTGCTTACCTACGTGCTCATTGCTAGGGGGTTCTTGCTTGATGGCATCATAGTACCCATTACACATGATGCCGCACACCATAGTACCCATTACACACGATGCCGCACACCATAGTACCCATTACACATGATACCGCACACCATAGTACCCATTACACATGATGCTGCACACATAATGTCCCTTATACATGATGCTGCACACATAATGCCCCTTACACATGATGCTGCACACCGTAATGCCCCTTACACATGATGCTGCACACCGTAATGCCCCTTACACATTAAGCCACACATTATGCGTAATGCCCCCACATACTGCCACTTGTAGCGTCCCTTAACCATACACAGTAATGCCCATTACACATTTTTGCAAATTCCGTAATACACATTACACATAAAGCCACATGCCATAATGCCCATTACACATTGTGCCACACATCATGATGCCCATTACATACTATATAACCGTAATGCCCATTACATATTTGCCACATAAGTGCTGCTTACCTACGTGCTCATTGCTAGGGGGTTCTTGCTTGATGGCATCATAGTACCCATTACACATGATGCCGCACACCATAGTACCCATTACACACGATGCCGCACACCATAGTACCCATTACACATAATACCGCACACCATAGTACCCATTACACATGATGCTGCACACATAATGTCCCTTATACATGATGCTGCACACATAATGCCCCTTACACATGATGCTGCACATGTAATGCCCCTTACACATGATGCTGCACACCATAATGCCCCTTACACATGATGCTGCACACCGTAGTACCCATTACACATGATGCCGCACACCATAGTACCCATTGCACATCATGCTGCACACATAATGCCCCTTACACATGATGCTGCACACATAATGCCCCTTACACATGATGCTGCACACCGTAATGCCCCTTACACATGATGCTGCACACCGTAATGCCCCTTACACATTAAGCCACACATTATGCGTAATGCCCCCACATACTGCCACTTGTAGCGTCCCTTAAGCAATGCCCCTAAAACTGCCACTTACTGTACATTTTTATATCAGCCTTCACTGCTGCTGCAGGGAGAGATGGAGAGTGGTGCAGCTGCTTCTATGGGGAGAGGAGCAGAGCGCAGCGCAGAGCAAGCTCCCACTCCCCTCCTGGTGTCCCCTTTAGCCGAGTGAACATTTGAAATATTGTGCGTGCTGTTGTTGTGCGTGACGTCGGGGGAGCACACCGGGCGCCAGCACCACATGATTAAAGGGGGGCGGGCTGAGGTAAAAGCGGGGAGAAGAATTGGAGCGGAAGCTGCAGGGGTGACAGTCATTGACAGCTGGGCAGAGAGCAGGGGGCTGCCCGGCTGTATTTAGAGCACTGCAGGTCACGGCTATTTGAAATAATACACATTTCACAACAGAAAATGCAGGGATTTACCCAGGAATATGGTCCCAGGATCCTGCATTTTCTGGTGTGAGGGGGAGAGACAACCACTCCCCTCTCCCTACCCCCCTTTAACCAACCAGCTATATCTTCGGAACCAACTGACCCATTTACATGAGATCCATATCATATTGAAGAACTGTTGAGTTGGCTTAGAATGATTTTGGTCCCGTGAAACTGGGCTGTTTGGTTCCAGAGAAATCTGCCCTCAAAGAACATAAACAGTCATGAAATTACATTTAAGAAATGAAAAAAAAATGGTTTAACCTCAATATCCCTGGAACCAATTAACCCATATGGATCCAGCCTGGTATCAGATTGAAGGCCCAGCGATTTCGGTTCGACTGAGATCAACCTCAAGCTTCAGTGATGCCGAAGGGGGAACTGGTAGCCGTTGAACTGGGTCGGGGTCGGAATTAGCGGGTCCCATGTTATCCTATAGGGAAAATGTTCCAGCTTTGCCTGGCAGTATCTCCGGTTTCCAGGGGGCTAGAGACACTGGGCTGGGCTCGTTGGAAAGCCCCATCCCTCAGCTACAAAATGGGTGGTCATGTGCACCCCCTGACCACCCCCTAAATTCGCCTATGCTCAGCAGTGTGCCTCTTACAGAAACCAACATCGTAGCCTGCCCAGGAATGAGTTGGCATTTGTAAGATGCTGCTACTGGTGCTGCTGCTGCTGCTGTTGTTGGTGCTGTGGAAGTCAATATCTACCCAGTGGGCTGCCACAGTCATGTAGTCCTTAGTTTGCCCTGTTCCACCTGTCCACATGTCCGTGGCTAAGTGGACAGTGGGTACAAAAGCATTTTTGAGGATACCAAGGACATTTTTCTTAGTGTCCCCATACAGTATGGAAATCACTTCCCAAGTGAAGTGGAATCTAGATGGGATTTGGTACCTGGGACACAGTATGTCCATCAACTTTCTAAATCCCACTGCTATGATGACAGATACTGGGTGCATGTCTAACACCAGCATTGTTGTTATGGCCTCAGTAATCCACTTTGCAACAGGGTCGTACTTCATCTTCCTCACAAAGGACTCTTGGACAGTCAATTGCTTAGTTAAAGAAATAGAAGTGGTGTACTGACTTCAAGAGTTCAGTTAAGAGTTCAGTCAACTTTACAGCAGCAACAGCAGCAGTGGCAGCAGTAGGCTTAGCACTCAAGTATTCTAAGGAGGAATCCCAGATAGTAGACAAGTCAGTCATGCGTGACATGACTTGCAAGACTACTTCAAATCCTTTTTGGGTAGGAAATGGACGATGAGGGAGTTGGTGGTGTGGATTTTAGGAACTTGAATACAATAGGAAAGAGCGATTTAGGTGTCACAGGACTGGTTACGCTCTTAGCCAAAGTTTCTGAACTTGGCAATGATTTATGATGAATGTGCTGCAGGTTACGCTTAAGGGATGATGTTACTAGGTGGTTGGCATCCTTATCTCTACTTTTTAAACTTTTACAAACACTACATGTGGCAAGACAGTTTTTGTCTGGATTTGTATAGAAATAATTCCAGACCGAAGTGGTAGATTTTTTGGTATTTTGCCCAAGCATGACAATAGACTTTTTCATCCCACGGCCATCAGTCTGCAATGGAAATGTGTTTTGCTACTGGGAGCCTACAACATCCCCCACCTTTAATCAGATAAGCTGAGCAATGTGTGCAAACACCAACCCCTCCCCATGTACCAGCTGACCTAACTTTCCTTTAAAATGGGAAATTTGGAGAAGCCTGGCCAAGGCTTGCCTGGCATCATCATCTGAAGCAAGTCCTCTAAAGCAAGCAATGAGTTAGAACTGGAGTTTGGACTGGATTTGGACATAAACCGAAACACTGCCACATTTTATTTTGCTTTTCCCAAATTACTATCTGTCTCCGCCTCTGAGCTGAGGAAAGCTATGTATTACTCTTTGTTTAACTGTTTCTTTCTATCTTCATCATATACCTCTACCCCCACTGTATGCAAAGCCTGTATGCTGTTCCTTCACTGATTGCACACCCTGCCAGCAACAAGCTGGCAGGGTGTGTCAGCTTTGGAAGAAAAGTGGTTCATAAATACAAATATTATTATTACTGCTGCCTTTGAGCAGCGTGATCAAGATGGCGCCGCTGATGGCTGCCTAGGAGCTGTGCAGCTCAGTCAAATATATTCCCTGTGTGATAACTGTACTGTCTGCTTGTATTGTTACCTACCTGGCTGTTTCAGCGACCAGTGGCGCCGCTGATGGCTGCCTAGGCACTGTTTAGCTTGGTGGGTATGTGTTCCCTGTGTGATAACTGTACTGTCTCTGCTTAATGTTACCTACCTGGCTGTAGCAGTGACCAGTGGCGCCGCTGATGGCTGCCTAGGCGCTGTGCAACTCGGTGGGCATGTGTTCCGCACATGTAATGTCTTAATGAAATGTATATAATGCCTTCTCCCCCCCCCCCTTCATCCCTGCTTGATGCTGCACTGTAAATCCACAAAAAATTCCTAGTGTGCGCAAGCATACATGGCCAATAAAGCTGATTCTATTCTATTCTATTCTATTCTATCAACTGTCTTTACCGGTGCCTCTTTCAAACCATCAGGATCATCAACTTCCTCCTCGGTACCAGATTTTTTGAGGCCCTCTAGAACATTGGGCATCAGCCTTAGCAGATGAGGTTGATGGACTTGCATTGTCCATGTCATGACTGGTAGCAGCAGCTTCAGCACTAGTAGTTGAAAGTGTGTGCCCTCCATTTCTTAATGAGCAATCAAGTCTGAATTAGGCCCTATATTCACCACCACAGGGTTAATTTTTTTTGGGGGGGCGACAACTAGCCTACCAGTATTTTTGGGGATTGTGAGCTGAGAGTACCCAGAGCAAATCCATGCAAACATGGGGAGAATATACAAACTCTACACAGTTGTGGCGGGAATCAAACCCATGACCACAGTGCTGGGAGGCAGTAATGCTAACATTACTCATCTGTGCTGCCCTAATTTCCGTGGTTGTAGAATAGCAGTGCTGTACAATATGTAAGTAATCCACGGCGCCACTCTGCTTTCAAGAACATCAATAGCACACAGGCCATTATTCTGGTTGACTTGCAATGCTGCAAATCTGCAGCCTTGCGAGTCCCCCAGACGTTGCCCACCGATCCACCCCCCCACTTTGTACTGGGAAACACCTACATCATTCGCCGACCATTGAATGGTTATGGAAGGTGCACACATATCTGTGACTCTCAGATCGCTTAGATTTGAATGCATCCTCGACAGGAACTGGGCGGGCAGCTGACATCTGTTGATGTCAGCTGCATGCCCGCCGCACCCGTGTCACTGGGCGATTTCCATGTGAACGTCCATGAATTCCCTGGCCCGCCACCCCACACCGCCCAACCGCAGTCTTGGGTGCGTGTGCCCTGCAAACAATCTGTTCGCCGTGGCCGCACACACATGGTGCATGCTCATGCACAGAATTGCGCATTTCGCATGCGAGCGTGTAAATCAGAATACAGTATAGCCCCATAGAGTATAGCCCTGAACCCTTCTGTTCTAGGATAGCTTCTGTATGTTTAGAATGTAACATATTTATTTACGTAGCTTGAAGAATGCATTCACGCTCTAATTGTGCGGTACGCCTCAGCAAAAACACAAATAGTGGCTGTAGTAGCTGTAAAACAAATGGTACACACAAATATGCCAGTGTCCATACAATGACTGAAAACAAGAGACCAGCAGAGATCAATAAAACAACAATTACTGGGAAGCTTGATGTTTATTGATGTATTATAAAAATAAAAAAATACAATCATTTACACAATACAAAATGTAGACAGTCATAATAAAGATCAATGTGCAGACAATGAGGGAGATGACTTCATTCCTCCTTTCTTCTGCGCTTACATGTGCGGTGATTGTCAAACTTGTCCTATAATCAATGTCTTCTCTATACGGCTAGAAAATGTTTTTGTTGTAGATTTGCTTAAATGTACAGTTACCAATTCAGTAAATCCCTCTATGGGAGAAGCCAGCAGTGTATTATACACAAGTGATATTCTGCCAACCAGCTCATGGGAACATTTTGGCAAATCGATGTTATACCTTTTACTTTTTGGTAGAAGTAAAGCAGATTTGAACTGACTCTAACTAGTCTATATTCATGCTGGACTGTCCTGTACAGACACATTGCAAACAGAGTCCGTATTCTCTGCTTAAAATGCTATCCCATATGCAGGAAATGTGAGAAAATATTCAGATGTTGGTTTTATTATTGAGACTGGCGGCATCTCAGAGCCACCACTTGTGTACAAAAGTGCAATCATTGAAAGCTCATTGGTTGACCAAACCCTATGTAGATGCCAGAGCGTATTAATAGAGAAGGCAGCCTATGTACAGTCTCTGTCTGCGTCCCCTCTGCTCTAGCCAGCAGATTAAACGCTCTGGGTACTAGGGGCACTAGGAAATCCTAGGACTGTCCCCGAGTCTAGTGCATGTGTGCAGGTCTCTTGGGAAATGGTGTGGCAGCCACAACGCCATTTTCCTTGTGATTTGTACAGCCAGTGGCGTAACTATGAATTGGGCGCCCCCCGCCATTAATGCCCCCCCCCGCGCAGCACCCCCCTCGCCCATCCTCCGCCCGCAGCCTTACCTGTCTTGCTGGTCCCGGATCCCTTGCTGGCTTCATTCTTCTGCTATGGAGACGGACCAACACAAGATGTCCGCCCCCATACAGCAGACAGTTGGACAGACAGACAGAAGAATGACCACCACTGAAGACTAGGTAAGGCTGCGGGTGGCGGATGGGCGGGCAAGCAGGCGGCGGATGGGCAGATGGGAGGGGGCTAACTGTAGCACCGCAGCCCCCCAGCGCCCCCACATGCAAAGCCTTCCCCCCCACGGCTGCAGGGGCTGCGGTGTTATAGTTACGCCACTGTGTACAGCGCTGCTGCCGCTGGAAGGTTTCTGATCTCTTTAAACTCACTTTAGGACACCTGCATTAAGATTGACAGGTGTAGTAACCAGTAAAGCACCACACATGCCACTGTACCCGTAGCATGTTGTGGTGGCAGAGTATATAGCGGTGCTGGTGGTGTTGTTAAACGACACACGATTTTTGGAAGCTTAAACAGGAATGTGTTTTATTTGTAGTAATGAGCATAAAGGTAACAGTAGTACTGAAATGGTTGCAGATATGCAGTATATAACATTCAGGTACAGATGTAGCAGGTAATTATAGGCAGGTATACACAGGTGTATGGTACAAGTGTATGGTACAGGTGTATGGTATCCTTGTTGCTGCAGTGGATACAGGAAGATATTAAGGTCTCTTTGAAGCAGGCTTGAAGGCTGCACAGCGTGCAGACTAATAGCTGTGGTTTGTGAGGGTCTCAGTAGCTCTCCGGTGGTGACTGACAGCGGGCTCTGCCTCCGTCGGGGAAAACAGCGGGTCTCAGGACGCACTATCACACTAGCTCTCCCTGTCACACACACACTATAGGAGCACTGTGGCAACTGACAAAGCGTGGGGATACACTGAGGTAAGCAGCCTTCTTTTTTTCTTTCGGTATATGGGCAAAAGTTTTACTACCGAAGACACGAAGATGACTGACACTTGGCTTTTTCCTGGACCAGGCCTCCAGTGGCATTTTACCTTTAACGGCTACTGTAGGTGCTCGATTCTTTAGGTATACTGCAGTAGATACTTCTTCTGCCCAAAATCTTTTTTCCAGGCCATCGCCACTCAGCATCGTCCATGCTCTTTTGACAATTGTGCAGTTTGCCCCCTCACTCACGCCATTCTGTTCTGGTGTGTAGGCAATTGTTAGTTGATGCTTTATGCCATATTTTCTAAGGAATTCAGCTTCCACTTTGTTGTCCTCTCCACCATTGTCGGATCTCAGGATCTTTAATTTCAGACCTGTCAGAGTCTCCACTAAGGTTTTGTACTCCACAATTTTTTGGGCTACTTCATTTTTTTCTTTAATGAAGTAAATGTGTGTCATTCTTGTGTCGTCATCGATGAGAGTCATAAAATATCTGTAGCCACTAATTGGTCCTCTTCCGTTGGACCACACACATCTTATGGTGTCTCTGCTCTACTGACTGATTTGGGAAATGGTTTATGGTTTGCTTCCTTTTAAGCAACTCTCGCACACAGGGCTTTCAGCGTTGCTCACGGTGATACCAGTCACCATTCCATCCATCAGTTTTTTCGATGTTGTCATATGCCAGATGACCTAAACGTTTGTGCCACAGCTCCACTGATTTGCTGTTGTCAGAGGCTGTCATTGCTTAACTATCCTCTGTGTCCAGGACATACAGTTGGTTGCATTGGGTTGCTGACGCAATTACAGTCCCTCTTTTGTTATGCACAATACACCTGCCCTTTTCAAATTGGGCTCCGTAACCTTTTTTCTCCAATACGCTGATGGTGATGAGGTTACTTCCCAAATCTGGCATGAACAATACATCTTGTATGTCTGTAACAACTGTTTCTCTTCTAATTCCTAAACGTACTGTGATTGTCCAAACTTGTGATGCTAAGTACCTTGTACTTACTGTAGCTGTATTGTGTACACATGGTGTTAAAGAATTGAACTATTGTTGATTGCAGCTAAAATGCTTAGTGGCTCCCGAGTAGGGCCGGTGCAAGGCTCCCCCACGCCCTAGCCAAACTGTCTGTTGCCGCCGCCCTCCCCTTATACTTTATATTAATATATATCTCAAAGACTGCAGTGCTCCGGTGGGGGGGGGGGGGGGGAGAGTTGTCCCAAGAACTACTGTAAAGTCATCCTAGCAACCATAATGCACCTGGTTTACCAGCCCCGTGTGTCTGTCAGCTCTCCGCATCCTCATCCCCTACTCCCACCTGCCCGAGTCCTTACCTTGTGCAAGGTGCTGCTGGTGGTCAGTATGGCCAGGGCAGGCAGGAAACACATCTGCAGGATGATCCCGGTGGCTGCAGGTTAAAATCCGGGGTGAGAGGGGAAGTGCTGGGCCGCGATGCGGCCGCTGCGCTGCTCGGGGGGGGGGGTGGGTGGCGGGGGTGATGCTGCCAAGTCACTGCAGCCACTGTGTCACTCTACAGGGGGGTGATGCTCCACGGGGGTGGCAGCAGGGGTGATGTTGCTAAGTTGCTCCATGGGGAAGGGGGACTGATGCGGCGAGGGGGTTGGTGGTGAATGACCGCCGCTCACCTCCATCCCGTGAAGTCCCTGCTCTGAACTACCTCCCTCCAGTGGCTGGCACCCTAGGCAAATGCCTAAAGCTGCCTAATGGTGGCGCCGGCCCTGCTCCCGAGTCCAGGTACCAGCAATCCTTCCTGTAGTTTTCTGCTACTTTCAGTGCTGACTCGTCTTGCTGCTTCTGCATGAGTAGCTATAAACCAATCCTCATTCCTCATTTTTAGGAGTAAGTTGTGAATGTGAAAGCAAATGGGCGTTTTGATTCATTCCTGGGCAGCAGCTTCACTTTCTAACATTAGCATTTCCATAGCCTAGAAAATACCAATTACAACTGTATTTGCATATAAACATGAATTAGTCCCATAGCATAACTACCAACATTTAACAGTTAGATACCAGGTCAAATCCACTCGCCGTAGACTTTCCCCCCAAAATTAGCAGGCTTGGCCTCACAATCAGGGGGCATGGCCTATGATTTTGGCACACCAGTAAGACTACGCCATTTCTACTGCTGTAGGGGGCATGGCCAGCATTATGAGAGAGGCTATCCATGCCCCCTGTCCCTCTTTTCAGTGAATAGACACTGAGCGCATGCCCCCACTGCAGCCCCACCCTGCCAGCCCTCGTTGGCACAATGTAGAAAGATAAATCAAGCTTTTTAATTTTGTATGTCAAACATCTTTCTTTTGTTTTACATTTTACAGGATTTGTTCAATCAAAAATATTATTACATCATCAGTGGGCTACATTCATTAATTCATTCACAAAACGTGGCTCGGGAAGTTCACTACAATATATATTAATAAGGAAAAATCATTAACTTGTGTTACAATGACAAATGTTTACACACTGCCTATTTTCTACATTCCTAATGTATTAGTCTGACATGCTTTTCCCAGCAGCTCCTTGTAAGAACAAGATGTTAAATCTTAGCTCCTTCGTTTCAGAGATTGCCCAAGTTCTAGAGATCCATTTAGGAATGTTGCTCATTACCCTCAATGCACCATTGCACAAGGTTAAACTGAGCCAGTCTCCCAAGAAAACGCTCATGTTTCCTGCCTGAATGAAACGGCAAACTGCATTGTACACCTCACTATTTTGTAAGCTTATATTCTTCCCTGGTCTTCGCAAGCACTCAACCCCAGCAGATTTGGGGAGCATTTCGGCAGCAAAGTAATGGAGCTAGCTGAGTTTTTTTTGTTGTTGTTTGAAGTCATTTTTGACATAATAATGTTACTTTATTGCACAGCGCTGCTAATGTTCCCTAGAACATTAAATATAAAACTTTATGCAAAGTAATTGGAAACACAGCGAGGTATTTACACGTTGTTTGTGACATTAATGGACACTTCTGAAATTTGATCAGCGATGCGTTGTTTTTCTGTTGTCACAGGAGACACTTTCCTACATTATGTATACAGTACTTTAGTCTTATAATAGGAAATCTATCCATATTTCAATGTATTTTTTTAAATAATATTCTTATTTATCTAGAGATAACATCAGTGGTGGAACTTGCGGATAGTGAGCCCTGGTCCACCCCAACTCAATATGCAACAGGGCAGTGGGTGACAGGAAGAGGCAGAGGATGAACAGTGGTTGACAGGAAGAGGTTGACAAGGGCAGCAGTGTTCCCTTAGTCCTCAGAGCCCTGGTGCAACACTAAATTGTAGCTCTGCCTCTTGAAACATCATATCGAGTAAAATTCACAACTTTTGGTTGGCGTTGCGATAAAAAATCAACAAGCTCGGTCCTACTAGAAGTACAGACTATCGCCCCACTTAGTAATTTAGCTATATAATTACATTATTATATTAATGTAATACATGTCTGCAAATAAGATTGCCTTGTACAAGTAATTTGTGAGTTACTCAATCAACTGGTTGATTCAGAAACCCTAGGCCCCTCCTAGCAGTTGGGAGGTATATTATACTCCACTTACTGCATGTGTGAATAGTAGAGGTAGAATCTTTTTTTTTCATCCGATCCTGCCTTCCTTTAAGTCTGTGGTTCCCAAAATGTGTGCCTTGGCACCCTGGGGTGCCTTGGGACACTTGCAGAGGATCCCTGGTTTGGAGGTTCAAGACCAATTTAAATTATTTACGGTCAATGCATTAGGAAAAACCATGCTCGTGGCTTCTAATCATAACATATGTGGACAAAAAAAGGGAATCCTATCGCTCACCACAGACACTAAAGATGAGATACAAACACAACAAATTTACTTAAATGAATATTTATTTTTAAATATCTCAATAAGAAACTTTTGGTCTAGGGGTGCCGTGAAGAAAATTCTGATACTCTAGGGTGCCATTATTCATTATTTGGGAACCACTGGCTTTAAGCCATTAAATGTAATGAGGTGATTCACAAAGCTTATGAAATAGATGACAGCTTTCAGAATTCACCATCATCTCATTACTGTCATCCATCTCTTCTGGTATCAATTTGCTACTTTTTGACCAAATTGACCAGATATTTATATCACTGTGGTGAACTCCAGCTGCATGCTACTACTCCTGAGTATATTATTGTGGAAATTTCTTCCAACAAACCCTCTAAATAACTGCACTGAGTTTGAGGAAAAAACTTTTTTCTGTCCCGAGTGATTGGGATCTTTCCAGACTGTTGTCTTGAATTATTCATCTGTGGATACCACTGTATAGGACACTCATAGTTATTATTCAATTGCATTCTTGCCCCTGATGAAGTCATGACCATGACGAAACGTGTTGGGCCCCTAATATCGATCAAACTGAACAACTAATCGGAGCTGTATTCACTGTTGAGATTGTTCACCACATGTATTTGTATGATACCTGATTACAGGTTTTTTTATATGTCTGTACATTTTATTAAATGTTAATCAACAATTCAAAATTGTTTTACCTTCTGAAGCGCCCTCTTAAACTCTTTTTCCCTTCATTGATATGTGTCCAACTAATTGTATTGAATCAGTCCAATCAAACTTTGGTGAGCAGGTTAAAAGTCCTGCATGCAAATAACTGCAGAAGGAAAGCTTTTTGCAATAATTGGCCGATCAGATTGCATGAGGCTATGGCAATCAAATCATTTAAAAAAAAATATGTTATTTATTTATCTGTGGGAGAAATTGTCCAGAAGTATTGAAAAAATATATACCGTAAGAGAAGAATAAATAGTCTTCATTTAATGTAAGTCCAGGAAACGTGTTTATTTTCCTACATTTTACTGTCCACAATAAATGGTTATGTTTGACATTATAAATTTCTATATATTTAATATTTTTAATTACAAATTACAGAAATACTAAATACATAAGAAGATCTAGTTTCCTGAAATCCGCTAATAGAATTCAGAGATTTGGTTTTTAATAGTTATTACTACTTAGATAAAATATTTTTTTTTAAATCCCTTTCAACTAATTCCGGGACCTGTGTCTGTTATTCCATTAAGATCCACATTCTCTGTCGCACTTCAGCAGTTGTTTAATTAAACATACTGCTTGTTTATAATATAATGTTTCAGGAATACTTGTCTGAGAGAGCAGATCAAGATTGATATCAAAAGTTTCAATCTGACAGCTTAATTACATTCTTGTAGCAGCGAGAGAGACATAAAGAAACTGGTTATAGAAGAGACCTAAGCTGTGCATTTGTCTGGCGGAAATGAACGCTTGTTCTCCTTCGTCATCAAGTTCCGATATACATCGGACTATGTATGTGACCCCTTTGTAGATAAAAGCTAGGACCTGCCCTGTCCTATAAAATGTCTCAGTTTTGGAGATTTGAAAAAAGGTCAGGTTAAAATAGCCTGCAGTGAGAAATGTCTTCTACATACACCGCGATGGGACTTTATCATACAGAGAGTTTTCATTGTATTATGAAGGCACTAAGCCAGGGGAAAAAAAGACAATAACCAATTCAGGAAATCAATGTTAGCAATGGTTAAAAAAAAGACATCATTTCAATCTTAAAAAAAAAAAAACATTTTTCATGAGAAGGTTTATACGGCCATCTTGCTATGTATCATATCAATATAATCAGGCCTATATTTTTAATTATTTTCACGTTCTGCCACCAATCAATGTTTCCCAGACACTGCGAACTGCCCGCCCTGCGGGATGCTGCACCCACAGTCCGGATCCTACGCTGCCCCGCCAGCACACACCTGTGAAGAGGTGTGTGCCAGCGGTGCTTCACTGCTGGCACACACCTCCAGATTGGACCAACAGATTGTTGGTGCTAAAAAGCACCCGTGATGTGCCTCTGATGGGTACGATCCAACAGATTGAACCAGCAGTAGGTACAATCTGTAGGGTCCGACCCAATGCGCACGGGACCGCACATCGGGTTGGATAGGGTGTCAATCACATTTGATTTGGGCCGATTTCTCGGCCCGATCAGTCTGAATCAAGGGAAATCGTCCAAAATCGGATAAGTGTATGAGGCCTTAACACTACCCCCCCCCCCACACACACACACAGCCTGACCCTAATCCTGTACCCAGCTGCCTAATCCAAACCCCCTCCTCACAGCCTACTCCTACCCCCCCTTCTAAGGGCATGAACTTAACCTCCCCTCACCACAGCCTAGCATAACCTTAACCTATCCCCCACCAGCCTAACACTAAGTTCCTCCACTAGTGCCTAAACCTAACCACCCCATCCCCAGCAGCACACTAGTCTGCCCTGTATATTCACCAATTGGGATGCTGGATGTCAGTATTCCGGTGGCAGCACCGTGATCCCTTTTGAGGTTCTGGTGGCGGTCTTCAGGATACTGGTGTCGGTATATTGAATGCATCCCATTACAAAGATGTGGTACTTGTGTATTTTGGCGGCGCCCCCGATGTCCGTCGTACGATGAACGTATCGCATCGCATGCCATGTACCCGATGGCATGCGATGCGACGCGATTTTGTCCCCCTATACGATAAAAAATCGTATAAGCACCCTAATGGGTGCTTACAATGTTAAATGCACCCCCACGCCAACCCCCCACTATAAACGTGAACCCGAAGCGTGGCGAGCGCAGCGAGCCCGCGAGGGGCGGCGGTACGCGTCCTACGACCTTTTCATACCCCCACTATCCACGTCGGCGTGGAGTTGAGAATAGAATAGTGTGGCGAGCACAGCGAGCCACCGAGCCCGATGCGTGGCGAGCGGACGCGGATACCTTCACAGGTAAACGCGTCCCTTCGCGGGCTTCACAGGTATCCGCATCCCCACGCGGGGCTCGCTGCGCTCGCCACGCTTCGGGCTCGGTGGCTCGCTGCGCTCGCCACACTATTCTATTCTCAACTCCACGCCGACGTGGATAGTGGGGGTATGAAAAGGTCGTAGGACGCGTACCGCCGCCCCTCGCACGCTCGCTGCGCTCGCCACGCTTCGGGTTCACGTTTATAGTTGGGGGGTAGCGTGGGGGTGCATTTAACATTGTAAGCACCCATTAGGGTGCTTAACATTGTATAAGCACCCATTAGGGTGCTTATACAATGTTTAATCGCATCGCATCGTATGGCATTGTATGCCATGTACAATGGCATACAATTTCAAAATTGTATGCCATCGTGCATTATCGTACGATATCACGTCGCATCGCATACCATCGTATACGTTATGGTATGCAATGCGATGGGCGCCGCCAAAATACAGTACACAAGTACCAAGATGTAACCACAAGTTGTCAGCTAATCTTAAAGACATTGCAATCACTGCTCAGTGTACAGAATGAGTATTTCACTGAAACATTTTATATGAATTCCAGAAACGCGCCCATAGAGCAAGGATGGGTCCATGCTTCTTCATTTCTCATTTTCAGCCTCCTTGCTTAAATTCATCTTGCAATACAAAAAAAAAATATCTTTGATCCATTTTATATGGTAGTTGCCAACTGTAAAAATGCATGAACACACAGTTATCACATGTTTCTATTTAAGAAATTGTAGAAGCAGCATATTTGGTCTTATATTTTATACCTGCAAGTGGTACAACATTCAACAAAACTACAACTACTGTAAATACATAGGGGGGGTATTCAATGTTGGGTGTTATTGGGAAAAAAGCACCCGCCGCCTATTCAATGCTGCCATTTACAATAGCATTGAAGGACGATTTTGACAAAACAGATCCGACTTTGAAACCAGTGGGATCTGTTTTGTTGGAAAGGCCGTGGATTGTCGAATTCACTGCCATTTCTTGACAATCCACGGCTGTTTTAGCTGACACGCCCTCTTTTCGACACTCGACAGGTGGAACATTGAATTCCACCTGTCGAATTGCAGACAAGCTGGCCGGAAACATGGCCCGGGATTCCAACTGATGGGATTTGTTATTCACTGTTTTTTTGTACTTTTTACTTTGTACATTTAAAAAAAAATACATTATGATATTATTTTAATATTATCGGGACAATAAATACAACATACTGTACTTGGCTTAAAAGAATATATATTCCATCTCTACTAGCTAGCACAACCAGATGCCAATCAATTTTACTAATTAAAAACATTTCTTCATATATTATAAATTAGCAAATGTTTGCAATGTGTTACATTTCTGGGATATAAACTCCGTTAGAGAAAGACCACTCAGATTGACAGTTGTGGCATGGAGTATCAACCTGTTAGCAGGGCCGGTGCGAGGCGCCGGAGTGCCCCAGGCGGGAGGGGTGCCCCGGCGCTCAACTGCTGGGGGGGGTGCGCGCTGTCTCTGCCCGGCCGCCGGGGGTGTGTGTGTGTTTTGCGATGTCTCAGCCCGGCCGCCGGCAGGTGTGCGGTGTGTCTGCCCGGCAGCGGGGTGTGTGTGTCTGTGTGTGTGTGGTGCGTCTTCCCGGCCGCCGAGGGGGGTGGGTGGATGGGTGCTTGTGATACGGCCGTCGTGCAGCTGGGGGGGTGTTCACTCACCGAACACCTGCTCCTTCCTCCGGCTCTCCTGCTCCTGTGGTGGTAGAGCTTTCCAGCTCACTACCGCCCTCCAGTGGCCGGCGCCCTAGGCAAATGCCTAGACCTGCCTAGTGGTGGCGCCGGCCCTGCCTGTTAGAGATAATGCTTTTGTTCCTTGTCTATTTTAAGCTACTATTTGCCTGATAGATAATGTGCAGTTGCTATTTCTTTCTTTAAAGATGTGCTGATATTGTATTGGGATGTGTGTGCCCTGGTCTAATGACTTACTGTATACACATTTCTTCATTTACGCTGCAGCTTGGCACACCTGAGCATCAGGTCAGGGGAGAATTCCAGCTGCTAACAGGTGACCATTGGAGAGCAGGATAATTAAGTACTATACTATAAGCATGTCTCAGCTTAGATGACTATTTCCTTGAATTGGTGGCTTTGATCCATAAAGAGACCAGGATAGTTATAGGAGACATATGAGTTGAAAACTATAGTGTAAGATGTACAGGTCTGTGTGAAACATGTGCTATCTTAACTGTAGAATTGGCTACTAGTGCTACCATCATGAGAATTTAATGAGCAGTAAACAGATGTAGATCAGCACTAACACACACACACACACACACAGTGCCGGAACTTTTGGGTGGCGAGCCCAGGTGCAAACATGTAATTTGGGAAACCTTCCTCAACCCCAACCCAAGGTTTGCAATATGTAACACAACAGTGGGTGCCAGGGAGAGGAAGAGGATGACAGTGAGATGCAGGATTAAGCAGAGTGTAATAGGTAAAAACAGTGGCTGACAGTGTGCAATGCCCCCAGTGCATTGCACACGCTGCACTAATGGCGACCGAGCATTTTCTGGGTGTCGTCCGGACCACAGAGGAGTGTCCACACTATTTGAGAGGGGGCTTCGTGACATCACAGCACCTACGACCTCAACAATGGCCACCCTACCACAGTAGTACCACTGGCTTCACAGCTAGGCTGTGCAGCCAGGGGGCCGCTGGTAATGTACTAATGGATGTAAATGATATATTTTGCTTTTTGTGTATCCCAACCCATGCAATGGCATTGGGTTCACATCTATCAGCCCTATGTATTTGTTTGGCAAATCTTAAATCTGCAAACAATGTCGTTCCAGCCCAAAGCTCCCACAAATGACAAGATGTGCATAGAACTCCATGTTTTTGGTTTCGGTTCCAATTCATCACTGTGTTTTCATATTGGCAAAGCCATCCTAAAGTGTTTTGGTTCTGATCTCGTTTAGGTTTAAAATGTAAAAAACTAATTGATTACCATTGATAAAAATCAATAAACACAGCTAAAACACCAGCTGAAATCATGCAACATATGTAATCCAAAACTCAAACCGGTTCGAATAAGGTATTGTCTTGGGATCCGGATTAGGATTAAAAATGATTTTTTTAGCAATTCTACCAGAACAAATGATAATGCACAAAACAAATAAGTAGCAATTATAAATTCCTTTATATCTATATTTTGTCTAAACCATCCTGAACATGAAATGATAAATGATAAATAAAACAATACCATATCCTATACCATATATTGTATATTCAGGAGACAAACATTTCATAACGATATGCCATAGCTGTCCAGTATAGCATTTTAATAGCTCTTTACAGTGAACTAAAATGTATAAAATGGTGCTAATTTATAGCTGCAATTACATGTAATTTGCATAAATTGCATATTCTAAATTAGCCAAATACTTAATCATGTAAACTTCAGTGAGAAATCAATCTAACGGGCTTTTAATTGGTTTAACGGGATATAGTTTATATAGATTTAAAGTGTAGTAATGTGGACAGTAATGTCAGTAAACACAACCACATTGCTAAATTATTTTTGACTACCCTACATATATATAAGAACATACTCACATACCTCTATAAGCACATACACACATACAAATAATAAAGGATGAATTTCCTTTTTTTGGAATAGAAATATAATTTCACAATTCATTTGCAAAATGTTAAATACTATAACTATAATGTTATATAAATGATAATATCATGAAGCCTATTGGACGCATTCTGCAAAATGTATGAGGGGATGATGCCACTGGACTCCCCTACCCCCCGCAATGGCTACTGCACACAGAAGCACCATGAGGGGGTGTATGTGTCACCCGCTATTATGTTGCTAACAACATAATAAAAATATATATATATATAAAAGGATGGGATGAGTTCTTACCCCTAAGGGTATTTGGAGCCAGCAAGGGATGGTAAGTGGCAGGGATGCAGTCCGGAAGTGCCCCCTGCAGTGGCCCGAAAAATACCGTAGTACTTCGTAGGTTCACCCAAAAAAAGTCCAATCAGGCACTGCCGCCAATGCGTTTCGAGCATCAGGTGCTCTTCTTCCAGAGCAACCTAAGGTATTTGGGGCCACTGCAGGGTGCACTTCCGGACTGCATCCCTGCCACTTACCATCCCTTGCTGGCTCCAAATACCCTTAGGGGTAAGAACTCATCCCATCCTTTTAAAAAATATATTTTTTATCATGTTTGCAAAATACATTTTTATACATATTTTTAACTCTATCTCTGGCGCCTGGTATCATCACACCAACCCATCTTCATTTTATTCCATGTCTGTCACCTTCAAGGTGCCCCCCCCCCCCCCAGTCCTGGTGCCCTAGGCTGCAGCCTTACCAGCCTATTGGTCAATCAGGCAATGTTGGTGCAGCACATGTTGTGTACACAAGCATACACACCACTTGTGACCGAAGGTATGTAACTGGGCAGTAACGGGCGATCCTATGTAGGTAATGTTCGGTGAGCTGGTGGAATCCGGTCTGTGCAGAAATACACCTGTTCTCAGGCACATGTTTTAGCACCAAAGAGGGAAGTTGCAGGTGTGTTCTGATACTGATGGGCCGTGTAGTGTAATGGTTAGCATCACTACCTCGCAGCACTGTGTGGCATTTGTATGTGCTCCCTGTGCTTGTGTGGGTTTTCTCCAGGTATAGGAGCTCATTAAGGTTCATTGTCACCATTGCGAATTTGCAACGGTGAGCGATGTTTCACAACTGTGCATTGCATAAACATTTATACGCATGTGCAGCCGCTTAGTGCGAGCTGCCATGGCGAAATTGATTATTCGAAAGCTGCTCGCACACAGCACTGCGGGTGGGGGGCGTGGGGAGGCAAGCCATCGTCGCAGCCATGGGAACGCCCAATGTTTCATAATTGTTCCAATGAAAACGTTGGGCATTCCCATGGTAATTTTCCGATACCGCGGATGTGGGGGTCGTGCAGCTGATGTCAGACACCAGAGAGGTGTCTTACATCTGCAAGCACTGCAGAAATCATTTCATGGTCATCGACCATAGAATGATTTCCTCCGCGCACACAAGCTGCAAATGTATGTTTATGCAAAACATCTATTCGCTTGCGTGCAGGAAAAATCGGCGTGCGAGGGGGGGGTGGATGGTCATGCGGGTGTCGTTTGGTTGACTCGCGAATCAACCTGAATGACCTCCGATATGAATAGTGCAACATAAATAACTATTAGTAAATAGTGATGGTTGGTATCACACCATGCTTACAGATAGGGTCTGTCCACCAGCAAGGATGCGTACAAGTCTGCGTCTTGGCGAATTTACACTTTTAGTGCCAAGCACGTAACGCAATTGCAATCAACTTGCATTCAACCCTCTGCCAGCACATCCGAGGCCAGTAGACGTCCTAGCAATTTAAAAAGCTACAAATTGTACGTGGGAGTTTCCATCTCTCTAAATAAAACACGTTTCCTGCATCCAACATCTTATTCTCTAACTCTAAAGTCACCTTTCTGTCCAATTTATACAAATCATGTATAACAGAAAGAAAGCATGTGTGTCTTAACACAAGCATAATGGTGCGTCCTCTCTCTGTATATATGTATTTATAAATGCAACGCCAGTTACTGAGCAATCTCCGCAACACAGCATACATCTCTAGGCATCACCCCGAGTAACACATTTTTCAATAATACACTATGCACATAAGTAAATACTAGAAAAAGCAGCACAGATGAACCCATTAAATAGATGCAGTAAGCTGTGATCAGTACAAGCTTTCTGTTACGTACCTAATTATCTGTGTTTAGATTTGTTTATAGAGCTGAGGAGACGAAACATTTTTTTTCCTCTTTTCTTTTTTTTTTTTAATTTTTTATCCAGATGTGACATTTCTTTTCTGTCACTTACTTATCTGGCAGAACTCAACTCTGCTTTTCAACTTCTTTTTTCTGCTTTTATCACACTGCTTACCCCCCAAATACCTCATGTTTTCATGAGATGTCGTTCGTTGAGAAAACATGTCAAATTCAAAAGCACAAATCTTACCATAGAGTGGGGAACAAAACCCGCTAACAACTGTTACCAAAGCCGATCCCTGGAAACCAACCTACAGAACATTTTAGATGTCATGCAAGAGAATATTAATTAGCATCAACATCTTTAGTAGGAATATGGTTCTGATCATGGAAATAGCAGCCACATTTCGTTAACCCAAGAAAGTCCTCTTGGTTCATTAATATTGGTATTAACTATTTAACCATTTTATGATCATGGAAATAGAAGCCGCATTTCGTTAACCCAAGAAAGTCCTTATGGTTCATTAATATTTTACTTTTTATGTTATTAACTATTTAACCATTTTTAGTAGTTTTTAAAGCGTAAATGTAGGAGACCGCACATAGAGACCATGTTTACACAAATACATTGTACAGGGATTAGTTTAATGAAGACGATGTAGGGAAGGTTTATCGTTGAGGATCACCCATGGAAACATCTAATGGGGTAATTGAATATATTGCTGAGAAATCTATCTCATTTCATTCTTAATCACAGCAGCTGGAGATTTTGTTTTGGATCATATTAAGTTGTCCCTGGAGTCTTTATAGACCTAAAATGTAGATGTTTAATCCAGTAGGGAACACGATCTCTGTTTAAATTAAGCCAGAGTTCTGTAAGAAACTTAGATACTGCAGCTGGATACCTTGACTACTCAAGTGTGGAACCAAATGGTACTTACTGGCACGTTTAAGGAATCAGTGCTTCATTACCGAGGTATATTATTGGTAATGGGTTATTCCTTCATCCCACTGCCCCATCCCACTGTTCATTTAAGTGTTTTATTGTCATCTGTAAAGTTTTAACAATAGGAAACCAGATTTATGGCTGCCGATTCACAGAGCGCATGTTTTGTTAATCAATGTGCATTCTTTTTATCTTTATATATATAAAAGGCTACATCCCCTTAACCTTTTTGAGATGAAGTACAGCCAGTGACCACTAGAGGCCACTCAACAGGCCAAATTACTCCTTAACAGAAAGTGAAACCCAAATGATATGTTTCAAAACTTCCTGGATATAAGCATAGGGAGCTGCGAAGACAGAGCTGTCATTTTGACGGGCTTGTAACTAGTATGGTTATGATTACACTGCCTGATTGAGAGTTGTACCCAACGCCGATGTTTTCACAGTCGATACATCTGGGTCACACTGCGCACACGTCAAGGTACCATAGAGATGACGCTCACAGTGGGGGTGTATTTGTGAAGTGATTTACAAAGGGTTGGTTGGGAGAGGAAGCGTTGAGTGGAAGCAAAAATATCCGGCGTGTTATGAACATATTCAGAGGGTATCTCAGCCTACAACCTTAATCCCGTACAAAAAAACAAAAACATGGTGCCAGCCTCTTAAAAAACACGCGGTCATTATGGGCGATTATCAAAGCATATTAGATTAATGCTGCATCTGTGTATGTAGATGCTGAAATATGCGAGACTACCAGTTGGCATCTCAGTCCATTTTCAGGTGGCCGCAGAATAAGAATATTTTGCACGGTAATTGCATCTGGGATCACAGCTGTGAATGCAATCATCTCTGAATCAGGACCGCAGTGTCTGTTGGAGTGCAAAATAGGGACTTGTCCAGTGGAAAGAGGTAAGCTGATAATCAGGGGAGTTTAGTGCATATGTATATTCGGTACTTATTTCCTAGCACGGCGCCCGCGATTTTGATTGTATTGATCGGGTCGGAAAAATCGCGTCGATCACATCGCATGCCAACCAAATCGCATGCGATGCGATCGACGCGATCGACTCGATTTTTACATTGGAATCAATGTAAAATGGTCCCTGAGACCCGATTTTACAATGATTTCAATGTAAAAAGCCCCAAAACCCCCCATTTTAATAGAAAACCATGTTTTAAATGCCCCCCCCAATGTTAACGCCACCCCACTATTGACGCCAACCCGAAGCGTGGCGAGCGCAGCGAGCCCGCGAGGGGTGGCGGTAGGCGTCCTCCGACCTTTTCATACCCCCACTATCCACGTCGGCGTGGAGTTGATTTTATAAAGTGTGGCGAGCGCAGCAAGCCACCGAGCCCGAAGTGTGGCGAGCACAGCGAGCCCCGCGAGGGGACATGCATAACTTCACAGGTACACGCGTCCCCTCGCGGGGCTCGCTATGCTCGTTACGCTTCGGGCTCGGTGGCTTGCTGCACTTGACACACTTTATTAAATCAGCTCCACGCTGACGTGGATAGTGGGGGTATGAAAAGGTCGGAGGACGCGTACCGCCGCCCCTCGCGGGCTCGCTACGCTTCAGGTTGACGTCAATAGTGGGGTAGCGTTAACAATGGGGGGGCATTAACCATACTTTATAACCATACTCAATGAGAAATTGGCCATATTGGCCCATTTCCCATTGTCCCCTATGTAAAATCACGTTGATCGCATCGCCGTCGTGTTCAAACCGATTTTGACTTGAAAAATAATTTAACATTATTCTCTATGGGAAAATCGCATTGATCGCGTCGGTCGCATTGCGGCCCATTATATTGGGCTGCGATGGACGCGATCAATGCAATTTTCTCTTTCACTGGCATATTAGCAGGTGATTGACAGAAAATCGGGTCCATCGCGTTGATTGTATGCCTTAAGTACCTTACACTTAAGGCATACAATCTATGAGACGGGCGCCGTGCTAGGAAATAAGTACTGTATATTCATACATATCTACAATGGGTGCAAGGTGTGTGGTGCCCGCACCACATGCTCTGCACCAGGGTTCAAACGGGAATCCACAGAGCAGCCCCACACTGAGATGCCCACATAGACAGGCTGACAGCCCTAGGCAGAGACTGATACGTCAACCAAAACATAACAACGCAGCATATACTTCTGTTATTTGCTTTTACTCAGCGAAATAAACCAATAACGTCTAATATTGGGCTTACATGCCATTTAATATAGGATGAACAAACAACAGTAAGCTGCTGTGTGTAGAATAATATTCAGTTCGGTATTCTCTCATTACACGTATTTCTTGTGCCGCTCTATTCCGGTGTTTTGGTTGAAGTGAACGCGCAGACATTTTGTTGTGTCACACAAAGCCTTGTGCTAATATATTACTAGAACTGTCACTTTGAGAAGGAAATGGTGCTTTGATTTTCCTGTTCATTTGTCATGACAATAAGAGAGCGAGGAAGAAACATCCTGTTTATAGAACATATTTTATTTTCTGGGTCTCTGGGGTGTGTTTGTGCGAAGAATGAGAGTATTAATTGTAGATTAGCACTAATCCTGTTCTGCTCACAGAAGATCTGTCTATAATGTTGTCTGATTACAATCAGTATGTTGTTTTCTGGCACGGGTAATTTTCTCCCCTTTGATACAATGAGAGAGCGCTGTTTCTCTTCTTCCTGGCGACTATTATTTGAAGACGGCAAATGACTTCTCCAACCATCAGATGCAAATAGGGATGGTGAGTATCAGCTGCAGTTTCATTTAGGATTCTAGTGAATAAAAGAAAAAAAATGTCAGGGACAGTTATATTTACTTATATGTCTGGAGCGATTGAGCTACTTCTACACATACCTCCCAACATGACCCTCTCCAGGTGGGACACATTGCTCAATAAAGAAGTCCAGGAGCACTGCATTGTGTCCCTCCTGGAAAGGGTCATGTTGGGAGGTATGCTATAGCTTTTTTATCCAGAACATCCAGAACATCTAACACATTTTAGGATGAATCCCGGACCAGGGAAGGGTCCAATCCTAAAAAATGTTAGATGTTGTGGAGGACAAAGCAGCAATATGACTTGTGTTACTAATTATACTGTAATAAATTTTAAAGAAGCAGAAACTGACAGAGATCAAGAGTTGTGTCCAGTAGTTACTGAAATACCTTATAGTTATGCCCCAAATCACCTTCTTATTTAGTTGCACCCACGGCTTACTGGTAATGCTCAATCATATCAGACTTTGTAAGATAAGTAGAATTGGGCCAGGATATTACTTGGATGGGAAACCACCTGGGAACACACAGGCAGTGCCGGATTAACCCTTCGGGGGGCCTGGGTCACTTGGGGGGAAGGTGTCCTCCCACCTGTCAATACTGGCCGCAACCTGCACAGGAGAATATTACACAGAGTAAAGGCGGTATAAACTTGGTCAATGATCAACTGCAGGGGGGGGGGGGGATAAATAGAAACATAAATATATATATTTCAGGAACTTCTCTAGGTCACGGGGGCATAATTCCACCTGTGTATGTATGGTGGACTTGGTAAATCGGGTGGGTACTTCTGTGGAGACTGGAAAGAGAAAACAAGCACCTGATAGTGTATTATTAAAAAACACCACCATAACGAGATGCAAAGAGGTGTTCTGCGTATGATATTAGCTTAGTGTGGACGTAGAATTTGCGTTAACGGTCTGTGTGGGCCAATCTCCCACACTGTATTCCTTCTCTCAATGATATATTCAAAGCTAAGCTATAAAAAATATATATTTTAGTTATACAAGAGAAAAATAAATACTTGGGTTTTGGGGGGTAGGGACAATAAAAAGAGAGGTGGGGACAGAATAAACATGCTGTAAAATGTGCAAATGCAATACATATATTCTGACCCACTGAGAGTCTTTTAGGATACAAAAAACAAGCTGGAAAGTGTACTTATAGTAGCTCTTAATGTCGTCTGAGTCCTTTACCCAAATAGGGATGCCTTTGGCAAAATAGGGGGAAACAGTATCAGTCCAACAGCTCAATAGCCCAGAGGTTTGCGGAGGGTGCCGAGGTTTTTCATCCCGATGTCAACTTCTTCAAGGGGAGCAGAGTAGCTTTAGCTCCCTATTCTCCACATATATATATATATATATATATATATATATATATATATCAGGGAAGTGGGGGGTGATTGGGGTGCGCTACCTAGTATAGAAACTGTACCTCCCAATAAAACATTACAATTTCAAAACAGAATACACATTTCTAAAAGAGTGTTCTTGTATTTGAGGATGTTCCCAATGAATAAGCTCAGTCCATCTCTGGGTAAATAGTTCTTTTATTGGTGAAGAAAACCCCAGGGTTTCTTCACCAATAAAAGAACTATTTACCCAGAGATGGACTGAGCTTATTCATTGGGAACATCCTCAAATACAAGAACACTATTTCAGAAATGTGTATTCTGTTTTGAAATTGTAATGTTTTATTGGGAGGTACAGTTTCTATACTAGGTAGCGCACCCCAATCACCCCCCACTTCCCTGATTACTACACCGTTCCTCACTAACAGGAGGAATTTTGGTGGTGCTGCACACACAACCCAGCGCAACTCAGAGTCAAAAACCCTTTCTTCTATATATATATATATATATTATATATATATTACCACATGAAAAGCCTGTGTTTGTCCCTCTTAACCTTACTCTGTAGGAGCCCTGATAGGCTCAGCGCTGCCTCTTATTAAAAACCCTCCCATGATGAGGCCGCTGCTGTTCTCCATGGGCCTGAGAAGCATATGATGAGCTCCACCATGCAGAGCTCAGCACAAGCCTCTCAGCCTCTGACCTCTTGTGCAAAGTCTCATGGGACTTAGTCAGCTCCCAGTAATGCACTGCACACTTGTGCAGTCAGTGTGCCTTGGCTCCCGATGCTCAGCACCATTAATCATTGTCACATTGGCAGATAGGTGAAGCTGCAGCACTACCCCACTCCCATGCACAGAACCTTTAGCTAAAAAAGGCTTCCACACTGATGAAACCAAGTGAACAATGATTTAAACCTTCATACACACTTCCCCTCTTGGGAAATAATGCTTTAAACCAGGTATGTCCAATCCCATCATGCCTTATTATAGTATTCTGGGCTGTGTAGTTTCACAACAGTTGGATGGCCACAGGTTGGACATTCCTGATTTGAACCATGGATAGTGAACCTTTCGCCCTCCAGCTGTTGGTGAACTACACATCCCAGCATGCCCTGCTACAGTTTTGCTATTTGGCCATGTTAAAACTGTTGCAGGGTATGCTATGATGTGTCGCTCACCAGCAGCTGGAGGGCCAAAGGTTCCCCATCCCTGCTTTAAACCCTATAATTGTGACTGGAGACCTAATTCAGACCTGATCTCAAGGCTGCTAATTGTTAGAGCCCAACGTTCATGTTTACACCGCCCCACCAGAGTGAAATCCTGCACCGTGCAAGACTGCAAAATGCTTAGTAGGGCTTGCACAACTATTGCACGCCTGCAAATTGCCGCAAATCTGGTGAATGATTTGTCCAGTGTGTGCAGCCTGTGCTAAGTCCAGGACTTACTTGGCGGCTGCAATAGAAATAGACTGTTCAGGGCCAGAACTGACGTTACACACCAACACCTGAAACGCCTGGTCATCCCTGTGTTTTCCCTGCCACTCCCAGAAAATGGGCGGTTACCACTTCCAAACACCGGCTCCATGTCAACTTACGAATGGCCAACGATAAAACTACTACGGCCGTATGCATGAGCAGTCTATTAATAATCGCCCTGCCTGATAATTCGCCGGACTTATTATTGTGTCTAAATAAATCTGTCCATTTCGTAGTTCTCTTGTATTTATATGGTAATTAGAGCTCCCCAACAGAGTATTTTTTCTCTTCTTTCTTGTATACATTGATATATGCATGGACTCAGGGGAGCATCACTGATAGTCATCCCGGGTGCCGGACGGGGTCCCGACAGTCGGGATCCTGACAGGCATTTACCCGACGTCGGGATCCGACTGTCAAAACACAGACAGCCCGGTTCCTGACAGCCACCTGCTATTTTCCCTCATGGGGGTCCACGGCCCGCAAGGGGCTTGGGTGCGCTCACCATGCGGTCTGGGTCCGGTCAGTCGGGATCCCGACATCGGGATAATGACTGTCGGGATCCCAACTGTCGGACCTCTGTACCACACCCGTCATCCCCCAAGTATCTTCCAGATAAAATCTACCAATTCTTCACAAACTTTAGCATTTTCGGTTCTCTCCATTCTCTGCCTCAGAAAAGAAGAGTTCCTTCTGTTGCCAAACAGTGGGGCCTTAGGGGCAAATGCAGAATTTTTAATGGGGGGGGGGGGGGGGGTTCCAAATCAACCTTTGGTTTAAAAAAATATATATATAAAAAATATATATATATATACATATATGTATATATATTGGGGCAGCACGGATAGTGTAATGGTTAGCATTACTGCCTCACAGCGCTGAGGTCATGGGTTCTATCCCCACCATGGCTCTAACTGTGCGGAGTTTGTATATTCTCTCCGTGTTTGCGTGGGTTTACTCCGGGTACTCCGGTTTCCTCCCACAATCCAAAAATATACTGGAAGGTCAATTGGCTTCCAACAAAAAAAATTAACCCTAGGATGTCTGTGTGTGTACATGTGGTAGGGAATACAGATTGTAAGCTCCACTGGGGCAGGGACTGATGTGAGTGTTCAACTATACTCTGTAAAGCATTGCGGAATATGTATGTGCTATATAAGAAACTGTTAATAAATAAATAAATAAATATATATGAAGATGTCACCTTGAAGACAAAATCGGTTGGATGTTCCTTCCTATTGCCAAACTAGATATATTTTTTATACATTTTCAACTATCTCTAGTCCATATGTATAGTCTGAAAGATTTTTTAGTATAATATTTTTAATACTGTCAGGTTAGTTTTTAAGTGATGGGTCGCAGAATCTCTATTGATTGTTCACATATCTCGATTTTAAGTAACTTACCATTGCTTTTTACTTAGAGAATGACTGACACCCTCCAAAAGTAAGGGCTTATTACTTTTTAAAGATATTCATCCTTATAAAATAATAAAATACACCGATCAGATGAGAGACCACTGATTGGCTAAGGGAATTCTCTCACCAGTCACCAGTCTTTTAAAAATATATTTTTTAATTCACCAGCTGCTTCCCGCCCTGCCACCTGGCCCTGCCACCTGACAAATGCCGCTACTAGTGATAACCCACTGCGAGTTCACCGCCGACCGAACCCCACAGATGGCTGGACCCCACTGCCTGCCCCCTGCCAGCTCCCCATGAGTTTTTTTACATGCAATAATTCACATGTAAAAAAGGCACACCGTAAGCAAGCCTCCCGGGGAGCTGCCGGGGGAACTCATGGGCATATTTTGCCGACTTGTCAACAATGGCACTACTGCCCAAGTGGTCACTACCTACAGCATTTAATAGTGCTATAAAAGTCCTGTGCCCATTGCTTATGTTATCGTGCTTATTTCCCTACTCTCTCAGAGAGTCCAGGAAATCCCAAATTTCGTTCTTCTGGACTGGCGCAGTATATAACCCTTCCCAGATCTGTCCAGCTGCAATTTATTAAGCGATGTTCTGCCTCAACAAGATCCAGCCTTGTTGGACAAGAAAAGTAGCATGTCCATTCAGGCTTACATGCCGGGCTTAGGGAAGAGTAATGGGGGTGGGTTTTGATGTGGCCCCTACTCCTGTATAGATTGTCAGAAGGATACCAAGGTTGGAGCCACCAATGATGAGGTCCGTGGCTGAATGTAAGTGTGTGAAACAATGTAGTACTGGGGCTGTAATGTGTCAAAAGAAAACCAGTTCTCTGCGTTTTTACACATTTTTAAATGTATCAAAAATGGATAGTTGTTTTTTTTGTGCAGAAGATATTGACAGCATTTTCTTGCGTTACCCTATAGTCTGTGGGCTTCTTACCACATCGCTCACCGGCCCAAATGGTCAGGACAATTTGCCAGTTCCCATCATAGGATGCCAGTTTAAACTCATAACATGGGCTTCTATGGTGAGAACCGCCCATAGACGCCCATGTTAATTTCTTAACATGGAAGTCTATGGAAAATCACACTGCCTATCAGGCGTGGAGCTCCTATGGAGCTTGCTCCTGATAGGCTGAGGTGAGTCACATTGACTGACATCAGTGGAATTCCCCTCAGTATCAGGAAGGAGCTGAGTATGCTTTACATGGGTTTTATGTGGGTTTTTTTTTTAACCCCTTGGGTGCCCACTTGGACTGAAGAGGACCAATCTACACTGCGAGAGCTGAGTGGCCATCGTGACGTCTATCTTGGAAACTCCTGGCAGAGAGCAAGCACGAGCGGTATAACATCTCCCCTGGAACCTTGCGAGACGCCGGCTGTCCGGAGAACCAGGAGGTCCCGGGAAAACATCTGAAGCGGTGACTATACCTTGTGGATTGCAGCATTGCCAGTGAGGATTGTATATATATCTAGTGGTATTCAGCCCACTGCTGAGGTCAAACTCGGTACGAGTCCTTTTTATTGAGTGTTTTTTACCTTGTTTTTTTAAAAATAAAAAAACTTTATTGCACTATTGGGCGCCCCCCTCTATCTTTCCATTTCATATAAATATATATATATATATATATATATATATATATATATATATACTGTATATGCATGCAATATGCATGTACCCAAAAATAGTCCGGGTTCCCATACCTGTTGGTGTAGGATGTAAGGCACTCGCCAATATAACAAGTATAAGAAACTATGTTATAAAATCAAGTCCGTGCTTTAAGAGCCGAAACGTCTGGGCATAATAATAGATGTTCAAGTGTCTTCAAATGAATCGTCTATGCTGGAATAAAGGAAACAACTTTCTGATTATATAACATAGTTTCTTTGAGTATTGGTTCTGTGGTGGGACTACACGTCCCAGTGAGCCCTTTAATGCCCCACATGCAGGGATGTGGTTCTCCAAGTCCCTGCATGCAGGAGAGGCTAACTGGGACTTTTACTTTCTCAGCAGAACCCCATAATTAAATGTTTACTCTTCATTTTACACAAAAGCTATCAACCTAGCACCCCCCCCCCCCCAAGGGGTCCCCAGCCAAAGAGGTAATGCTTTGGTCGTAGGACCTTACATAATAAGTGTCCCCTGGCTGTGGCATTACCCTGACGGCTGCTGGACCCCGGTGCTGGTTACAAAAATATGGTGGACCCTTACTTTTTTGTCCCTTGCATTTTTTAACCAGGACTGGTCCAAGAGCTGGAGTTTGAAATACAGGGGGACCCCAGTTGTTTTGTCCCCTCTATTTTGGAAATTAGGACAAGCATAAAGAGCCTGGTGCTGAATATACTCGTGGGAGGTACCCCACGCTGTTTTCTAAAAAAAATTATTTAATTATTTATTTTTTCTTAATTTTACACAGAGAAGCATACACGGGTCTCACTGATCCATGTGTGCTTCCGCAAATACGGATGGAAAATGTGGTCTATTTTCATTCACCAACCGTTCTAGCTCCTTAGACATAACCGTGTATGCACCGGCTCCTTTGAACAGGTACAAACTGGTACATTTGTTCCAAGAGACGTAGCGAGGGTGGCTCCAATCGAAGATATAGAGGCATAGAGCAGTGGGTGAGGGAGGGATATAGATGCACAGGGCAACTGAGGAAGGATATCGAGGCTTAGTACTGCTTCTCCTTTGTATGTAGAGCAGGATCAGGAAGAGGAGATAGAGAGCGCGGATTATTTGGGAAGTATGGTAGAAATACTAGTAGCTAGGTGTTATATGTAACAAAATGAGAAGTTATAGCATGATAGAATGGAGATCGCTGGGTATAAGAGGAGTGATTAAATATATAAATAAAAATAATTATAGGGAACATTTGCAGGGAATACATGACACCCTATGACAACTCTCTATTTGCCTGAGACACTACACAGCATAGAAGCTGATATCCAGCATGACAATTATAAAATCTGTGCAAGAGAATGTCTGCTAACATATATTGAACTTCAACATTTTAGATATATATATTAATAACTTATACACATAAATCTATCATAAAATTCACACTGCGTTATTATGAATTTCCTATAGATTAATATTTCCCTAACACGGTAACTTCATTGCCAGTATTTATTTTTAATGCACGCTTTACACATAGCTCTGCAATTATCCTCAGACTAAAAGAGTATAATTTCTCTGTAAAAGATTTGGTGGAATGGAACTGCAGAGGCTTAGCACAGGAGTGAATGAATGTCATTTCTAGTCTTGTTGATAACTACCTAGGGAGTAATGGATTCTGGTATCAGTCACAGAGAAGAACCGGTAGGATTACAGGGCTGTAGTATGTACATATTAATCCAGGGCTTATATGTGGATGGTTCAATAAGTAAGGTGACTCTTAGTGTAATGTTCTCTTTTTCATTCTAATTGCCTGACAGGTCCCTGCAGCTGACGGCCATTAGACTACGCCTCATACAGTGTTGACCCCGTCACGAAGGGCCAACCGGGGGGAAATAGAGGCCCTTGTTTAGGGGTGTGGCAAGTTTACAGAGGGGGGTGTGACCAGCTGCCACAGATGTATAGCTAACCATTAGAGAGAGCATGGTTTTGGCCTCCTCCTCCAGCGGTCACATTGCATTTTGGTACATGACGTTATCAAGTTGATGTTATCAGTGAAGAGGGCCGAGAGAGGTATGGTTGTTTAGGTAAGGCCCACTGCACTGCTTTGCCCAGGGGACCATACATTTATTAAAATGGATCTGCAAAGAGGTGGTGGTGGTGGGGGGGGGGGGGGGGGACCTAGGGGGCTAACTGGTGGATTTCCCTGAGGGCCAGTTCAGCCCTGGTCTAATATCAGTCATGCTGTCCCTGTGAAATGGTGGAGCTGGTGGAATAATGGTCATACATTGAGGGAGATAGTGTGATTGGATTTATGCATGTGAAGGGCACATCAACATCTGAAATTTATCACCATCACCAGCTGGCTGATGTGTTATGTGTTATGTGACCTCGGAAACAGGTTTGTTGCACGGCCTGTGGTGAACATGCTTGGCTGGCCAGATCGTTGCTCATTTTGAACGTCTGTCCTGTCATTATCAAAGGGGCAGTAAGGATGGTGAAGTGGTTAGGTCACTGCACTGAGGTCATGGGTTCGATTCCCACCATGGCCCTAAGTGTTCAAAGTTTGTATATTCTCCACGTGCTTGCTCCAGGTTCCTCCCACAATCCAAAAATATACTGGTAGACTAATTGGCTCCCAACAAATGAACCCCAGAATGTATGTGTGTGCCTGTACATGTGGTAGAGTAAGGAATATAGATTGTAAGCTCCTAAATAATAAAGGGGCCAGATCGTTGCTCATCTTGAATGCATGTCCAAACCCAACCTGATTCCAGATGCTCTTCTTATTTCATGGTGCTAATATATGGATAATGCTATGTGGTCAGTGAAAATATCACTTATTTTAATAATTTTTTAGTTGTTCGGATTCAGACAATATACTGTGAGATTTATCCTGTAAATTGTCACGGGGACTCAACATGGACAATTGACTGACAGAATAACATTGGTGTTAAAGGTTTTCCTCTGCTGTAAGAATATAGCTAACTTAATCAAGAGAGTGATCAGAAAGCCTCTGATGGAATTGATGGGTCACACAATGCTATAGCTTCTTTGTGTTGTTGTCTAGGAGATACTTTACAGTACAGTATGAAATGTGACATTTTCCAATCTCAGGAAAATAATATGTAATGGGAACCTATAATACTACTGTCACAGAGTCTGAACCGTTGGCTTAGCAATGCATTGTGGGTGTTTAATGTGGCCAAACAGTTAATGAACTGCTGTCATTTCTGATTACTCAAAGATAAATATTCAACAGTGCCATGGAGACGTGTTACCGCATAGATCACTGTGCTGATGGTCATCATTACAGTTACAGGAGCTGATTTGGTTATACCTAGGCTAATGAGTATTCTATTATCAGTATTTTATCAGTCAGTTCCCAATGGTATATTATTATTTTACTTACATCTCTAGTAGGTAACTAGTCATTCCTCATTCCATATTTTTCTTTTTTTTTTCTTCTCTGGGCTACTTTTAATTATATAAATTTTGAAGGGTTTTATGGACTACCATGACAACCACAGGTACATTACAAAATAATGCAGTGAGCAGGGAGCCACTATTACCAGCACCACCCGTCGCCAGCGTGACCCGTCACCACTCTTTCAGGAGGACCCACCGCTGCTCCGTCAGTTGGACCCGCAATGTCTAGATCAGCGGGCTAGCCGCCACTTTATCAGGGGACATGCAGCAGCTGTATCAGTGGGCCCCATCACCACTCCATCAGCGGGTCTGATTTGTGCCTCCCTCATCACTTTCTTCTGGATCCGCTCTTGGGCATGCCTGTAGTCTGGGTTTGATGTTATCATATTTGATTGGAATCAGTGACGTATTTATGATGTGTGCTGTGGATGCGGAGCACATGTTGTCCCACATTGTACATTCTGCAGTCATGTTCAGTCCTTACCTCTGTAGAGTCTTGTGTCAGCATTAACTGCAGAAACCACTGAGAAAATTGAGTGGTTGCCATTTTCAGGGCAAATAATACACATGCACTAATGAAAAATCTCCCTCACAAAATGTCCGCCCCCTTACAGTTTTTTAAGTATGCTAGAGGAGGCAGCGGCCTCCTCTAGCATCCTTAAAATGGTCTGCTGTTAGGGGGTGGACATTTTGTGAGGGAGATTTCTCATTAGCAGCAAGTGCCGAGCCAGGAAGAGAGCCAGGACTGTAGACAAATAGATCTGCATGTCCCGGTTACAGATGCAGCTGCAAGCGGCAATAGGGGTGGGGGGGTTAACTTTTCTTTAGGGGGCGCTATTTTTGTAGTTATGCCACTGCCTAGAGTAATATTTCATTGTATATTTTTTTTATTAATCTGCTCTTTATTAACCACCGAACAATTTAAAAATGAGCAAAATAAATTCCAAAATACATTTTGGTAATACTATATTTTAATAACTTTACAATAAAAAAATGGGACAATTTTAAATAATATAGTCAGAAGAAATTCTTTCTTAACCTTGAAAATTAGACCATAGTTCAATCCATCTAGATGAAATAGTACTCTTCAAGTTTATTATAATAGAATCTCACACTTCTTTTAAAGAGCAAATTATTTTTATAGAAATTGTACATGATAAAATATTTGCACGAAAGATGTCAAATAAATAGTCCAAAGACTTTATGAAATGTTCTTGATCAGATGTAATAAGATATATTTTTATCCTGCCGCCAGCATATATTTAATCCAGGTTTTAGAAAAAGATTTCAATTTAGCTCTTTCTCCAGTTAAAGGTATAAGTCCCGTGACGCACAAATTGTATTTCACTTGATATTCAACCTTCATGGTCTCTTGAACAAAAGACAACATCACTTTCCAACATTTCTGTATAACAAGAAATAACTATATAAATGGGATAAGTCAACAAATATGTAATTGCCCTCATGACATTTGTTATCTGATCTTAGAACACCTTCATGCTTAATATGGAATGCATAATAAGCTCTATACAATATTTTATAATGTTTTTCTCTGACGAAATGATTCCCAAAAATGAGTTTAACTACTCAATAGTTATAATGAAGCCATTTATAAAATACTCAAACTTAAAAACAAAACATAACATTTATTTGAAATATAATTTAAAGGACAGTAATACAATATATTGTTTATAATTGTCCAGCGATTTAATACAATGGTGGATAGAATGTGGTTACAATGTTTTTTGAACCATAGACATGAAAGAAATTTAAATGAAAAATTCAGAGGACATTTATTAAAACTTGAAGGGAGATAAAGTACCAACCAATCAATGTTTGAGATTTTTTTTAAACACTGCCTATCCCATGACAGAAGCTGTTGACATTTGATACCTCCATTCTCTCTCTCTCTCTCTCTCTCTCTCTCTCTCTCTCTCTCTCTATCTCATATAAGTTTTCATTGAATTATTATTGTTTAAGAAATATTTTTAGTATGCCTGAGATTTGACCAAATAAGATTTAAGATAAACTCATGATCAACAGGTCCTAAAAACATACCTGAAAAAGTTTAAAATCTAATAGCTAAATTTACTAAGATCAAACGGCCACACATGTACCTATTCACACCCATTCAATCCCATTCACGGCCGGGGTTCGCACATGGGCAAAAATACAATTGGCAAAATTCGGCCAAGTGGAAATCATGGCCATGGCCAAATGTACAAATGAATAGACCATCGAAAAACTCATCCACTCATCACCCTATACTTCAATAGGGACTGCAAATTTATGTTGATTATTATGGGCAAGTTCAAATGGGAATTCAGCTCAAAATACGAATTGCAAATATGGCACCTTTGCCATTTTTATTTGCTGAAGAATCGGTTAGATCCATGCAATGCTTCTATGTGTAAAAGTAAAGAAAGTGATTAAAGGTTAAAAAAAATGGTGTTGGGTGCCCCCTCCCAAGCATAACCAGCCCCAGGCTCTTTGAGCCAGTTCTGGTATCTGAAATATTGGTAAAAACTTGACTAGGGATTCCCCCTATTTAAACCAACACTGGACTGGTCCTGGTTCCAAAAATATGGGGGTCAAAAAATTGGGGTCCATCATATTTTAGCAACAAGCACCAGGTTCCCACCTCCAAGTAGGGTGAATGCCGCATCCAGAGGCCACTTTTATATAGGACCCTTGGGGAGTGAGGACCCCTCCAATAGATAGGTCCATCCAGGCCACCCAAGGCCAGGACTGAAGCCTAGGGCTACCTCCAGCACTCAAGGGCGGTGGGTGCCAGGTTGAGTGAAGTTTAAATATAGGGAAAATAGTATTGGGTTTGGCTGTGGATCTTTAATTCCCAGCAAGCCACCCCGCATGCAGTACAGCTGAACCAATACTAAATTAAACACACACACCGTTAAACTAAATGTTTATTTACATACATATATACCATACTTGTCTCGAAGGGTGGCGAGCGCAGCGATCCCCACGAGGGGACGCAGATTACTTTACATGTATTCCGCGTCCGCTCGCCATGCTTCTGGCTGCGCTTGCCACACTTTATAAGCTCAACTCCACGCCGACGTGGAAAGTAGGGGTATGAAAAGGTTGGGAGGACGTGGAAGTGGACATGGGCAGGGTTGCCGTCCCCTGCCGCAATGATTACTGAGATGCAGGAGCGTCTGAGATGCACCTGCATCTCAGACAGCTGGAGCGCCTCTCCACCGGCGCCCGCATATTCCCCTCTCCGCCGCCGTCCGCCAGCGCAGGGGATTTGGCGATTACCGGAGATATATGAGAAGCGCTCACTGGGCTTGCCATGGACGCCAGGGACAGAGCCATGGATGCCGGAGACAGAGTCGGGCTGCCGCGGAGTCACTATGCTAAGTACGCTAACTATGCTAGGCAGCCGTTGGCCTGCCGCGGAGTCACTGTGCTAAATACGCTAGGCAGCCGTAGGGCTATGCTGACAGCGTAGCTTAGCCTATGCTGAAAACGTAGAGTAGGCGGATGCCGTGCTATTACACAAGTACCACCATCTCAATGCAAGTTGCAGCGGTGGACACTAAGACAATGGATCAATTTAATTTTTATTTGGTGCATGTAAAGAAACTGGAAGCCAGTGGAGAGATACAGTAGGGCAGGGGTGTGACTAGAATATATTGGGATCCATAGCAAATTTCTGAAAGGGCCCTCCTCCCTGCCTATGTTACAATAGGGCAGGAGAAAGAGAGAGTGACAAAGATGGTGTCTGGGAAAGGGAGAATGAAAAAGAGAGGGGAACAAGGGGTGGTCAAGAGACAGAGAAAGTGCTTCATGGAAAAAAAGGGAGGAGCACAGGAGGTACAAAAAGAGAGGAAAGAGACTGTGGAGGGGAAGAGGAAAAGAGTAGGGGGGTGAGAACAAAAGGAAGGCGAGCAGAGAGGGAGCACGGGAGGGAGAAGAAATGGTTGAGAGAGAAAGGAAGTGCAGGGGATAGAGGTGTATAGAGAGAGAAGGAGAGGGAGAGCACGTGAAGGAGAAAAAGAGAACAGAGCAGGGGAGAGAGATGGGGAGATAAAGGGAGAAAAAGTGAGGAGAGAGATTGAGGGAGGAGGGGAGAGATGGGGAGACAGGGTGGAGGGAAATAGAAAAAATGGAGAGCCAGGCATTCCAAATGTACCCCTTCTGCTCTCAAACCTCACCCCACCACCATAGTAAAAGCTATACACTCACCTAGGTATCCTCATTCGGTGACCCGCACCCATTTTTGCTGCTGCTGGGCCTACAGGCAGTGCCGTTGGGCCTCCTGCTCCCTGTGTACAGGTGGTGCCACCTGTGTTCAGTCCTCCTCTGTATGGGTAGCGGTGCTGGGCATCCTGACTCCTCACTCAGTGACCTGCTCCCATGTTCTCCACTGCTGCCGCCAGGCCTCCTTCTCCCTGAATACAGGTGGTGCTGCCAGGTCTCCTGCTCCATGCATACAGGTGGTGCCACTGAGCCGCTGTCCTACGCTGCACTAGTGGTACCACCGGGCCTCCTGCTCTCCTCACTGTGACCCCCCCATGCACCTGCTGCCACCACCCCACCTGCTTCCTGCTGTACACGAGGAGCAAAGTGTGAAAAAAAATAAAAAAAATAAGAGAGTGCGGGGGAATGCCTGCTGAGCCCTCGGGGGCCCCCAAGCCCCTATGCCCCATTGCAGTTGCACCCCCTGCACCCTCTGTAGTTACGCCACTGCCTGGGCCCCATAGCAGTTGCACCCCCTGGATATTACTTTGGATATTAAGGAATCTAAGCGCTGAAGACGGCTAAGATTCCCTCTGTCATGTTGTGAAAATTTCGTTATTTCAGAGCTTGATTAATCATATTGCCCATTCAATAGTAGTATCATGACATTTTAAATGGATTTAAACAAGTACAGATAGGTTAGAGGGGTATCAGTTAGAGGAGTTGTGAGTAGTTTCAGGGTATAATAAATGTTAAAATCATACAGTTTATATACTTAATACTTAAAGGTGAATTTGTTGTGGATGTGTGTTTAAGAAAGAAATGTATTCTCCTAAATTGCATAAGAAACATGTGAATACAAAATGTTCCTCTCTTTATAAATAGCCTAATAATTTCTACAGCTAGTAATCCGCAACTTTCATCTCAAGCAATTTAGAATTCTGGAAAACTCAATCTACTTTTAAAGAGGATTAAATCAATAAATCCCTTTCTGAAACTAAGGGGTTAAGAACATCTAAGGGTGAGACCAATTTGCCATTTTATAACCCTCTCCTACAAGATACTAATATTGCCAATATTACTGTTGCTGATATTGTATTGGACAAGCTTAAAAATAAAAACTGTTAATGAGGTCTGGCAAGTAGAAAAAGCATAGGATTATGTTGACGTAAAAAGATCTGATGAAAGGGTATACAATCACTGAAGGGTGTTAGGGGAAAAATTCTTTCCAAAACAGTATAATTAGAGGCTGATAAAAAGCACTTGATATGTACAATGTATAAAAAAATATGCTTTGACTACAGATTTATTTAACCCTTACTTAACAAGAAAAAAGGAAATACGTATAATGAAAAGTATAATATAGATTTATAAAAAAAACTGGCTCCCAGAAAGAAATCTTTATTATTGTCATCTATACATATTAGAAATGGGTATATTATTGGTGAAACCAGTCTTACGTCTTTGGAACTATATCTTTGAACTAGGGACTTATATTCCTGAGGGTTCCCCTGCATTTGTAAGTTGGTGTCTAGTGAATAAGTCCAAATTTGATAAAGTTACAAAATGGCTGCCTTTTCTATCACAAAAACAGTTTAAGATAACTACTCAAAATGTAAGTGCCCAGCAGAGCACTAGGACAATTCAGGCACAATTATGTTGACCACTGTTTTGCAGGGAATGAATGTGATTAACACATGTTGGCTGCTACTTGCACCTTCAGGTGACCACTTTGACATCAATTTCCAAAATAGGGCCGGCTCAGTGGATTGTTTATCAGTAAGGAATGTAAATATATTTTGCAGAGACATTTAGCAGTTTTTTTTTAAATACTTGGCTGAATGTCAAATCCAATTAAAAAGATTCATCTAAATAGCAAACTATATCAAGAATCTATTCAGAGTCATTGATCATTGCTGACCTCAGGATGGAGACGACAATCACATCATAGTGGGGATTAGACTCAGTTACATATTTCTGCAGAGACTACTGCATTTGTTGAATAGAACAATTATTGCTTGTCAAAATATGAATGAAACATCCTCACTAAAGTCCACTCCAAAATTAGTATTGTGCGAACATGAGATGTTGGAAAGAGAAATATCACTGGGCAAGGAGTGAGTCCCCTCCAACAGTCTACATAGATTTATTTTAAAAGACTGCAAACCGACTTCTGTATTGACCTACAGCCCCTGTTTGCCTTGGAGAACATACATGTGTACTCTCCATCCCAGATGCATTTAGTGAAGCTCTCTGGGACTTTTAGGAGAGTCAACCATTTTCCTTGGTCACATGGAAGTGGGTGATCTGGGTGCTTGAAATTGCAACAAAATTTATGACAATTACACATGCAGAAAAAATATATAAATGGTAAATATATTAAATTGGACTTACAGTATATACTTATATTGGACAAATATATTAAATTGTTTGTTTTAAACAAAAAAGAAAGTCCAATTTAATATATTTACATTTTATATATTTTTTGGTACTTGTTTAGTTTCACGGCGGCAGCTCTATGCTAAGTTTGAAATGAACATTATCAGTGTAGCCCCGGCATCAGCGCTCCGCTAAGTTTGTTTGAAGCTACGTTATCAGCGTAGGGGACACCACTGGGAGAATCACTTGCCTGGACCTTGGTAGCCTCCATGACAGTTACTGGGACTACCATTTTAAGTGCCTTTGAGAACTATTCCACCGTGGTTCTCCGCTTTCAATATTTTTTTTTCTCCCACTGTGGATCCCATCTGTTATACTGTTTTATGTCAGTTTATGGCCACTTTCGATTTGTTTAAAAAATACAGTTTTACACTACATATGTTTCCATTTTTTTCCATATATGTGAAAAACGTCCCTTCAGATGACACCGGGTTAATAGAAACCCTAATATTCTACCCCCACGTCTGGCTGTCATAACGGAGAAGAGGAGATGCTTATCCCAAGATAGGGATGTATGGTATTTCTCTCTCCTGGCTTAATACGGTGAAGGGTCTATTCATATATATATATATATATATATATATATATATATATATATATATATATATATATATATATATGGAGAAAGAATAGATAAAGCGCACAGTCAGAAACACTATATAAGATTATAGTAATTTTACTGATATTTTAAGTAGAAGTAAAAACTGACATACATGGGTTTAAAACAAGGGTAAATCGCCACAAAAACTGCGCTTGTCACCGGCACAGCGGGGTCAACCAGATCTCAGAAGCACGCAGGGTGATCAGCCCAGCGGGGTTCTTCCACCCACCGCAGTCAGGACAGAGCCGGATATGTTTTCACAGGACCAGAGGACGTCAGCCATCAGCATCGGATAGTAGCCACGCCCAACGCGTTTCGACAGAGGTCTTCGTCAGGGGGTGTCGAAACCTCTGTCGAAACGCGTTGGGCGTGGCTACTATCCGATGCTGACGGCTGACGTCCTCTGGTCCTGTGAAAAAACATCACTTTTCTTGTGTATTTGTCACTTCTTATCCTTCCCCTATATGCCTTATTTCTTCCTTTCCATGTTTTTACTTTGAGTCCATCCTTCCCTTGCTCCGTTTGTAGCATTTCACACATTCTGTAAATCAGCGTGAGCTCTAACAAAGTAAGAAACGTGTTTCTGCTATTTAAAATATTATTTTTATTATTTTTACAAATTTATGTGATAGATATCTCCTTATTTGGATTAATGTATCTGGAAATAAAATATTGTTATGAAAAAAATAAATGCAGGATATATTTTAAGAAAACCAGATGGTAGCGAACATTTTTATCTTCTCTCCCCTGATACCTTCTCGGTTAGGAAAGCATAATCGCTATTTTAAAAACATGGACGCACTGCTAAACTAAACACAGCATGCACCATCACACAACCTCTGTCCAACATCTATAAATAGGTAGAACGATCAGATTTCTGTGACTAAAGGGCACATCAGGTGTATGGTGATAATGTCATGTCATGGAGACAGGTTTGGGATTGGTAATGACGGGAGAGACGATCAAGATGAGTAGTGATCTGGCCAGCCAATCATGTCTACTACAAATGACAATTTCTGCACCGTAAAAACTCTGATGTTGGAGGATGGGTGCATTCGCGTTAGTGATACTGCTGATGAGTGGAACCGCTCAGTGGGTACTGTGCATATCATTCATGAGCTACCGGGGTACCAGCAATGCTTGTCTCTGATTTATTCGATGCCTTGGTGTACTGGTGGAACAAATGCTTAGACAAATATGTGGGTACCATGCGGGAAAAATTATATTTTTGCAAAATTTTTGTTCAAGAAATAGACATAGGAAACATGAATTTCTGTATAAATAAATACAATGTTAAGATTGGGATCTGGAAATGGGTCGATAAATTGTAGGTCGACTACTATTGTTCTATGTGCATTAAATTGATAAAAGTCGACAAAAACAAAAGGTTCACATTGACACAAAAATTTTAACATGATTTTTTCTCAATCTACTTTTTAAAACTTTTTTCATTCAATACTGGACTACGATTGGGAACAGTAAAGTGTCCGGAATGCAGTGGTAGCGGAGTGAGCTATGTAAGGGTACGCGGTAGACTAACTGGGGGTCTACCTGCTGTAATCTATATACTGATACGAAAAAATCATGTTGATATTTTCATGTGTCTGCCTTTTTTCTTATCGACCTTTTGCTTGTTTTGACCTTTTTCCCATGTCAACATTATGCATTTCAACCTTTTTGAGTCCACCTAGACACTATCAACCTAGTTCCTGTTGACACTATGATCGACACGTGTGCGGATCAGCATTATCAACAGAGTAAGGAGATTATCCTTTATTGGATTTGCTCACTGCAATAGTGATAGTCCAGGGTTTTCTATAGGACTGTTATATACATATTATACTTGAAAGCTACAATTTACAAAAATCTAAACATTGATGGTTTATTTATTATCCTAGGAATCACATTCCTCCATCCTGCCAGAGGAGTGTTCTTGTTCTGTAGGTGCATCAGTCAAAGACTGAAAATCTGTAATATGGGTGATGTTTAAATGTTATCGTACCCACACATAATCTTTGCACCATGGTTGCTGACAGAACCATTCACGGTTTGATTTACAAAACATTTTTGGACATAAGCCCAAAATACAAGTATTAACAGCCTGATTCAGAGATTTACATCAATTTATTTTTTTATTTACAGTCTCTTATATAGCAGCAGATTCCGTTACAGCGTCTTATATAACGCAGAAGATTCCGTTACAGCGTCTTATATACGCAGCAGATTCCATAACAGCATCTTATATAGCGCAGCAGATTCCGTTACAGTGTCTTATGTAGCGCAGCAGATTCCGTAACATTGTCTTATATAGCGCAGCAGATTCCGTTACAGTGTCTTATATAGCGCAACAGATTCCGTTACAGTGTCTTATATAGCACAGCAGATTCAGTTACAACGTCTTATATAGCGCAGCAGATTCTGGTACAGTGTCTTATATAGCGCAGCAGATTCCGTGACAGTGTCTTCTATAACGCAGCAGATTCCGTTACAGGTCTTATATAGAGCAGCAGACTCTGTTACAGTGTCTTATATAGTGCAGCATATTCTGTTACAGTATCTTATATAGCGAAGCAGATTCCGTTACAGTGTCTTATATAGCGCAGCAGATTCCATTACATAGTCTTATATAGCGCAGCAGATTCCATTACAGTGTCTTATATAGCGCAGCAGATTCCGTTACAGGTCATATATAGCGCAGCAGATTCCGTTACAGTGTCTTATATAGCGCAGCAGACTCCGTTACAGTGTCTTATATAGCGCAGCAGATTCCGTTACAGCGTCTAATATAGCGCAGCAGATTCCGTTACAGTGTCTTATATAGCGCAGCAGATTCCGTTACAGTGTCTTATATAGCGCAGCAGATTCCGTTACAGTGTCTTATATAGCGCAGCAGACTCCGTTACAGTGTCTTATATAGCGCAGCAGATTCCGTTACAGTGTCTTGTATAGCGCAGCAGATTCCGTTACAGCGTCTTATATAGCGCTGCAGACTCCGTTACAGTGTCTTATATAGCGCAGCAGATTCCATTACAGTGTCTTATATAGCGCAGCAGATCCCGTTACAGTATCTTATACAGCGCAGCAGACATCGTTACAGTGTCTTATATAGCGCAGCAGACATCGTTACAGAGTCTTATATAGCACAGCAGATTCCGTTACAGCGTCTTATATAGCGCAGCAGACATCGTTACAGTGTCTTATATAGACACATGATCTGGGTATGTGCAAATGCTGCAATGGCTGTGTTTTTTCATGGGGGGGAGGGGTGCAGTAGGTTAAAGTTATGCCTAGGGGCCTGATAAGCCTAAAGCTGTGTACACATGGGATGATAGGGGCTGAAATCGCTGGAAATATGGTCGCTGGCGACCATATTGCCAGTGATGGGAGTGTGCCCCAGCGATAAATCGCCGGATGCGCGCTCTCCCATTTTCAGCCCCGTTATAATCGCTGGTCGCAGGAGCTTGCTAATTACCTCTGCGGCACCGCCAGCAGAGGTTCCCTTTCATCAGCGACCATCTCTCGTCGCTGATGAAAAGGACAAACTGAGCAATATATCTCCCCCGTGTGTACACACCTTTAAACTGGCCCTAACAAGTGCTGCAGTTACAAATCCATATGATAACTATTAAAGACTAGGTCGGAGAAGCATGGCCACCGGCTATATAAGACGCTAGCAAAATAATGTACAACAATAAATACTAACTGTGATAATTCTTCGATTAATTTACTGGAATAAATCTTGCTTATAAATAATTTTAATCAAAGATTTTATCTCCCTAATTTCTAAGGATAGTCAGGTTTCAAAGATTTTTCAACCACCATTCCATTGGCTTATAATACAATGAAAGATGTGGATAATTAATAGGGATTATTTAAACAAAGAAAAGTACATAACTAAAATCAGGAAACATGTCGTGAGGTTAACACAAACTATTGTTCTTCTCGTCCACAAAGACAGTACAATTAGCCCTTTCAGTGCCTTTGTTGCTGTGCGAGATCCTCAAAGTATCCGCTAAAAATGCTGTACTTTTATTATACATAAATACAAATACAGCCAAGTCAATTCATTGAAGTTTAGTTAAATATTGGAACCCAAAAAATGAATGTGACCGACGGTGGCATTTGTAGCGGCTGTTTTGAGAACCTCTCACAGCAACTTTGGCAATCAAAGGGTAAGACACGCGAGAAAATTGCCGATTAATGATATCCAAATGTTAGAATTTCTAAGAAACACAAGAGAGGCTGTAAACATGGAGGTAGAGACACAGCGAATATGGTTTCTCTTTGTGAACAACTCTTTTGTGAAATAAACTTTGCGACTTATCATGGACAGATTAGATAACGATATACAATAGAAAATGAAACAAATGCATTTTAATACAAGAGTACAAAAGGTGCAGCAATTATTTCCTGACATTTCTCTTTTCTCCGTTTAAGTTGACTTTCTTTAATATGAAAACGGAGATTTTAAACAAATATATTAACTTCAGTGTAGACCTGGGGAAGAACGTAATAAGTTACTTAGCAACACACTATTTTTTATTTAATTACCTTGCGATCCCACCTCTACTATCTATAATACTGTGAGTTTATCAATCACCAGGATTGTTCAATACCTCCAGCTAAACAATGACCTCTGAAGTGGGATTTCCAGCTGTTACTCACTCGCTACGCCTGGACAGTTTGCAGTAAAGACACCTGATGCGCTCAGAACTCACAAACCTTTGTGCCTGTTATGTTTGTAATTATCATCCTTTGAAAGCATTTAACCATTTCAGTTTTTGGCTTAAGAATACTTTAACATTTACATACATGCTCATTTACTGTGCCCAGGCCCGCCAACAGGGGGGTGCTGTGGGTACAGCTGTCTCGGGCCCAGGCAGCTAATTTTGACCACTAAAATAATCCCTGACTGCCTCTGCTGTGCTACCTGCACTGCACACGGTGCACTGAACGGAGCACAGGATTGTCAGGGCTGCCAATTACAATGCTGCACTGGCTTTTGAGCAAACCAGAGCTTGTGTACCGCTTTTGAGCCAATCAGAGCGGCTGCTGGTGTACGAGCTCTGATTGGCTCTCCAGCCGGTGCTGAATTTTAATTGGCCGCCGGTGTCCGGCATTGACAAGCCTGTGCTTCAGGACCTGTTGCATTCAGCAGGAGGGGATGAGGGAGCAGGAGTCGGGTGGTTAGTGAAGGGGGGGGGGAGAGATGGGGGGGCCTGGAGGGGCCTGGACTGGAAATCAGTCATTGGCCCCAAAATTCCTAGTGGCAGCCCTAACTGTGCCCTATAGTATTCTATTCTTAAACTAAAAGAACCAGGTTGATTCCGCACTGGATATATTATTTTCGTGTAGTGGAACAAATAGTAGACTAAAAATAAACACCAATGATTTGACACAATTTTAGCCACTTATAGGTGTGGTCTCATTTAGGTATTGGTGGTGCACACAGAGTCAGTAAATGTCAAACATCAAAACAGAAGGGAAAGAAAGACTATTTGTTTGTTTGGGGCATACTTATCAGAAGGAATAACTTTTATCAAGTTTTTTTTTCATAAAATTTGTCAAAAATTGCAAGAAACCATAAAAAAATAAGATATAAGTGAAACCACCTGATAGGCAACTGAAACAAGTGGTTTTCACATTGAATTATAAATCAAATGCTAGTCAGGTGGTCATCGCCAGGTGACAATATTATTTATATCATTTCTGCATACGCAGTAACAGTACAGGAGCCGGAGACTGGGGCCACAGCACCAGCGGTGGGTACGGCAGTGCGCCTGCACGTAGTACAGACTACGAGCGCCGAGAAGCCCCGGGCCGTGCGCACAAACAGACTCACAGAAGATGGCTCTGAGCGGTGGGGCGCACACCTAGTAGACGGCAGTGGCACACAGTGAGTCAGTTAGACTCAGCGAACCACACACAGACAACTCACAGTGGACAGCCGTGCTGTGGGGGTCACTGACAGGCCAGCATTTACAGGGGGCAGCTGGGCCGGGCCACGGAAGATCTGGGGCCCTTCAGATCACTTTGTCCCTCTACACCCCCCCCCCCCCCCCCATAGCAACATCCCTTGTGAAATCGGAATTCCATCTTAGTAACTTTCCCCCTTGGAGTGAGAGTGTCTGATCTGGTATACACTGACATACTGGCAAGGTATCTCAGATCTGCTACAAGGGCCCCATATACTATAAGGATATATCTGATCCTGAAGTCGGATGTAATTTCCCTTGGACTCCCCCTGAATCTTCCCGGGAGTAATTCCATCCAATTTTGTTCTTTGGTGTCATTTTGCGTAAGATATATCGGTACTTGTTTCCTAGCACGGCGCCCGTCGTGGTAGATCGCATACCTTAAGTTAAGGTAACTTAAGGTATGCGATTGACGCGATGGACGAGATTTTATGTCAATTAAGTGGCTTTATTGCCGACAATGAGAAAATCGCGTTGATCGCGTCCATCGCATGCCATTATAATGGCATGCGATGCGACCGACGCGTTCAATGCGATTTTACATAGGGCTCAATGTTAATTTAGCTCTCAATGATAAAATTGCGTTGAATGCGTCCATCGCATGCCATTATAATGGCATTCGATGTGATGCGATCGATGCGATCAACGCGATTTTACATAGGGAACAATGGGAAATGGTCCAATGATTGTATATGCCCGTCATGGGTTTTAAGTATGTGGAATGTCCCCACATTGTTAATGCCACCCCACCATTGACGCCAACCCGAAGCGTGGCGAGCGCAGTGAGCCCGCGAGGGGCGGCGGTACCCCCACTATCCACGTCGGCGTGGAGTTGATTTTATAAAGTGTGCCGAGTGCAGCGAGCCACTGAGCCCGAAGCGTGGCGAGCGCAGCGAGCCCTGCGAGGGGACGCGGATACCTGTGAAGTTATGTGCGTCCCCTCGCAGGGGCTCTCTGCGCTCGCCACGCTTCGGGCTCGGTGGCTCGCTGCACTCGGCACACTTTAGAAAATCAACTCCACGGCGGAGTGGATAGTGGGGGTATGAAAAGGTCAGAGGACGTGTACCGCCGCCTCTCGCGGGCTCGCTGCTCTCGCCATGCTTCGGGTTGGCGTCCATCGTGGGGTGGCGGTAACAATGGGGGGGATTTCACCCATGAGAGGGGGTATGCAATTAAAATTGGAATTTCGGGGGCTTTTTACATTGGGCCCAATGTAAAATTGGGTCTCAGGCAATGTTCCCTCTAATTTTACGAAGGCTGTGTGCGGCAAAAAATGTTGGCTGTGCAACTTTGGGAGGAAATTAAAAATTTTGTGCGTCACTTATATATAAATGGAAAATGACGTTCAGCATTTGTGTTAACTTTACTTCAAAATGATATTAAACATTTAAACATTCAAAACATAGCACACAATGTAGTTAATGGGTGAGACACACATTAATTGAGTCCACAACTGCAAAAAGGGACCACTGCTGCTTTGTGCGCTCTGTTGTAATGTCTGTGCGCACGCTCGTCGAGTTGTGTGCGCGCGCACGCGCGCACAGCTTAGAGGGAACACTGGTCTCAGGGACCATTTTACATTGATTCCAATGTAAAAATCGCGTCTATCGCGTCGTTGGTTGCATGCGATGCGATCAACGCGATTTTTTAGGTCCCGATGCTTGAGATAAAAATCGCTGGTGCCGTGCTAGGAAACAAGTACCGATATATCTGCAGAAGATGATCAGCCAAGATAAATCGCACGAGATATATCCTATGATATACTATTGTACCATAAGATATATCTGATGGGCTGGATTAGGGGGCTAGAGGGACTGTAAACATCAGACAAACTTCCTGCGATATATCGCATGCACAAAATGCACTCCTTTTTCCATCCGATTCCATGCAATGCCAACAAATCATGGGTGCAGTTTGAGCTATCTAGAGGCTCCTATCAGACACTCACAGGACCGCACATCGGATTGGATGGAAACACACACAATTTGCCACTTTTCAAACGATATATCTGCCCCAAACACCGTAATTGAAAGAAATCATACAAAATAGTTTTAGTGCATGAGGCACTTAAGAGTACACAGGATAATGATCTGAAGTTGTATGTACTGTATGCTTGTGTGGGTGCAATTAATTAATACTTGAGTAAATTCATGCTTGGCGGAGCCTTCTGATAACTCCGTCATGCCCCTTCTGCGTTATGGTTTAGGGAGCCATTTATAAAACCCTAACTTCCACAAACAAAAAGTTTTCAGCTGAGAAATTCTCCTTTTAAAATCAGGGATATGGGGGATAATCCATTGACAAAGCTAAGTGACCGCACAGAAATATCATACCCTCCAACATGACCCATTGCATTCGGTACACAATGCTCTGTTCCTGGACTTCCCTCTTAATGTATGAGTGCCGTCACCATACATTGGGCCAGATTCTATAAGCTTCAAAAGAGATAAGTTTCACAGTGATAAACAGCCAGCCAATCAGCTCCTGCCTGTTATTTTTCAAACACAGTCTGTGACATGGCAGGTAGGAGCTGATTGGCTGGCTGTTTATCACTGTGAAACTTATCACTTTTAAAGCTTATAGAATCTGGCCCATTAAGAGGGAAGTCCAGGAACAGAGAATTGTGTACCGAATGCAATGGGTCATGTTGGAGGGTATGAAATATTAATTTGTCCCCAATGCCTGCAGTTATCAGTGATTTCGCTTGTCGGACAAAACCCCATATTAGAGGGCCTATCAGCCCTGTGTTTCGGGAGGGAAACGCATAGGTCCAGGAACTTATTCCAGATCCTAAGGGATTTTTCTCGAAAATATAATTTTACCAGCTAAAAACATGGTATGATTGAATGGATCAGTGGTTCCCAAACTGTGTGCCGTGGAACCCTGGGGTGCCTTGAGGCACTGCAGGGATGCCCTGGGTATGTGTTCCAGGACCAATTCAAACTATTTATGGAGTATACACTTTATCTATTGGAGTATACACTTTTTGTGTAGACATATGAAAACCACAGCAAAAAATATTTCTGCGTAGCAAGTAATTAATGTTTCTCGTTATGATAATCAGAATAGTAATCAAAACATTTTCATTTTCTAAGGCACAAAAAAACAGATTTAAAATGGATCTTTAATAGAAAATAAACCTCAAAGGCAAAGTATATGCACACATACAAGCAACAGCTAAGATGTTTGATAAAGCTGCCAGGTGCAGCGAAATGCGTCAGTTTGCTGCCACCCTCCTTCCACCACCTACTTGGGATTGAGTCCGGACCAGCCCACCAGGACATCTGCTCCCTTTTCTCCCCAATTGGGGCACCACAGAACTCTACAGCTACCGCCCCCCCCAGGCATTATCTCCAAACGGAAGACCACAGAGGCATTGCCATCAGCCTTCCAATTCCTTCCAGTGGACATCAGTGATTTGTGCCAGCTTTGGGCCAACCACTTGGATCTAAAAGGACATCAACATCTGTTCACCCAGTTGGGGCGGTAACTATCTTCATCAAAGTTGACATTAACTGTTTGGGCATCACTAGGAACGGACTCTCCGGCTGCTATTGCTGCTGTTATTGCCATCTTGTGGAATTGGGTGCATTACCCTTTTTATTGGTTTTTATTGTGCTTTAATAAATTATATGTTTATTTTATTAAAATGTAAAGATCATCCAATTCTATATTGTTTTTTACTTAATATTTCATATTTCCATTGCTATATAAATTACTACGTAGCGCTGCATCATCCTTCCCCCGTTTCTATTGTATGTATATCTATACAGGAGTAACTAACCTGTTTTGAAGCAGCTGCTGAGAGGCCACTCCGGTCAAGCGCCATCAGTTCCAATTCTCTTATGAGGATTGGTCCATATCAGGTCTTACCGGCACAGTCTATTTTTCTGTTCGATTCGAACTAAACCGGAGTGCGCATCAGGATCGGATCGGCATTGAATGCAGGTAAAAGCGGTTTGATTTCTATTAGATTTCGATTATATGGTTAAAATCGAATAGAAAGTTAGTCAGAATCGCACGGTGTGTACACTATAATAATAAGAACAATAAAATAAAGTTCTTAAACTGCTACTATATAAATAAATATTATTACAATAAATGATATAATAAATTATATTCCTGTGAGGGGAAAAAAGCAACATTATGTCCCAGAAAAACAACAGGACTTAAAGGCAAGTTCAGGTTACGTAACAGAATACAGAATATTCAACCACTTCTGTTGTCAGTAAACAATACAATGGTGGAAGCCGACTGTAAAGTCAGCAATTGCGGAACCACGGTGTTTCATGTGCAATTCATATCAAACAGCATGGAAAAAATTAAGATCCTACATTTTCCTTAAAACCCCTGTGTGCCTTTGGTGCAGTCTAAAATTTACCAGGCTTAAATATAAGCATATTATTATCCTGCCCATTGTAGTTACTCGGCAATTACCAGTGTAACTGACCGTAGATTTTACTCATGTAAACACTTTAACATTTAGACCCTATGGAAGTACTCAACTCACATTAGAAGCCTGACCTACTCCTTCTTCTAACCAAAACTGTGCATTTACCTGCTGCTGTCCTGCAGTACTTTAAATGCTCAGATTTATTTAGCTAACAAAGTAAATTGAACTCAGCAGTAACTAAATTGTGCAGTTTCCCTCTGGATATTTTCTACCCTTTCCCGGTCATGTGAATATTAACTGTGCTCTGAACATAAAATATATTTCTATTTAGGGTTTTAGGTTTTTTATTAAACACCCTCACGTCAGTGGCGTAGCTACGTTTTGGGCACCCCCCCCTGCCGTTAGGGGGGGGCGCCCCCCCTCGCCGCCCCGCCAAGCACCCCTACCCCCCTGCCCTGCCGCCCCGGCGCCTCACCGCCTATGCAAACCCCCCCCAATCCCCCACAGCCTTACCTATCGCGCTGGTCCCGACGGCTCGGTTCTTCTGCTGAGGACCACCACAAAATGGCCACCCCCATACAGCAGACAGTTTCAGAGAACTGTGTGCTATATGGGGGCAGCCATTTTGTGGTGGTCCTCAGCAGAAGAACGGAGCCGCCGGGACCAGCGAGATAGGTAAGTCTGCAGGGGATTGGGGGGGGGGGGGGGTTTAACTATAGCACCGCAGCCCCCAGCTATAGTTACGCCGCTGCCTCACGTGTTTCGGTTTTTTCCCCCCAAATAAATAAATAAATATTAACCCTTGAATGTGCCAAGTGAGTTTGTCAAAATAGGTGTGAAAATTGCCAAGCCAACATTTTTTATTCATCCCAATGACCTGTAATGGTTATCTTATACAGGAAATATAATCTTTTTTTTTTTTTTAAAGCAACATTTTTTATTTGAATCTATATAACAAATGCGAGCGACGCTGGTAATATTGGCTAATATTTTGCGCATCTCTCGCAGCGATGTTGGCACGCAAAGGGTTAAGGCATTTTATGAAATATAACAAATTGATTTATGTAAATATACATTTTGAAAAGTTTTGTTATTGCAGTCAAAAAATTGTGATGGCGACACATTAATGAAATGATTAGATATTCATAAAGACTGATTGATCGGTATTAAACCATTAGACATGATATCGTCTTTTTGGTTGCCATAGTAATTTATTATTGGAAACTAATACTTAGCTTGTCATTTTGCACCAGTAACCTGTAGTATGTAGAAAATAAAATACAAAAAAACAGAATCGAAAAAGTAATATATAAAATAAATGTAAAAAATTAATTTTAACTCTCTCCCAAACAGGGCACGATTGAATTAAATAAGTGGATCCCAAACTGTGTGCCGCAGCACCCTAGGGTGCCTCGAGGCACTGCAGGGATGCCCTGTGTATGTGTTCCAGGACCAATTTAAATGATTTATTGCCAATGTGTTGGGCAAGACCATTGCTTGTGGCTTTCACTAATAAGATATGTGAACAAACAGAAGAGAATCCTTTATTTGAGTAGGGCAGCCCCTGATGCAAATTCCGGAGAACAAGAATTTAGTTTTAGTTATTTTTAGGGAACATTTGGACAAGAATTTTTCGGAAGGTACTCCACACTGGAATTAAGAAGGACTTCTTGACCAAACACATGTGCACTGCAGGAGGGGCAGATGTAACATGTGCAGAGAGAGTTAAAATTGGGTGGGGTGTGTTGAAACTGAAATCTAAATTGTGATAATAATGCAGACAGTATTTACCCTGCACAGAAGAAAATAACTCACAGAAATAAAAATAAAATTTGTACTGCGATCAGATCTGAATAAGGGCCCAAGTCTGGACCATAGGCACATGGCTGTTGGTGGCAGTGCCGAATAGAAGTTGGTAGATGAGACTGAAGAGAATGGTTGGGCTCCAGCATTAGAATCAGAAGGATCAAAAGAAAGGAACCTGCCTATTGTGATGCTGTTGTGTTCTAAAAGAAGATGTGGGGTTTGGTTCTGGAGATATCCGAACCCACCCGAGTTTTGCAGCTCAAGTATCAAAGTAGTATTAGGTTACTTTTAATGAGCTATTTCAGCCATATAATACATTAGTTACAAGAGAGACCTTGGCTGAGCTGGCCAGTATTAACCATGCACGATTCAGCAGAGGCGGACCTCATTTTATGAGGGTCCCTTTGTAACCAGCAACAATAAGGCAACACCCACAAGGTCCAATGGGCCTTGCTGCCCTTGCAAGTTCCTGGAGGCCCAAAGGGTGTGAGCCTGCACAGTAGATGTGATGGGTCACAGGGCAATAGTTGGTGGGGAAAGTCTGGCTTACAGCAGCCCCCCCCCCCTTCAATTATCTTATTAGACACCTCCTTGTCCCGGGCTCCTTCTCACCTGGCATTGCTCCTAGCCTCATTCCTAGGATGGTCCCTCTCAGCTTCCACCATTCCTGGGAGTGTCACTAAGAGAACTTCTGCAGGCTGTTGGGAATTGTAGTTTAAAACAAAATACACATGTATTATTTATTTATTTGCACATACATTTTACAGAGCACAAATCACAGAGCTAGACTTCAACTCCCAGCAGTTCCCGTATTATTAAGTGGCGCACATACAAGCTGTAATAGAAGCTATGATGTAATAGAAGCCATGTTGTCATAGTGTTATTGGTAACGTGCTATACCCATATAGTGCATAAAAACAAGGGGTGAAATGTAATAGGATGAGAGAATCAGAAAGTGAGAGATTTGGTAAGACATCTCCAGTTTTTTTAAAGCGGAAATCATTTACACTGCAAAACCAGTTTAATTTTTGCAGTGTAAATTATTGCCGCTTTAAAAAAACTGGAGATGGCTTACCAAATCTCTCACTTTCTGAATCTCTCATTCTATTAAATTCCAACCAAGAGCTGAAAATCGGATTTTTAGTGTGAAAATGCACAAATAAGATGAGTGGCGCCTATTTTTTGTTCTGATCGGCTATAGCTTAAATGCTGAGCGGAAGAATTATTACACCAACAAAGAATTTGAGGATCCAACTACCAAAATATAGGCTATTAATAGATATTAGTCAGTTAAAGAGTCCATACAGGGCCCCGCAAGTCCCTCACGATAATGTGACCAATTACTAATTGGCAGCTACAGGGACAGCCGTATTAAATGGGTATTAAAGCACATTCTAAGGTCAACAATAATCAGTTTAGCCCATTAACTTATGATTGTACACCTTACTTTAATAACACAAACTTAAAAATCTCCATCAATTTTGTTGTAAAATTAATTCTAGGATTAGGGGTCTTGAAGCGTTAACTTCATTAGTTTCATAGTAGATCCGCCCCCTCTAATCAGGAAAACATCTCCTAAATTTATTCTGTTACAGATCGCATATTCCATTCTCAGCATGTTCCATTCTCAGGGGTAAGAGATCAGTGTGTGAATTGTCAGATCCGGGTGGAATCTCGTACCTGTTAGGCTGACAGACAACAGCAAACCACCTACAAGTAATGGAGCTTGACGCCAACACCCCATCAATCTGGAGAGGGGTGGCGGGATAACACGGGAAACGTTAGAATGGACCAATAGAAGACAGACTTTCATATGTGTGTGTTTCCAGTACCGTTGTATGTATCTCTGAGCGAGATTACTTCCAATCACCCTTTGTACGCAGTTCAGAGAGGGATATTATGAATAATGGCAAATGTGTGTGATTAACCACATTTTCATTTATCCCTGTGGATGGCATTGTAATTATGTGTTTATATAAATGTAAATATCCACATATAGGCACTGAATATATACACGATTTCATAGCAACACTGCATTGTTTACTTACCAGTTCTCATCTTATTTTCCTAAAATAAGGTAATTAAAATGATTCACTCCTGATCAGCGTATGAGAAAAATAAGTGCGTGGGAATCTAAATGTTTTGCCTCTGGTGTGACAGTAAATAGAGGCTTTCCAGCATGTTTTTATTTTATTTTTTAATTTAGCCCTAATCTTCCACACTGCAATTTGATGCCTCCAGACAAACACTTCATCTCCCTTCAATCTGTGCATTATTTTCAGTGTTTAATAGGAGGTAATGAATCATGTTTTTGTTTCAGCTGAATGTTGTTTCACATGAAGAAATACAATTAGAGTTGCAGCTCCCAGTGTATACATATATATCTAAAATAAAAGGCAATATAAATGTAATATTATTGTGCATGAAAAAATAAAACATCACACGCATAATTACAAATGCTCATGTGATCTGTAATATTATTTGGACTATTTAAATCAATAAAACATGGTTTGGATCATAGCACAATGATAAATACATTACACAAATCCAGATACTTTGGGGAACATTTACTAGGACCAATCAGATACTTTTATGTTCTAGAAGGTGCTAAAAAAGAAGTGGATTCTGATTAGTTGCCATAGCAACATCTCACGTGATATAGAACTCCCATCTTAGTAAATTTCCCTCATTATGGGGGGTATTCAATGTCAGCCGCTAGTCCCGCTATGCTGTTTCCGAAAGCATTGAAGACGAACTCCGACAAAGCCTATCCTGTCGGCAACTCTATTAATGGCACTAATGAATTTAAATGTAGGGTCTATTTTATTTTGAAATAAAATAGACTCTACATTTAAATTCATTAGTGTAATTTATAGCATTGCTGAATGATAGTCAATAGGTTACCCTAATATGGTCATGCATTAGGTCAACAGGGACAAGAGGTTGACGTTGTCAAAAGTTTGACATGTAAAAGGTCCACAAGTTCAAATGGTCAACATGTTCAGATGGTCAACAATGACAATAGTCGACAAATATGGTCAACACCCATTCTTTTAACTTTTTCATCATTTTCTGTCGACATGGCCTATGATTGGGAATAGTAACCTTACCCGTGGTGAACAAAGTGAGCCTCGCAAGGGGACACGGTACAGTTATTTGACTTACATATGGTTACATTTACAAAACGACACCAAGAAAGTATTTTTTGTAAGACCATTTCAATGTCGACCTTTTTGTTGTTTGAACCTTTTGTATCTGATGACCTTTTGTGGTGTCTACTTTTTTCATGTTGACCTATTGACCCTTTTGACCTTTTATCCATGTTGACCTAATATCTGGCAACCTATTTGTGATCAACCCAACCCAATATCTATTAACCTATTTGTGGTCAACCCAAATGATCCGCACCCCATACATATGATTAAAGCATACAATGAAATACAAATAAGAACATAACTTCACACATCACTACATAATTATAGTGCTCACATTACATAATTCTGTAGAGAATACAGAATTCTTCCTGTTGGCACCCCACTGGGTTCTGCCCAAGACCCCCAGCTCTACTCCTTCCCGTATGGGTCCCACATGGTTCTGTCCAAGCCCTTCTGCCCTTCTCCAAATACACTGCTTACCTGGGAGAACTCATCGGTTTCATCAACCTCCAATACCACCTCTATGCCGATGACATACAACTGTATCTCTCCTCTGCTGACCTCGTCCGTTCCATCCTCAATCATGTATCCAGCTTCTGCCTCGCCATCTCCTCCTTGATGCCTGACTATTATGTGAAGCTTAACATGGACAAAATTGTACTCAATATCTTCCCCCCTAACCCCCCCTCCCCCAATCTATTCTTGATAACACCATCATCTCCCCTGTTACTAAAAAAAAGAAAGAAAGAAAAAGAATAATCACTCAAGGTAACCTACCTGTCGCCATGTATTTTATCCATCTATGGGTTTATGGAGGCTTCCCATGTATTTCATCAATGCATACACACACACACACACACACACACACAACACACACATACACACTACACATCATTGGAAAGAGAGAACAGTGTAGCAAAAGCAAAGACTGTTTTTCAATATCATGATGTAGATTATTTCTCTTCTGGAAGGCCGGGCATCCATGCATAATAATTTGTTGATTTATCAATATCTTAGTGATGTGTGCAGTGAGGTGCATCTACTGAGAGGTGTGAAACGGTGGTGTTGCTTGGTGATTATACAAGTGTTCTATAATAATTAAAGATCATTTACGAATGAGCAAACATACAACATTACAGCACAGGTGCGTTGCCTGCAGGTAGTAGTAGTAGTAGTAGTAGTACGTTTATTTATAGGTAGTGTAAGATTCTGTAACCAGGGGCCCCAGGGCAATGCACCTGCTGCGCCAATGGCAGTTCAGCCTCGGGATCAAGCAAATGTAGATGGAGGCATGAATGTTCCTTCGGTTGCACACATCAATATCAATATTTCATATTGTGAGACCATATTTTGATTGACAATTATTGATAGAGGATGCATTTACATAACCATTACCTAGTTGTTACTTTTGCCACCTAGTGGAATTTGCTGTGGGCTTTTTCATGTATTGCAAACATAAGCCTATGCATTCAAATACACAAAAATAATAATTAATAAAAACAGTTTATTTTTCACTTCCTTTAATGATTAACGAGACATAAATAAGAATAGACATAACATTACAGCATGTTAGTGGAAGACTATAGCACTAATGTAGTGGGGATCTACCATGGGCCGTGTAGCCGCACACGCAATCACAAAAGGCTAAGTGCAAGCTTGCAAGCTGAACGGCGGCTCCCAAGATACGCACATATATATATAGAGTAGTTTGGATTTAGGCGGCACTTACGGATTTCTGTAATGCAAAATTTGTTTATTGTGACTCCAACATGTTTCGGGCCAGGCCCAACCTCAGGGAACAACGAGGACGGGTTTGGCCCGAAACATGTTGGAGTCACAATAAACAAATTTTGCATAACAGAAATCTGTGAGTGCCGCCTAAATCCAAACTACTCTACACAAGGACCCCAAAGTCCGAATAGGAGGGCACCGGGTCACTAGGAAGTGGACATCAGCAGGAGTTCCGGGCATCTTGGTCCATCACACATATATATATATATATATATATATATATATATATACATATATAGAGGCGGGGAAGAGGCAAGACTTAGAGCTGATGCTGCCTCTTGCCTATAGTGTGACTGTGACCCAGGTCGCTCAACCCTTGATATCTGCACACTGTCCAGCAACCAGTTCCGATCTAGGTCAAACCCTTCTTTTAACCCGGGTCAGAATGCCGGGTTGCTGGATCCACTTTTTTTCAAATGGCCCATTCACGCAGCACAGAGACCCAGGTCGATCCGGCAAAAATTCAGGTCGGACATGAGTTATTTGTGAGGTGTGAAAGGGGTATTATACAGCTATTTTATACATGAAAGGTATATATTACATATATAGTGTAAATTAGGAAGAACCTAACTTGTTCAGTGATTGACCCCTAAGTGGAGAAAGAGAGGTTTGGTTGGGTGGAGGAAGGGAGGAGAGAGTTAGATAGTGATAGAAAGAGGGAAAGAGAAAGGGGGAAGAGAAAATGAGGGACAGAGAGAGAGAGAGGGGAGCGGAGAGATAAGGAGAGATAAATATTTAGCAATCTGCTTTGAACAGCTTCCGATATTGTAGGAACACTGACAGTTCTGCTAGGGCAGAGAGAATTCCAGATGAGTGATTCCTAAAATACAGGCTTGATACCTGTTTTTCTCTAATCCTGCAGAATTTGAAACACTATTGTTTTGAAATATAGGACATGTTGATGAAAAGGTACCATCAAAACACTGGAGCGCCAGACCCAGCTGATTACATAGCATGGGCTTTTTGTATCTGCAACCTTGTTTTGGAAGCATTTTTTTAAAATCACGTATATTTATTGAATTTCAAAAACAAAACACATCAATGCATAGTCAAGTGGAAAAAAAAGACAAAATACTGACAACAAACTGGCATACTTTGAGATTAAATAAGCACAGTAAACTGAAGACAACAAAGAACCTGACTCCAGAGCACACGCGGTTGCATGAGCAGTGGTGGACTACAAAAATACGCCAATGACTCAGACACTGTCTTGGGCGAAGAGGCATCTAAGCCAGCATCTCACATCTGTATCTTATGTACCATCAAGCAGAACCATCAAGAACATAGGGTGCACATGAGTTACACCATTGAACCTCTGTGCACCCCTAGCTGTATCTGAATGAACATCTCACATAAGACCCAGGGGTCTTTAGCTGTGGATGACTTTTCAGTAGTGGACTATGGTACGCCCAGAAAACATTCCCCACACACCTTCATTATTCTAGCCCCCCGCTAACTCCCCCAAACACTCAGTACCTGTTACGCACTTTGTGAATACATTATTTTTGTGCATGCTGTCCTTAATCAAACACTAAGCGTGTACATTATGGTTTTGACACATGCACTGAAGCAGAACATCGCTCCACTGCGGCCGCCATCAACATTTCATCATATCTCAATTAAACCCAAAGTATCTACATTGAACAGTCATTAATGGAGAATAGTTGTGAAGTACATTAATACAGTATATTACACAGAGGTTAAGAGAACAAACAGTAACTAATAAAAACTACTGCTAAAGAAACACCTCCAAGTGTTATAGGTTCCCACTGAACAAACTTGATCAAACTCGGGAAACGATTGAATTAACTAAATCAGGTATTAAAGGGCCATGCTTCAGCGCAGTTGATATAAATAGTACCTCGGTAAATTACATTTAACCATCTAGATTCGAGAATGGATATCCTTCAAATGTGGACTGTGATGGGGGAGTTTGGGAGACTTTGAACTAGACCTATGCAAGAAGAATGAGAAGCCATCTACTGCCTGGAAATACACCCTTTGGGCCTGATTCTAGTTTCCATGCTCCTCTGCTTGTACTCGCAGGGGAGCGATTTTTGCCATAATGTGCATGTGCTGGGTGGGAACAAGCACAGCAAACTACAAATTCGCCATACCATTCGCACGGCGGGAGATTGGGTGGGTGGGGGGGGATGAGGTGGAGGCGGATTGACACACCCATGGGAACCCCCAGCGTTTAATGGGTATTCCCATGAAAACGTTGGACGTTCCCATGGGAATGAGGCAGTGATGCGTCTGCAGGGGGCGGGCAGCTAACATCCCCGGATGTCAGCTGCCCGCCCTGTACTCGCACTGGGCATGTGCGCAAAGCTAAGACACCTGAGTTGTGTGCTCGTTCCACATCATTTGATGGTCAGTGGCTATGGAATGATGTGGTCCTCACCCCCTAGCCTGCAAATGGATGTTTATGCAAAACATCCATTCACAGCCGCGCAGGCAAATTTGTTTTGCCAGGGGGGCTTGAGGCATTGCAAAGGGAGGGTGGGCTTAAACTCATGCGCAGCGCTGCGAAATTTCGCATCGCTGCGTGTGAACCAGAAAAAGGTCCTTTGGCCAGTACAGAATAATAACATATGTGTGTAAGGAACAGTTGAAGACATCACTAACTCCTAAAACAGATTTTAGGGTTGGTTAAGCATAGTCTAATCCCAGAAGTAGCCACACAGTCTATGACCTGAGACCAGAAATCAGCCCTTGGAATACAGGACCAAAGCAAACACCAGAATCCGGAGTTGTCTTTCACATTCTTCATCAGCAAGAAGGGGAAAATTTAAGCCAGGGTGGAAAATCCAGAGAAATGACCCGTAAGTAATGGGTTATCATTAAATTGCATGAAGACAGACCAGCATGGACATTGCCACTGCATAGTGCACATGAAGTAGCAAGACATACATTCTGAGATGAGAATTGCCTCCATGATATAAAACAAGTAATGTCCTGAAAGTCTCCAACTTCTGACAGGACACAGTGGGTAATGAATGTGACACTAATAGTGGATTGCTGCCGTGGAATGCATAGGCGTAAGGTGGGTTATCGAATACCGCACCCTGCTCTCCATCATGAAGAGGTGGTCTGGAGTGCCAGAGAGAGGACGTGGTTTCATGGCACACCCCCATCATCATTCTCCCGAATCTGGACCTCAGGTCAGCTCTCCATCTTCCTTGGTGATGTCCTGGTGCCAAGGGCAGTGGAGAGTGTCCTGAAACAACACAAGACAAGTAAGCCACTAGTTGGACATCAGAAAGTAAAGAATTGGATACGAGACCCATATCTATGGGGGAACAGGTATGATGAGAGGAGAAGCAAGAGCTACACTGGGGTTACACTGTACCTGAGGATATTTGAAATTAATCATTCATTATTCTATTATCAGAAATAAGATGGGATAAAGAGAGCTCTTGGTGAACAAGGTGTTGGCTCTCTCCCAACTGATTTAGGCCATTATCCAGGACCGTATTAAAATCTAACACACAAATACCAGGCACTGTAGGAAACTCAGCAAACACATCACAGTAGCCATAATCACACTGCAGACCACCCACACCCTCTTGCTCCAGGGTTCTGCGTGGAATGGTGTCCTATACCACGAGGAAGGGACTTTTACTGAATCCAAAACACAAGGATCAGATGCCAGGAGGATGACATTTTGCCTCATTTTCAGATCTATATTTGGTGGTAAATACCGTTCTGGGTCACAGCTGTACTCAAATACCGGAAGTTCAGGTGGTTAAGGTTTCCAAGGATACCCAACCGCGCATCTCCACTTTACATTGACACAAACTCTAAGATTAGATGATTTTCCTAGGCTGATCTTTACACACTTGGGAGCCCTGTTTTCAAAATATGTATGTTAGAGACAAGAAAGGATTTTCAAAATAATAGCAATGCTAAAATGGAGCTATTTGTATTGCATTTACTAGAACAATTGTAGGAGGCATATAATTTCTCTAAAAGCATGTTTAACCCATTTGTTTTATAGTGATACAAAGGTGATTTGCACATCTCCGTAGAAATACCTGACAAAGCTCGCCTCATTTGTATCTTCTATCAAACATTGTATTTACTGTAATGTTGCACCGTTCTACATTCCCTGTGTCAACATTAATCTTCATATATATATATATATATATATATATATATATATATATATATACTGTATATAGGCTTGGAAAGAAGGTTGTGGCACTCGGGAGACTGGATTCTGTAATTTATGTAACGTTCAAAAGTACATGTTGGTCTGTACCGACACTTCAATGCACTAACAGCATTTTCTTCAAGGTAGACATGTACAAGAAAATGATATCTATATATATCTATATAGATATAGATGTATATATATATATATATATATACTGTATATTAGAGAAGAAGGAAAATGTGAGGTGGCCAGGTGAGACTCTAATAACTTTATCAGTACAAAGGTATATAAGCTCACATCCATGACATAAGGGATAACAATCATCTCAAACAATCAGTTCCACACTGTCCTCAGTAACTTTGTGCCTCTTGGTCAAGCAATAGGTGGGTCACACGCTGGAAACGCCGCTGACAACTCTCTTTTCTCCTTCTTTTCTACTAGCTTACACTTCTATCTCTTGGTTGGGCTTATGAGGAGGAGGCTACACGCACGAAAGCTAAAGCTATAGCACTACAAGTAGACTGGTCTGTTCATTGGTTCGTCAAGGGGGTTTGCGCATATTTTTGAGTGAGCTGTGAGTAAAGTCCATGAAGTGCTGGCCTGATCGTTTGTCTACATACCGATCATAATTGGGATCATGGTTAGGGATGTAATGCCGCACAAGTTCAGCAGGAGTACGGGATGCCAGACGAACTTGGGCATTTTTTGAAAGGGGCAATCAGTTGCTAGGCTTGGTTTTGCCTGGTAATTGCTCCCAGGCTATAAAAACCTGTTCAGGTCTAGGACATGCTGCTAACTTCACTTTTGGGATGTCATCCGCCATGATTATAAGGTCTTAAACAGGATCAAAGCATTGGCTGTTACCTGGACATCCGACAGTATGGTATTATGGGTTCAAATCTTTTTGAAGCACACACCCTGTGGGCAATGTTCCCCAGTGTTGCAAGTAAGGGGGTACGGCGTGGTACGGAGTACCTGTAAGAAATATGTTGCAGGTACGCAGTACCACTTACCCCCTGACCCACTGTCAATTCTATTTTTATGTTAAGTCTAAATATAATGCACCCGCAGCCTGCCCACTCAGCATTATGAATGGTGCTGTATGAAGCTACCGGCTACTGCTGATTTAGCCTGTAACAATGACAGGCATCAGCGGCGCCGACAGCATGAATAGCAGGCGCCACAATTGTAAGCACAAGCTGCCTGGCTCTCCCCCAAGCAAGAGCCAACCCACCCCCAGTAATTCCCTGTTTCTCATTCCCTGTCTCCTGATGCCATGCCACTATTACAATTTAGTCACTCCTCTAGCTTTGTGTGACCACGCCCCCTCATGACACATGGCCACGCCCATTATTGGTGGAGGCTATCAGTACCACTAAGAAAAAAATTCTACTTGCACCACTGATGTTCCCTCTAATTTTACGAAGGCTTTGTGCAGAAAAAGATATTGGCTGTGCAACTTTGGAAGGAAATGTACATTTTTGTGCGTCACATAACGTATACAGGCCTAGGTTTCGAGTTCTGTTGAGTTAATAAAGCAATTTGAATGTTTACAGACTTCACACACCACACATATAGACTATAGCAGTGATTTTCAACCTTATTAAACTCGTGGCACACTAAAACAAGATTTTAACCTTTGTGCGCTCAGTTGTAATGTCTGTGCGCGGGCTCTGCGAGTTGTGTGCACGCGCACACGCGCACAGCTTAGAGGGAACACTGCCTGTGGGGGGGGGGGTAACAGGGTGTTATTGCAGGCTTTGCAGAAGCATCAGTGTAGCAATGCGGGGGGGGGGTTAGCTGTTGGAAATTAGCAAGTTGACGCTTTTTCTAACTATGGAGAAAGAGCAGTACCGATCGGTGATTAAATTATTGTTTTTGGATGGGAAGACATGTGAGTTAAGTTGGAAACCGTTTATGGGGACTTTTCACTTTGAATATTTTTTGGAGTGCTTGAAAAAGTTGGGATATCATTGGGCCAAGTGTATCGAGTTAAAAGGGGACTATGCTGAAAAACAAATCAAAAGCCCTCCCCCCCCCCCCATTTTTTATTTTTGCCCAACACAGGCACTTATCAATCACCCCTCGTAAATAAATCCAGAAAGACAAATGTATTGGGTTTTCACAGATAGAGAATAGCTCAAAGCCTGGCCAGTCATTTTTGGGTGTCCTTATTGCAGGATAGAACAATCTTCCATGTTGAGTATATTCGGTTTTCCACTGTATAGAAAGTAAATTTTGCACTGCAAACGAACATCTTTTTATGTATAGTTTGTAAATACTGTACAATACTGTATAATGTATACTATGATGGCTCATTCCATATGGTTAGGGCAGAACTAAAAACGCATAAATAATGAATGGGTCCCGTAATCCTCAAGCCTCAAGCCCAAAGACACTAAACAGCTCCCCAACACAGCTGCAAACTGGAACTTGGTTAGAGGACCAACAATTGCGCACTCCCTGGAGGTCATATCTGCAAATATGCCTGTGCCAAACCTACCGGACAAACCTCCCTATCTCCTTGCACTGTGAGTGACACCCAATGGCCACAACCTGCCAGGTCTGTTTTAGAACGTGCAATTTTGCAAAGCAACACCGCAAGAGAACGTTACTGAACAACATCCCTGTGTCCAACGAGGACCTACTGCTACTGACCAACTCACTAACACTAAAAGCCCCATAGAAGGCTAACGCAAACGCCATACTGGGCAGTGTTGCCTCATACGCACACTCTGGAACTGTACCCAAAGCCCCAATCAAGCCTTTTAGCAACTGCAAATCTATAGTCCTATGGGAATCCGCAGGAACAGGATTCACCCTGGCCCACCCCTTCATTGCCTTAGCCAGCATGAAGGACCTAGTGGGATACTCTTGATGCAGCAGCTGTGCATGAAAGGACATGGCCCCTTTCGACCTACCCCCTTGAAAATGCTCCCAAACAAAAGCCAACAATTGATCCTCCAAAGACTCACCTTCCCAAACATACCTACACAAGAAGGACATCCACTTGGTCCAAGCAGCCTCATATGCCCTATGCATGGAAGGGCCCAATGCATTCCTGGCCAAGGCAACTATACCGGCTTGATAATCTGACACATATAAGGCAGGCACGTTAAACCCTCAGCCGCTGCCGCTGGCATCAACTCCCTGAACCTGTCCCACTGAAAGCGGGACAGAGCAGCTGCAATCCTGTTGTCAATGCCTAGGACATGACGGGCCAAGAAATGCACATTGAACCTGAAACACAACAACCAAATGCTACAGAAGGTGTGAACCACTCACATATTATCGCACCTGCCTATCCACAAAATGGGAAGTACACAATTCCAGAGCGACAATTATTTGGAACAATTCCAGTAAAAGGAGATTCTTCGTGAATCCCTTGACACCCACGAAGATGGCCATGAACCCGCACAACACTCGTTAACAAAAAAGGCCCCAAAACCGATACTACCTGAAGTATCTGTGAACAGCTGCAGGCAGATGTTGCAACATGGAGGAGCCAACCACAACACCTCCCAGTTAATTGACCTGTTTAAGTTTGCAACAAAAAACCCACCCCATGGAGATGATTCTGCACGCAAAGTTGAACAAACCGAAAAAAGCCTGAACCCGCTTGATCTGCATTTTACGCCTACCCAAGCAATCCTCAATCAGACATAGGAGCTTCTGAACCTTGGCCACCTTGGAAGGTGACAACAACACGCCTTTGTGTCAATTTCAATACCCAAATAACTAAGGCAGTGAGTAGGGCCCTCGGTTAACAAGCCAAGGTCCACAAACAAAGACCTCACCACGTTCAAAATATCACCTCAACGGCACTGTCTCCAGCGCTCACCAACAGGAAGTCATCCAAGTAATGGGCCACACCCATGACCAGGAATATATACCTCCTTGAAGGGCAAACTCCTCATAGGCTGCTACCTTATCACCAGACTACCACAGTACCACCCACCTGAAACTGAAACTAGCCTTACACTTGCTTCTAACTAATTGTCCCAAAAGATAGGGCTCTTAAGTGCATCGTGCTCTCACCCAGATTAAAATGTGTTATGTACATACTAGTTACCAACCCTTTAATATCACGGAAGAACATAACAGTAATGTCAGCGCTGACGGCTGTACATGCAACACTTGAATTGCTCTGTCCAGCGCCATCCAGTAGCCGCCAGTGCGCAAAACACTTGAACTCCCCCTATAGGGTTGAGGAGTTACCCTTTTATTATATCGGTTACATTTCCGAAATATCCATTCTGTGAAATTAAAAGCCAAAATTGTATCTTGAAAAAATTGCCTCATCTGATCATTTATCACTATGTAAAATATATCCTACGACGTTGCCTATTTCTTCAGCTCAATAATGCTAACGACTGTCACAATTCAAAGCGGCAAGCGAGAGAAACGATTATTTTTTATTCTTAGTAAAGATTACTTTCTCAAATACTTATTTATTTTGCAATCCAAGCCATCCCACAGTCTGAGCTGAACAGGCTGAATGGGAGCTCGCGCTGCATGGAGCAGCTGTGTGCTGACTGCTGTTTGTACAGTAAGTGATACCTAGAACATCTTTAGGAGAGGGATTCATCAAATTACTAAGTGTGTCAGTGAATATAAATAGGAGGATGAAGGGATTACTGCAGATTGCTACAGATGTATTTTTTAGCTAAGTAGTCATAAAGCTCTTTGTGTAGAAATGACAAATGTCATTTTGATGTAGAAGTGACACCATATAACGCTTATACAACGTCGGTGTGCTGCAAAGGATTTTTGTACTTTAGAACAAGGTGTAAGCTCTTTTTACAAAAGCCATGGCTGGTGGACAGGGGATTTGTACAACACTAGAGGGTGTTAATATGCAGAAACCATGGTAACCATAGGAAACTATTTAAAGAGCACCAAATTCTAAAATACATGGTTGATCCAATGTGAACAGACAGCTTGTAATATTTACAAATATGTCTCTATAACTTATCAAGTCACGATAAAAACGAATCCATTTTAATTTGGAACAATTATATCAAATGTCTTCTTTTCTGATAAGATTATTTCATTTGGTGCTAAAATTGCCTGTATGATATATATATATATATATATATATATATATATACTAGGTGATTCATCGCGCCCTACGGGTGCTCTTCACACCGTCGTAAGGGGCTGCGCCCCCTTAATTTGTGAACATTTGTATATGAGAAAGACGGTTAGAATTGTATGAAAGATGCCCTGTATTGCAACTTGAGTTATAGGTGAAATGTGTTAAATAGAGAGCATATGATGTGGAAGGGGGTGTGTATTGTTTTGTTTAATTAAAAAGCGGTTACAGAGTAAGATGTACATTGATAGTGTGGATGGTACAGTGACATTTGTGGGTGTGGGGGGGGGCTGTGTGTGCGTATTGTTTAGGTGTGTGTGTGCAATAGTATAGTAGGTTGTTTCTGAGTCAGCGGCTCCCCACTGGCGGAGGTCACGACACAGGAAAACAGGAGGCTGGGTAGTGATAGGGGTGTGTGGGCATAAGGGGGACTAAAGAGGAGGGTGGGAGATACTGTGCAGCTTCTGCCAGTGGGTGAGGGTCCAGCGTGGCAGTACAGGAGTACAGGATGGTGGCCCTTAGTCAGTGTCTCCTCCTACTGGGTGGGAGTTCGGGTGCATGAGAGCAGGAGGCTGGGCTATGAGGCATGATAGGGGCATGTGGGCAAAACAGCGTCAGCGACTCCCCAGTGGTGGAAGTTACGGTTCAGGAGAGCAGGAAGCTGGGTAGTGATAGGGGTGTGTGAGTATACGGGGGACTAAAGAGGGGCTTAGGGGTGCCGTGAAATGCGGGAGGGGCGGGAGGGGTGCCGTGAATCAAGGGAGAGGGCGGGGGGTCCGCAAAGCGTGGGAGGGGCGTGAATTGCGCGAGGGGGGGTTGCGAATCGCGGGAGGGGGGGTGCGCGGGGGGTCCGTGAATTGCGGGAGGGGGGGGGGGCACGGGGCGCGATGAATCACCTAGTTGGTTATATATTCTTGTAGAAGGATGGTAGGATGTTGCTGTCATTCAGAATGCATTTACATAAACAGTAATAGTAGCAGTAAAAGGTCTGACTTAAAACACCTACAGTAAAACAGAACAGGTGTTATATATTATACAAAGAATTGGTTGATGATGTGTAGGTTGACGTGCACATAGTTCATAGTTGTCACTGAAAAAAAATTGCTACAAGAAAAAATCAACACAGAAAGTTCAACACATGTAAATGTTGACATAAGTGTGGCACTTCATCGGTGTCCATGTTGACACATGAGAATGAATATGAAAACATTCACAAAAAGAAAAATAAATCTTCAAAAACTCATGTCAACCTTTTTCATTGTCGACCATAGCCGTGCCAGTGTTTTGCATGTGCCATTTAATCCTGGGGTTGCCGTGAATCGCGCGCAGGGGTGGGGAGGGAGGAGGTGAGGGGTGTCCGCGAATCACGGGAGGAGGGGTCGTGGGTGGATGCAGTGAATTGCGGGAGGGGGGGTCGCGGGGGGGGGTGTGGGTGCCGTGAATTGTGGGAGGGGGGGGCGCGGGGGCGCGGGGGGTTGCAGTGAATCGCGGGAGGGTGGGTCGCGGGGGCGGGGGATTGCCGCAATGACAGGAGGGGGGGGTCAGGGGTGGGGAATCGTGGTAGGGGGTCGCGTGGAAACACAGGAAAACAGGAGGCTGGGTAGTGATAGGGGTGTGTGGGCATAAGGGGGACTAAAGAGGAGGGTGGGAGATACTGTGCAGCTTCTGCCAGTGGGTGAGGGTCCAGCGTGGCAGTACAGGAGTACAGGATGGTGGCCCTTAGTCAGTGTCTCCTCCTACTGAGTGGGAGTTCGGGTGCATGAGAGCAGGAGGCTGGGCTATGAGGCATGATAGGGGCATGTGGGCAAAACAGCGTCAGCGACTCCCCAGTGGTGGAAGTTACGGTTCAGGAGAGCAGGAAGCTGGGTAGTGATAGGGGTGTGTGAGTATACGGGGGACTAAAGAGGGGCTTAGGGGTGCCGTGAATTGCGGGAGGGGCGTGAGGGGTGCCGTGAATCAAGGGAGAGGGCGGGGGTCCGCAAAGCGTGGGAGGGGCGTGAATTGCGCGAGGGGGGGTTGCGAATCGCGGGAGGGGGGGTGCGCGGGGGGTCCGTGAATTGCGGGAGGGGGGGGGCACGGGGCGCGATGAATCACCTAGTTGGTTATATATTCTTGTAGAAGGATGGTAGGATGTTGCTGTCATTCAGAATGCATTTACATAAACAGTAATAGTAGCAGTAAAAGGTCTGACTTAAAACACCTACAGTAAAACAGAACAGGTGTTATATATTATACAAAGAATTGGTTGATGATGTGTAGGTTGACGTGCACATAGTTCATAGTTGTCACTGAAAAAAAATTGCTACAAGAAAAAATCAACACAGAAAGTTCAACACATGTAAATGTTGACATAAGTGTGGCACTTCATCGGTGTCCATGTTGACACATGAGAATGAATATGAAAACATTCAAAAAAAGAAAAATAAATCTTCAAAAACTCATGTCAACCTTTTTCATTGTCGACCATAGCCGTGCCAGTGTTTTGCATGTGCCATTTAATCCTGGGGTTGCCGTGAATCGCGCGCAGGGGTGGGGAGGGAGGAGGTGAGGGGTGTCCGCGAATCACGGGAGGAGGGGTCGTGGGTGGATGCCGTGAATTGCGGGAGGGGGGGTCGCGGGGGGGGTGTGGGTGCCGTGAATTGTGGGAGGGGGGGGCGCGGGGGCGCGGGGGGTTGCAGTGAATCGCGGGAGGGTGGGTCGCGGGGGCGGGGGATTGCCGCAATGACAGGAGGGGGGGGTCAGGGGTGGGGAATCGCGGTAGGGGGTCGCGTGGGGGGCACCGTGAGGGGGGGCCCGGGGGGTTGGTGCGAATCGTGGGAGGGGGGGTCGCGGGCTGCCGCGAATCGCAGGAGGGGGTGTCACGTGGTGGGGCCGCGAATCGCGGGAGTCACTGGGGGTGCCGCGAATTGCGGGGGGTGTGCTGCAAATCGCGGGAGGGGGGTCGCGGGGGGTGCCGCGAATCGCCACAAGAAAAAATCAACACAGAAAGTTCAACACATGTAAATGTTGACATAAGTGTGGCACTTCATCGGTGTCCATGTCGACACATGAGAATGAATATGAAAACATTCAAAAAAAGAAAAATAAATCTTCAAAAACTCATGTCAACCTTTTTCATTGTCGACCATAGCCGTGCCAGTGTTTTGCATGCGCCATTTAATCCTGGGGTTGCCGTGAATCGCGCGCGGGGGTGGGGGGGGAGGGAGGAGGTGAGGGGTGTCTGCGAATCACGGGAGGAGGGGTCATGGGTGGATGCCGTGAATTGCGGGAGGGGGGGTCGCGGGGGGTGTGTAGGTGCCACGAATTGTGGGAGGGGGGGGCGCGGGGGGTTGCAGTGAATCCCGGGAGGGTGGGTCGCGGGGGCGGGGGGTTGCCGCAATGACAGGAGGGGGGGTCAGGGGTGGGGAATCGCGGTAGGGGGGGTCGTGGGGGGCACCGTGAACCGCAGGAGGGGGGCCCGAGTTGTTGGCGCGAATCGTGGGAGGGGGGGTCGTGGGGTGCCGCGAATCGCAGGAGGGGGGGTGTGTGTCACGGGGTGGGGCCGCGAATCGCGGGGGGTGTGCTGCAAATCGCGGGAGGGGGGTCGCGGGGGGTGCCGCGAATCGCCACAAGAAAAAATCAACACAGAAAGGTCAACACATGTAAATGTTGACATAAGTGTGGCACTTCAGTGGTGTCCATGTCGACACATGAGAATGAATATGAAAACATTGAAAAAGTGAAAAATAAATCTTGTCAACCTTTTTCATTGTCGACCATAGCCATGTCAGTGTTTTGCATGTGCCATTTAATCGTGGGGATGCCGTGAATGGGGGGGGGGGGGAAGGAGGGAGGTGCATACCCAACATGACCCTCTCCAGGAGGGACACATTGCTCTGTTTCTGGACGTTCTTTTTAATTTATGGATTACCATCACCTGTGCTTAAACACCTTTCTTATCAATTACCCTGTTTAAAACAGGTGATGACAATCATAAATTAAGATGGAAGTCCACAACCCAGCGTTACAGCTCCAGACACACTTTGAGTGACAGATGTAGCCAAATATATAAGATATATATATATATATATATATATATATATATATATATATATATATATATATATATATATATATATATATATATATATATATATATATTGGTACTTTTATTTTAAGTCCGCTTTTCTTTTAGGAAAAAAGTTGATGCTAAATCAGCTTTCTCTGGCTCTGTGACATCTCCAGCTCTGTTCTTCATGGGAAGACTAATACCCCAGATTTAGCTCAGTGTGAAAGGGTCTTGAAAGAATATCCCGGGATACCTGGGTAGATTCCGGAATCGTCCCGGGATGCGATCAGTGTGAATGGTCCCGTACCCGGGATCGGGTACACAGGACTAAAAAAGCTGCTGATTGGAGCTTTTTTGAGCTCACAAATGCTGATGTCATCTTTCAGAGCCCTGGAATCCATTTCTAATGACATGCATATGTATTTGCAGGTATTTCCCGGGATCAGTGTGAATGGCACTGTCCCGGGTCGATCCTAGGTCTTAGTGCAGTGTGAAAGCGTACATTCCCGGGTAGAGTCACGGGAAGCATCCGGGAACACATTCTGCGAGTGTGGAATTACACTCCACGTTTCATTTGTGGTCCGCACTACAGAACTGCCCAGTATCAGAGGGTCCGGCAACTGAAATCTAGACTAGTACAATCATGTTTTTTGGTCCCCTTAACCGACCCCAGTAGGAACATGCCGGTCATCCATTGGCTCATACCTGGTGCTTTATCTCTTTTTAGTTAATCTATCTCCAGTTTATCTCTTCTCCAGGCTTTATACATCTGCCCCAATCTCAGAAAACGCCGAATTACCACCCACATATTGTCTGTCATATTGCAAGGGGATTGTGATTAGATCCATACAATTTTTTGCTATTTCGGCTTGCACACGTACACTACAATACGTAAGAGGTGCAGTAATTTGATTGATAGGATTGCGAATTTACACATCAGAGATTGACTATGAATAACCCCCTAAATTAAAGATAATAATAATAATTACCACTGCTAGCCCTGCATTGCAGCTACTCCATGCATTGACAGCCTGTGTAAGGGAAGGCACGTACTGGCCGTACTCAAGTTGATTGACAGAAAGACAGCGTTTTGGGGTGGTGATAGAGGTTAGAGCTGATGTCACACGCCCTCCCTGAAAATGTCTGGGCACGCCTGTGTTTTCCGACAATCCCGTACAGAAAACGTAGAGTTACTATACCCAAATATTGACTTCCTGTCAATCAACTTGCGAACTGCTTACAATTAAAAAAGACGCTGGATTTTATTGTTGGATGTTGGCCTTGCACATGCGCACTATTTATGTACCGTCGTACAATAATCCCATCCTGCAAAATCACAGCCCAGTGAACCGATCTGAATAACCCCAATCTTGTATTTATGTCCTCCAAAAATCCTGGATTTGTCTGTATTTACTAATCCTCTGATTTCCTTGGAGTGACACTAAACCTACAATGGGCCTGATTCAGATTTCTTAAATGGACAGGTAAATTTGGGTGATTTATTTTGTTTCTGTGCAGAGCAAATGTTGCCTGCTTTATTTTTCCACTAAAACTGTGGGTACTTATGTATTATCTGGGCTCCCATGTTAAATGCACCCCATTTTTTCATACCCCTACTATCCAACTATGCATGGAGTTGATTTTATATAGTGTGGCGAGCGCAGCGAGCCACCGTGCCCGAAGCGTGGTGAGCGCAGCGAGCCCCGCGAGGGGATGCGGTCTCATAAGAAAAACGGGAGCCAAGATATTACATAAGTACCAAATTGTGATATCAGTCTGAACACACTCCACCCAAATCTAACTCTCTCTGCACGTTACATCAGCCCCACCTGCAATGCACATGATTTTGTCCATTTGACAAAGATTTGTAGGATTAGACTGCAAATACTTCTGCCACCTAATTCATCCTAAATTACCATTTGCATTTCCAACTGGCCACCAGTGAGCAGGCTCTTAGTGCACCAGGCTTGTATGGGATTGGTCACCCTACAGAGGAGTCTGATACAGTGGTGGGATCAAGTCAAGGAAGGGAGCCAGGATTAAATACTGGTACTTCGGTTTGTGCAGCCAGAACACTGAAATGTAATATTTGTATTTTATTCTTAAAAAATATAGAATATCTTTTCTGAAAACATTCATCATTTTCCTCATCCAAAACATTTGGAATTGTACTGAAAAAAAAATAAAAAGCTGTATAGAAGAAGCTTTAACATTCATTTGTATATAACAATTCACTGGGGTTAAGTGTATACCTGTGCAGCCAAATTATTCTGAAAACCGTAGTCTCCAAAATTTACTTTTTTTTTTTGCTAAAAACCTACTGGCTACATCTGTAACTGGCACTACTGGGGAAATAACATGTAACTGGCACTACTGGGGAAATAACATGTAACTGGCACTGCTGGCTACATCTGTAACTGGCACTACTGGGGAAATAACATGTAACTGGCACTACTGGGGAAATAACACATAACTGGCACTGCTGGCTACATCTGTAACTGGCACTACTGGGGAAATAACATGTATCTGGCACTACTGGGGAAATAACATGTAACTGGCACTACTGGGGAAATAACATGTAACTGGCACTGCTGGCTACATCTGTGACTGGCACTATTGGGGAAATAACATGTAACTGGCACTACTGGGGAAATAACATGTAACTGGCACTACTGGGGAAATAACATGTAACTGGCACTGCTGGCTACATCTGTGACTGGCACTATTGGGGAAATAACATGTAACTGGCACTACTGGGGAAATAACATGTAACTGGCACTACGGGGGAAATAACATGTAACTGGCACTACTAGGGAAATAACATGTAACTGGCACTACTGGGGAAATAACATGTAACTGGCACTGCTGGCTACATCTGTGACTGGCACTATTGGGGAAATAACATGTAACTGACACTACTGGGGAAATAACATGTAACTGGCACTACTGGGAAAATAACATGTAACTGGCACTGCTGGCTACATCTGTAACTGGCACTATTGGGGAAATAACACATAACTGGCACTGCTGGCTACATCTGTAACTGGCACTATTGGGGAAATAACATGTAACTGGCACTACTGGGGAAACAACATGTAACTGGCACTAAATATCCGCAAGGACATGATGGCTTGGCATTCAAATTCAATGGCTGAGATAGGACAAAAACTTTGTTTCATGTTTTAAAACCTTATTTTATGCAGAAATAATATATATTTGTGTGTATTTCATGTGTTTGATGTGTTTGTACAACATAAGTGCACAAGATACCTCAAGATACATCATTCAAATATAAAAATATTCCAAAATACATAAAAATCCGTTATCTAAAATTCTTCTGGTCCCGAGCATTTTGGATAAGGGATACTCAACCTGTGTCATCTAGGGTGAGATGTACTTAGCTTAAAAATTGTTAAAATGGAGAGTGATAATGCACCAGCCAATCAACCCCTACAGATGGAGACATCCTCATTTCATGTCATTTCAAACCTAGACTGTGACATGGCAGTTAGCAGCTGATTGGCTGTTGGTTTATTACACTCCATTAGGCTTCAGGGGAGCGGAAGTTAGGGTTAGGCTGGGGGTGGGGGGAGGTTGGGGTTACGCTGTGGGGGGCAGAAGGTTAGGGTTAGGCAGTGGAAGGGAGGTTAGGGTTAGGCTGTGGGAGGGTAAGAGTTACAGTACTTACCAATTAAGGATGCTGCTGTCTATATTCGGACCATTGGCATCCTGACTATTAGGATCCTGTACCCAACTCACCAGCACACACTGGTGAGCCAGTACACACAGAACTACTACCGGCTGACAGCCTAGCCCTAGTGGTTCCAAGTTACAATGCCAGAGGAAAATGAAAACGCTTGAATGTCAGGCTAATGGCTTCCTCAATAGTGTGAAACTAATTGGATTACTACTATCAACGGTAAAAATCATCTGACCTCAGGTGATAACCATCAATGATTTCTAATTATTGTTGGTCGATGGCCATCCCTAGATTGAATTTAGGAATATTCCTCAGACAGCTTTGTCTTAGTCTCTGACTCCCTGGTATTGCTATATTGGGAGGCATACCCAATCACTGTTCCTCTGCATATGAAATGTACCCAATCTATGACCCTAAATCATAAGACTCCAACCTGTAAATGTTGTGAATCCCAACTCAGTCATGAATATTGAAGAAGATTTTCACTTCGTCCGAGTAACTCTTTATCTGTGAAACACAATCACTGTGCACCCAGTTTTTTTGATTGTTGGTCAAGATGTGCAATGTGAACAATACATCAAAGTCCTGACACATCAATAGTCAATTCAGTAAGAGACACCCCTTTATTTATTTAAAATGTGCCATTCTTTCCTAAAATACTGCTTAGCTTGTCTATATTTATGGCTGCAATTAAAGTGATGTCATTTGCTGATGCATATATTTACATTGCTTTTATTATATTCTCTATATATTAAGTGAATCTTTTGACTACTTTGCATTGTGCCAGGAATTGAACTTTTCCGCAGAAATGCAAAATGGATTATTAGAATGAGATCTATTCTCCAGGATCTGTAAATTGGCAAAAGTTCTTTTGCAGGAAGAAGGATGCACGATAGTCTGCAAAGCAGGGAACTCACCATTTAAATCTAAATATAATATTTCTGATCCATATTTGGCAAATGATTGACCCTCACCGGCTTTCATCCTGCATCACACAGACAATCCCCTTTTTGGTCTTCAATCCCATGCATTTAAATTTAAATCTAGGTAAGTAGACAATGGTGTCACAATACTATATTTTCTATGAAGACTTACACTTTGTCTACTTTTCACCCGATTCCGATGGCCAAGAAAACAGATGAAAATTGCCCAAATTGGATGTTTCACATCTGATCCAATCCCATGCACGGCGCTGTGTGCATCAGGTCGGAGACAGATATCGAACCTGCCTGCATGTCCAGCCTTCGACTTGGACAGCCTCCCAGCAGCGGGGAATGGAATTGCATGCAATATATTGCATACAAAGGGACCGCATGCAATATAAGTGGCTCAAGGTCGATTGGCTGCAACTTCTCCCCTTGTTGAGATGTTGGGGATGTTGTTTAATGACCAGTTGCTTGCTACAGTTCAGAACAAAGTTTATCGCAATGTTAGTAAATAATTCACTAAAATGTATTACCTTAGAGACAATCTCTGCTGTTAATCAAACAGTATCACAGTAATAAATAATAAAATGTAATAAATCAAAACAAGAAACAAGAAATTTCATTCATTCCACTATAAAATGTCTCAAACTATTCCAATATATTGTTTCTATAAAGGACAAAATACTTTATTTGTTTTTAAAATGATAACACTGGCCAACAGTGAAAATGCTTCCGAAACAAAAATAGTCATTTCATTTATTCGAGCATGTGAAATACGAATATGGCATTTAAAATGCTGAGTTAGCTCTATGTTCTGAGATATAACCATATTTCATTAAATGCTAGAGAAATTGAGGGATATTTCAAAAAATACTAGGGATTTTATTTATTTAAATAAATTGTAGGTTGGCAATCCTTAGTACAGGTTTCCTGAGTTATTGTCAGCCATATTTTGTTACTCAATATATATGTTACTCATATATGGCACTCAAAATTCATTTTCTCGATTCTCATCTGGACTTCTTTCCTCCGAATTGCGGTGCAGTAAGTGATGAGCATGGTGAGAGATTCCACCAAGATATTTCAACTATGGAACGAAGATATCCGGGTAAATGGGACGGTTCCATGCTTGCAGACTACTGTTGGACGGTGACTAGAGATGCTCCAAGACAAGAGTACATTAAACGAAGGCGCACTCATAAACAGCTCGTCATACGAAGCATCAAGGCTTGTTATCTTATTTTCTGCTAATTTACCTGTACATACATTGAATTAAAACAATTGCTACTTCTGTTGTGTACAGATATCTTATTCATATAATATTGTTTTTTTTTAATACAGAAGTACATATATCACAAGGGGTGTATCTAAAAAAACTAGAGCTAATAAACAAATTCTAAGGTCATATTCAGTTTTCCTTACCCAAATTTAGTAAAAAATTACTAAAAAATAATTTTTTGTTGGCTAGTGTAATAGCGCATATGCTGTCTCAGCCATTTAGAGTTGGTAATTTTCAATAGTTGCATAATAAAACAGTAAACCAGTTATTAGTCCTTTATAGATTTATTGTAAAGCATATTGGCCCTCATTCTAATTGATTTGCAAATTCGCAATGGGACCCGATGTTGTTCCCGTTGGTAATGTGCAGTCTTCACTGCAGGCTCCCTAGCAGCGGGGGCATGCAGGAGGCGTGCTGGGGGCGTTCCCATGCGAACACCTAGCGTTTCCTAGGTTATAACCACGAAAATGCCTGGTGCGCTCTGGAAAATTCTGGGCGTTCCCATGCGAACGGGAGCGGCTTCTTGGCTTCCGTGAGTGGGCGGCTGATATCACCGGATGTCAGCTGCCCACCCTGCTCACATAGCAGGGTGCCGCTAATCTAAGTCACCAGAGAGTGACTTAGATTAGCGAGCGCTTCTGAAATCATTTGATGGTCTGTGACGCATCCATTCGAAGTCCTGCTGGGATCTTCGGCAGGCAGCGGGGAAGGGCGGCGTTAGTTGGCTCTCAAACCAGCAAAAAAAACGCTGCTTTGTGTCTCAGCCAGAATGAGGACCTATGTGTGTTATTTACAGTCGCGATTCAACAGGTGCAACAATTTTGCGTTGCTGTTTGTCTTTATGTGAGCTCCTTTGGAAGCAAACATCAATAAATATTGACTTTGATTCCTTTATTTTTACTACAAGATTGCTGCGGTTGTTTAAATCATTTGTATTCTGTCTGCAGCGATTGTTGCTTTCTGTGGCTGCGTTCCAAAGTTTAATAAGAAATATTTGTTTAAAAACATATAATTGCAATTCTAGGTTTGTTTGTTTTTATTAATTATAAATCCTTTTGAAAAGAATAATTATAAAATGTTTTATTACATAAGAGAAAGGTAGATTAGGTGTTTATCTGTGGTAAAGATGTTATTTGTAAGTTTCATTGCAGCAGCGATAATATAATGAGTTGATGGAATAGCACTGGTGCTATGTACAGATAAATGGATTACAATAATAAAATCTAATCATTTGGTACTATACAATATTTGTGCGTTACTGTGGAGAGAGGAAAGGCACAATAGGAAAACAATAGGGGTTTTGTTTGCATATTGCGATATAAGCAAAGCTTCTGTAGGGTTTAGTTACTAAGGGCCTTATTTTGGTTCATTCTTTCTGACAAAATCCTTCTTAGATGGGCAAAACCATGTGCACTGCAGGTGGGGCAGATGTTACTTGTGCAGAGAGAATTAGATTTGGGTGGGGTTTTACTTCAAAGTGAGATCTATATTTCAGTGTAAAAATAAAGCAGTCAGTATTTTCCCTGCACAGAAACAAAATTACTCACCCAAATCTAATTCTCTCTGCACATGTTACATCTGCCCCCCTGCAGTGCACATGGTTTTGTCCATCGAAGAAGGATTTTGTCAGAAAGAATGAACCAAAATAAGGCCCTAAGACGGGAGTCACATGGGATGTTGCTATGGGCAACCAATGAGATTCTATCTATTATCTTCTGGAAGGTGCTAAATAAATAATATGTATATTGTGATTGGTTGCTATATACACCCCATCTTCAATAGAATTCCCATCTTAGAGCCAGATGTACTAAGCTTGAAAAGTGATAAAATAGAGAGTGATAAGCAGCCAGCCAATCAGCTCCTATCTGTGATCTCGCAGGCTGTGTTTGGAAATGTCAGATAGTAGCTGATTGGCTGGTTGTTTATCATGCTTCATTTTATCACTTTTCAAGATTAGTGCATCTCGTCCTTAGTAAATAAACCAATATATATCTATAAATCACATTTACTAGATATAGCCATGTGTGGATTGGGAACTAAAAGTGGCCCCAGAAAATGTCATGGACGTGTCCAAAATGGCCATCACCGGAGGTATAACATGCCATGTAGCCATGGCAGCGTCACTGGATGGCAGAGTTTCTGTACTGCAGAGATGAAATAACCAAATGAATGGTGACAATGCAGTGTAATGAGTGTGCTGGCTGTTTGTCACGCGCGGTAACATGCCAGCATACAAAGAAGGCCTTCAAAGGACGTCCGCCCATCAGAATCTTACCAGTGGGTCCTCAATCTGCCCTATGAACCCCATTTGTCCGGGCTTTGGAAACACCCCAGCAAAAACGTATAGATAGAAAACCCAATGGCTGAATAAGCACAGAGGTGGCATAAACCACTGAAGGGTTTTCGGATGCCGTCACTTTAGTTGTTAAGGTTGTTAGGGCTATGTAATATGAGGAGAAAGGGTTAGCCAATGGGGTTTAGGGGAAGGAGTAGGCAGGCTAGGAGAGGCAAGGAAGGAGGGTGATCTGCCTCTTTGTGAAGTTTCCCCTTCCTCCCATCCCTATGTCTTTTCTTTTCGGCGGCGGTAAAGAAGTAGTAGTATGTAGATAGTGGGTGCGCTCTCCCAAAATCGATTGTCAATAGCCCATACTCCTGGACGGGAGATGGCTATTCCACCTGCATGGGTGGGTTGTGCACGGAGAGTTGATCACCAACGGTGTGTGAACAGTATATATATATATATAATGTTATCCCCCTTTTCCCCTGACTGTTCTTTAGTACCGTCACAATCTATAGTTAATAGTCAAGTTGTCAATTAATAAATTTGACATTAATTTTGAAAAGCCAGCACTTGTGGCTGTGTCTTATTTTAGTGTTAAGTTAAGGTTTAAGTTTATTAAAGTGTATGCATAAAGATACCCGACAGTGAGTTTAATAGAACATATTGGTGTCAAGTTATGGTGAGCTCCATAAAATGCATAATATAGAAAATATAGAAATGTCGCAACAGAGTGTTTCAAGGCAACTGGGAGAACAATTGGGACATGACCAAGCTTGTAGTATGTGGTCACAACCAATTGTGAATATTGTGGCTCCTTACGAGCTGTGTTCCCGCCGAAGGATGTGTGGTTACTCCGAGTGTTGAAGGAGGTGTGGTCATGCAAAACTTTATGTGAATATGTCCCTTCTCAGCAGCCGGATCCTCAGAGAGTCAAGGACGCGAGTGCTCGTACCCATTTTCCCAATCAGTGCAGTTCTTAAGCTCTTACAACATCTTTAGAACTACCTTCATATATCATTTACACTATTCATAATTTTTTCATTAAATTACAAATTTAAAGTGCCATTATGTTTGTTTCTGTGCAACTTTCCATTGGTCGACTTGTGCCTACAAAAGTACAAGTTTAACTGGTAGATCCAGAAAGTGTTCTATTGTACAGTAGGTATATGGGAGTAGGATCTAGATAATTTAAAATTGAAGGTTACATGCCTCTATGTCTAGTCCAAGACCTGATTCAGAGCCGGGCCTAAGCATAGGCAAACTGGGCAAATGGCTGGGGGCATTTGTAATGTCTAGGGGAATGCATTCCAATCATAGGACCGAGTCACCTTAACAGCCAGCAGCGACAGGACTGGGACGGTTGTAACATGTATAAGGTAACAGGGTACTACTATGTGGTGTAATGTGAATAAGGGACACTTCATGTTGTGTAATGTGAATAAGGTTGCACTACTGTGTGATTTTATTCGATTTGGATGCCAGGCCCCTTACCCAACAAGACCACGCCCTTTTCTGGGGACATGTGCCTTTTGTGCACACTACCCCTAAAATATGGGGTCTTACTGACACAGGGCACAAAATATCTAGTTATGGCTCTTTGGATGAGGGTTGCTGGCTGCTGCTGTGATCTCTGTTTGGTCTGAGGGGGAACTAGTGGCAGTGGCTGGGGGCACCAGTCAAAATGTTGCCTAGGGCATCACATTTGATAGGACCGGCTCTGACCCAATTAAAGGTTCCAGGTGCCCTAGGCACTAAATGCTGCTAAACACTCGTGTATGGGCGCTCAGGGACTCGCCAGTCCTGCCTGTAACGAAGGTTGTATAACTGGCATGTAGGATCTAATGCTGGTGGTGATGGAAGGAGACTTTGGCGTCAGGCTGCCCGCCTGGCGCTGTAGCACAATGTACATAAAGTAATGGTTCCATCAGTAAGTTACATTGGCACAACCATCGGCCAGTCACCATAGGAACTTTACCCTCCACAGTACATCGGGACGAGTGATATGTAAAAAAAACGGTGGAATAAATGAGGCCTAATTTTATTTCTCTGCTTTCACCTGCAAGGTGATCCCCAAGTCCTGGTGCCCTAGGCTGCAGCCTCATCAGCCTACTGATTAATCAGGCGCTGGTCTTCTTCATCCTGTATCTCACCTATATTATCCCAACCTATATAACAAACCAGCCACAAAACAGGTGCAATTCACATTTGTCTGTATTATAGAGAAAAGTAATTCCTATGACATCACTGCAAATATATAGTGGATGCGATGCACTTGTCATCAGCAAAGGAACGCCCATGATCTAGTAAACTCCTCCCACACATTACTGCCATTATTTGCATAGCCACCACCAATGCCATGCCTTCGGCGTGTATATTTATATATACCTTCACTTACCCATAAAACTAGATGCTATTAATAAGTAGATGCCTGGTACCACAAAAGAGCATTTAAACCAGGGTCTTACACTTCCATGGTTCTTAAATGATCTTATATAGCTATCGCCAAAAAATTATTATTTATTAAAATAGCTGTTTTTTATTATAAAATGAAAAAAGTATTGGCATAGGATCTTCACTCCAACATGTTTGAGATTTGCACTGCCAGTGGCATCTCCGTACTCCAGATCTCCTCACAAACCCAGATTTCAGCTCAGTGATGAAAAAAAAAATTGTTATCCAAGGAAAGACACAACCTAAAGCACAAGCACCACAATTAGTGTACAACTATGGTCATCTATGACAATTCCACTCAGGATTCTAAAATTATAGTACACCCTAATACTTTCTTGACCAAACTTGTGACATGCAACATGGGGAATATAATTGCTAGAACTTTTTAACTTTTTTATACTGCTTACAGTATATACGTTTTAGACCTTGAGTATCACAGCAAATAAATATATGCAATGATTGTGCAAAGCTCAACAAATAGTGTTTAGAGTGTTAGAAAAATAGGTGCAATGTCACACTAAACAATGCATTGTGACATGCCTTCCAGTCACTTGGTCCTGCTCGGTTAACTGATTACTTTATATTCTGAAGGGAAACAAACTGCTCCAAACTTAAAGTAGTAAAATAAGGTTCCTGATGGGTTTTGGCTATTTAAAACTCGCTGCATTAGATAAATGGCGCTTCAGCCAATCAGCTCCTGTCGTGTTTAAAAATTGACCAAGAGCACCATTAATCATGCGCAATCATTTTTGAATACTTAGAACTTGTTTATAAATGGGCCCCTAAATTCTGGACAACTGAGTCTGTCAGAAGCAGTTGTGGCCATTTGTGCTTTTTTTGGCCAAAGTCGCACCTGTGACTATTGTATGCTATTGCTGCTACAAAGCCCTTCCCTGGTGTTCAACAGCATTCATAAGTGTAAGGACTAATGCTGGGTACACACCAGGACGACTAGGGCTCGATCCCATCAATCTAGATCCAATTCAGACCGAATGGATGTAGATTGTGGGGTGATTGGGCCCTTTTCTGCCCTGGTGTGGACCAATACCGATCCGATGCGCGGTCCCGCGGGTCGGTCGGTCGTTATTCAGATCCTACCTGCAGCAGGTAAGATCTGGAAACGTCCATACTCCCGGGTGCTGGTCGCCATCGGATTGGACCCACTCACGGTGCACATTGTGAGCGGGTCGTGCCCCCACGTCATCGTGAGCGGGTCGGAAGAAACACTGACGACCCGCTCACAATGTGCATCGTGAGCGGGTCGTCCTGGTGTCTACCCCACATAAGATCCCCACTTGGAGAATCATCCGATATGTTGACCATGTTTTGTGTGTCTTTAGATGGACCATCAGACATAACACTGAACCTTACCCTAGCCCTATTTCAAGTCCATATTATTCATCTGCATATGGCCTCCTATGTCAATAAGTCAAATTCTCATAACGAGCAACATCTGATTAGCCACCTCCAATACTTCCCAGTCATCAGTCAGGAACACATCATAGTGTTATAATACACTTCTGCTGTGTGATGGATGCAGAGCCTAAAATATCACTCCACTGCACCCAACATTGGCACTATGTCCACTCATCTGGCCCCTTACGTGTCTAAGAAGTCACATTTTTACCACCTTCAATCTGCTCCATCTTCTTATTTTAATATTCCACCAGCAGAACAACATTTTGAACTTGATATTTTTCAGTAAAAGCCACATCAGTGTCACAATTTTCATATACATACAGAACACACTTAAATTCATCCTGTTAACAATGGAATCTCCCAGAAAACGTCCTCTCTCATCAACATGGATAGTGTAAGAACCTGCTAAAAATTATCTCAAAATGTCATTTGTGTGACTTTTAAACTCCGTTAATAAACGACCCAGACTACTTTCTAATAATAATAATGTCTCTCAAGTAAATTATTGTTCTAATCTCAGCAAATTCACACCTATTTGCTCATTTACACCTATCTGCCTTATTATGCACTTTGCACAAATTAATAAATGCATGAAAAGCACATTAAGAATAGTTCAAATAAGTGTCAATAGTGTCATTCTCATCATAATGTGGCAGCATTTTAACAGTGTTTAGAAGTTTAGGAAGCAGCGCAACCTATTTCCCATGCGTTAATGCGTGCTACCATTACAACAGATTTCTTTCTGGGTTTTTTTTGAGTAAAGCATGAAATGTATATGTAAATGTATATGTATTGCACGTCCATTTTTATGCAATTGTATCTATTTTCTCATTTTTGAATTTTGCATGCAATACATCCCCATAGTTATCACATAGTAATGCATATTAATGCTATATGCATGATTCAGTACAAATAACAATGCAAATGACAACTCTTCCAAAAAGTCTGTCCTTTGCATTATTATCACAGGGAGCAGGGGCGGATCCAGGATAAAATGACAGGGGGGGCACCATGATAAAAGAGGGTTTAGGTGGGGGAGGGGCAGTGTTAGTGGTGCCAGTGTACATGCTAAGAGAGCGGCAGAGAGAGGGTGGGAATGGGACTAAAAATAGGTACGCAGGCCCACCATGGCGACAAATGTGAAGGATGTAATTGTGCGCGCGCCGAAAACGCTCCAGAAAAGGTGGTGTGGCCACTCAACAGGAGGCGTGTCCTTGAGTGTAGTGTACAACACCATATACAACTTCTACACATTATGCAACAAAATACTACACCCCATTATACTTGCCCCTTACACATGATGTCAAATGGATTGAGCCAGAATTCACATAATGCCACACGGATTAAGCCAGAATTCACAATACGCTTCATAAACAGGGACATTGTCCATCAAAGGCGGGCTTTAAACATTTACACCATAATGTCCATTACACGTTAAGTTACAAGCTATTATGTCCATTATGTATTATGCCAAACACCATAATGCCTATTAAAAATTATGCTACATAAGGGCTGCTTATCTACATGCTCATTGCCAAGGGTTACATGTTCATTGCCAGAGGTTCCATGCTTGTTGCCATGTGGGATTACATGCTCATTGCCAAGGGGGAATACATGCTCGCGGTAAACGGGGACAGCTGCCGCCAGGCAGAAGTGATAGCCACTGACAGCGGCAGAGCCTGGCTGTATTCAGAGCACTGCAGGTCCCGGCTATTTGAAAAAATACCCCTTTCACACCAGAAAATGCATTCCCAGGTTGGCCCCTTTTACACCAGCCTAGTCCATGCATTTTCTGGTGTGAGGGGGAGAGAAAACCACCCCTTCCCCCCTTTAACCAGTTATCTAATTTAACCGGCTATATCTTCGGAACCAACTGACCCATTTACATGAGACAAGTATCATATTGAAGAACTTTTGAGTGGGCTTTGAACGATTTTGGTCCAGTGAAACTGGAAAGTTTGGTTCCAGAGTAATCTGCCCTCAAAGAACATGAACAGCCATGAAATTACATTTCAAAAATAAAAAAATTGGTTTACATGCAATATCCCTGAAACCGATTGACCGATATGGACCAGCCTGGTATCATATTGAAGGCCCAGCGATTTAGAATGGAATGAGATCAACCACAAGCTTCTCCGATGCCAAGGGGGGAACTGGCAGCCGCCGGAACCGGGTGGGGGGTCAGAATTGACGGGTCCAATATATCCTATGGGGAAAAAAACGTTACAGCTTTGCCAGGCGATATCTCCGGTTCCCGGTAGGCTAGATACACGGGGCTGGGCTCGTTGGAAAGCCCTGGTCCTCAGCTACAAAATTAATGACAGGGGGGGCACGTGCCCGGGTGCCCCCCCCCTGAATCCGCCACTGACAGGGAGTCAGGGACCCAGTAAGACTTCAAAAAGGCTCTTGCTCTTTTGCTGGTGTTACCCTTTGCTCCTGAGGAATTGGTTGCTGTGAAGCTTTGTCTTTCTGTCTGACAAGGTCCTCATAGAGGTGAGGAGTAGTTAGCCTTTTATATAGATATACATTTATCGAAATATAAAGCACGCCATTCTCAATCCTTGTGCGTATAGATGATTTCCGTGGGTTCTTTGCGCTTCCAGTTAAATTTAATAAAAAAAAAAATTCTAAAAAATACTAAGGTACTTGTGTATTATCACGGCTCCCACGATTTCCATCTTATGGGATCTTATACAATTTAAAATTGTATACCATTGTATATGGCATACAATGGCATACAATGAGATGAGATGAGATTTTAAATTGTATAAGCACACTAATGGGTGCTTTCAAGGTCACTTGGCCCCCCTATAAGATTTTTAATTGTATAAGCACCCTAATGGGTGCTTACAATGTTAAATGCACCCCCACACCACCCCCACTATCAACGCCATCCCGAAGCGTGGCGAGCGCAGCGAGCCCCCGAGGGGCGGCGGTACGCGTCCTCCGTCCTTTTCATACCCCCACTATCCATGTCGGCATGGAGTTGATTTTATATAGTGTGGCGAGCGCAGCGAGCCACCGAGCCCGAAGAGTGGCGAGCGGACGCGTAATACTTTACATGTATTACGCATCCCCTCGCGGGGCTCGCTGCGCTCGCCATGCTTCGGGCTCGGTGGCTCGCTGCGCTCGCCACACTATATAAAATCAACTCCACGCTGACATGGATAGTGGGGGTATGAAAAGGTCGGAGGACGCGTACCGCCGCCCCTCGCGGGCTCGCTGCGCTCGCCACGCTTCGGGTTGGCGTTGATAGTGGGGGTGCATTTAACATTGTAAGCACCCATTAGGGTGCTTATACAATTAAAAATCTTACAGGGGGGCCAATTGACCTTGAAAGCACCCATTAGTGCCCTTTTACAATTTAAAATCTCATCTCATCTCATTGTATGCCATATACAATGGTATACAATTTTAAATTGTATAAGATCGGGTCCCATCGCAGCACATCTCATCTCATTGCATAATATCTTAATGGAGCCCACACACGCACCGATCCCGGCGTGCGTTGTGGGCTTAACTAGCACACATAGCATTGCATCGTATGCCTTGTGCATATGATGTGCATGCGATGCTATGCTAGAAAAAGCTAGTACAAAAAGTATGTGCAGCACATACTTTTGTACTGTACGATGAGGTGCCACGGGAGCGCGCACCCCATCGTACAGCACCGCACAGCCTGCAACGGTGCGTGTGTGGGCTCCTTAAGCCTTATGGTATGCAATGAGATGGGATGAGATGGGAGCCGTGATAGTACACAAGTACCAATACTAAAACTGTAAAACACAAATACACTCAAAATATTATTTTTTATGTAACAATTATATATACATATGTACATACATTGAATAAATCTTATTCCATTTATTCTAATAATGAAACATTAATAAAACAGTATTGCATGAAAAGTACTAAGAATAAAGTCTTGATAAATAGGCTCACCCATATGTGAGCATCGGAGGTAACCCATTGATGGATGCATTTGATATACGCTCATTATCTCATCTGTCTATAATGTGCATTATATCCCACATTCTCCACTTGAACTTTAGGAACATTAGGGTCCCTCCGTTACTAGTTGTTCTGATGAACAGTGTTGCTTGTTCTTAGATTGTGATCCTTCGTTATCACCTTGTTTCTGTGTGGCTCTACAAGCACAATAGCACATCTTGTTCTGTTTAGAAATAGGGTACCCCCTATTATCCAGGAAAGATTAGGGTACCCCCATATATACAGGTAAAATATTAGCAATAGAACTCTTCACCCTTAAATAAATCTAGGCCTATATGTAATGAGAATAAAACAGATCAGGCAGGATAGTAGAATTCTCAGCAGTTCAAGACCCCTTTTTAAATGTTAATGTAAAATGTGTCTATAAAACAGGATTGCAAATTCACACATTATTATTTAAGAGAAAATAAAAACATGTTCATTGCCGAGACTCCATGTTTAAATGCACAGCTGAAGCAGCTCTTTCTGTCTGCCAAACTCCGAAAGAATGAAGTACAATTCCTAGGGTGTGTAGCGGAGGCTGCACCTGATTGGACTACAGGCTTCCAATCAAACTGTCTTCACTTGATGATCAATTGACATTGGTAGCTTGTGATTGGTTGTCAGGTGCCAAGGTATAGACAAATGTTAAGCATCAGGGGTGTTTAACTTTTGCCCATCTGAAAGTATCGATTATAGTTTAATGCACATTCATTTGGTAAAGATTACAGGTACTGTGCATCGCTGTATGTTATTAAAAGTACATTTTAAGGTTTTTGTATTGTAGTTTTTAGAGTCCTGGTAGTTGGCGGCAGCTACTTGATTGCACTTCCAATACCTTTTTTGTGTCATATTGACTTTTTCTTAATATATGATATATTTATGTTATTGGTTAATTGGTCTTCAGAGTTTTCAAGTGATGTTGCAATGCATTGTCCTTCAATAAAAATCGTTTTGTTTTTTTAAAGTGCATTTTTGCAATGTACACTCAAATTCCTTTATTCTGCTGTATGTGACCGTGATTGAGGGAGGCTGACATCATATTGTTTGCTTAAGCCTCCATTATCCTAATTCTGCCAGTGGCCCTGCTCTCAGATTACAAGAGCCCTACAGTACCTTCACCTTCAGGTCAATTTAATATGCTTTTAATTTGTTCCTGCATCCCTAGTTGACAATTTGGTAAAAAGTAGACAATTTGAGGAAGAACTTGCTATTGGTTAATTAGTTAAATTAAACCAATTATGTCCAGTACATCTACCTTTGCCTCAGGATGGAACATGCTGCTTAGGTCTAGAAAACAGATATATACGATCTGATTGACATTTCCCCAATAATAGTTATATCAAGGTTAGTCAGAACTGGGTAATTTCATAGGATCTCCATGGGCAGTCCAAGGCCACCCAGATGGAACATGTACTCATACAATGTTATCCTTTATCTAGTCCTTTATCTAGTCCATATGGCTGGCACTCACATGTGGCTTTAAGTTGTTTGCTGGGGTGATCATCCAAAATAAAGGGAATGAAGTAAACCCAGTGTTTTGTATAGAAATACAGGAGATGGAGTCACTCACTGCTTGGTCAACGCTATAAGACTGGTGAGTGACTCCACCTCCTGTATTTCTTTATATATATATATATATATATATGTATTGGTTTTAAAAATATAGGGGGTATTCAATTAAGTCTGATTTTCCACCTAGGAGGGCCGATCTTTCACTTTTGTGAAAAATTCAGACTAGGAAGTCCGATTTCGGTCTAGGAGGGCCTAGACGTAAAATTTTAAGTGGAGAAAAACACCTAGATTGGTGAATTAGCCATTGATCCAGGAGTTTTTGCAATTTGCTGGTGAAATTGTGGCCGTTTTCACTGCTTTTAGAATAATTTTCACCAATGCCTTATGGCTCAAAAAAGAAAAGTGGAAAGGCATTGTCTTCAATAGCGACAAAAATGGCCTCAATTGAATAGTCGGTCATCAAATTAGTTCAATTTTTGGCTATCCGAAAAAACGGAACTGATTGAGTACCCCCATAAACTGATGAACCAGGGCAGGATGAGAGGACTGGGACTAAGAAGGTGAGGAGCAGTGACCAGTGCTGTGTGAGGGTGTCCAGATCCACCTGGATTTGTCTATCTGCTGCAGTACAAGCCACACTGCATAACTCTCTAAGAAACTTGAAAATATTTTTTTTATTAGCGATGTGCGTTGACCCCACGTGTTTTGGTCATAGTTCTAAATCATGTGACTTGTGCCTATTTTTGTTCCTATAGACTTAGTTACATCAATAACTTTAAACCAAAATCTGAATCCACTTGCCCGGAAACCCAGTATCCCAAAGGTGTGACCGAAAACAAGTACATGCAGCATAAGGGCGGATGGAGCTGCTACACATGCCCAGTTACCATGATCTTTGGGCCTGTGTATGTCTGATGATACATATTACACAAACTGAATGTGCAAATTGTCACTTATTACACATCCTTTATAGACGGGCGACAATCGCTCTAATATCAAACATTTGGAAAACCCTCTCCAAAACATGTGCATTTGCCCCTGCTTTAGAGAGACTAGGATAGCCATGGAGAGCAATGAACTGGACAGATAATTACCAGCCAATCAACTATACTCAATTCTGGGCACCTTCCTTTATACAGCCCACCAAGGTTAAATGTATAGCCCTTTCACACCGCATCCTCAGCCCAGGTCGGGTATGGTGTGAAAGCACCAAAACTTATAATCTTGGTCGTCCAACCCAGCATTTTGACCTGGGTTATAAGAAGGGTTAAACCTGTTTCATCCTCTATATAATGGACGACCCAGGTTTAGTGTAAAAGCACCGGACCCAGGTCGGTGCCGGGTTGGACCCGGGATTGGGATGCTTGGTCCAACTCGGCGTTGAGATCTGAAAGGGGTATAAGTAACCTCTCTGCTTTTTTTTTACAGACCTTGAAAACTGGTGGTGGGACATTTTTTATTACTATATAACACAGAGATACAGGCTTCACAGCTCGATTCCCTGGTCAACCTAAAGAACCATATTACTGAGATGACATGTTCACACTAATGACCTGATTGTCTGAGTACACAGGATCCCTCCCTGGTGGTATTAGACCCAGTGGCTGCATAATTTTCTGAGTCGGACCTACAGTCCACATTAATGTTTCCAAAACTTTGCAATGTTTTTGTGTCACATTAGTCCATATGCTGTGATTGTGGATCTCCTGGATCCCGCCCATGTGTAGCGGGATGTCTGGGGTCATGATTATATGACTCATGGTTATTCCTGTCTTCGTTGCTCCACCCACTGATATAAAAAGCATTACATTTACGGCATTGTACGGTTTGTGACACCGCATCCTCATCACCTCCCACTGAGAGAACATTTTATAAATTGTCAAGGTTGGTTTATAATTATGTCCAGGTCCATCAGAATATAGATTTCTTATTGGGGTAATTTGTGTGGGTTTTATTTTTCTACAGTAAGGTACATTTATAACATGCAACACAATGATCTTACATTATCACCAACTAGGACCCCCGAAAATCCCATTCTCAAATCACTCCTAGCACCCACTGCAGCACAGGGCCGCCCACAGGGGGGGTGCTGTGGGTACAGCTGTCCCAGGCCCCAGCCTCTGGAAGTGCCCGGGCAGCTAATTTTGCCAACAGCAACCCTCCACTCTGTGCTTCCTTCGCTGCGCTCTGTCCTCAGCATGTTCCGAAGAACAGCCTGGCTTCTTCAACGCAGGAAGCCGGTGGCCAATTAAAATGCTGCACTGGCTTTTAAACCAATCAGAGCTCGTGTACCATTAGCCAATCAGAGCGGATGACAGTACACGAGCTTTGATTGGCTCACCCACCGGTGCTGCATTTTAATTGGCTGCAGGCGTCCTGCATTGAAGAAACCAGGCTGTGCTTTAGGACCTGCTGAGTCAGGCGATAAGTGAAGAGAGGGGGGGGAGGAGATGGGGTCCATGCACCGGGTGGGGGGGGGGGCAGACTGGAAATCAGTCCCGGGCCATAAAATTCCTGGTGCATACATGTCAGGCTGTGCATGTGCCGAAGGGCTCCAAGTGGATGTTCTTCGTTGTGTATGTGATGCCTAGTAGATCCAGCCATGTGTGTGAAAATAATATATACAATATAAAAATAGGTATATGCTCCAAAGCAACCCAATGAGTTCCAGAAACGTCCACATAAAGACGTAGTAACCAGACCTGGGTCAACTCCGGATGTATGGATGTATGAAGGGTAAATCCATAAAACCAAATAGACCCTCGGTGTAGTCACACTGCTCCAACTGTCCATGTAAGAAACGGTGTCTAACCCACCTATAAAAAGTTTGCAATACACCTGCATTTTACCAGGCACCCCTCAATACCACCCTGTGGGCCTGATTCAACTTCCATCGATCCACAGCAAATTTCCTGCGTTGACCGATGGTGCAGCTCTACGCATGCTACTTGGTGAATACACGCATGTGCAGGGCCGTTGTGCGGCCCTGCTATCACAGTCACCGAGGCATTCACTCAGAGGGGGGCGGGCAGCAGGCGGACATCTCCCTGTCCCTGCAAGCAGAAGATGATACATCCTGCCGTTAGGATCGCATTTTCTACAATGCGATCCTGGGTGCATTGTAGCGGCACCTAAGGAATTATTCAGTATACTTTGCACCATGCCTGCAAATGTGGAGGCTCCAGATTGGTGCTGCAGCACAGTCCACAATTCAAATAGGGGAGCTCTACCAACTGCCACCCCAAACGCTGGTATAAACATCTCTGGATGGGACTTACTGGCGGTTGGTGTTGCTCCCCTATTTAAATTTTGGACTGCGCTACAGCTGCCTATTACCATCATAGGATCTGCCAATATAAAGTGCTATGACAGGGATAGCCAACTCCAGTCCTCGAGAGCTACCACCAGTGCACGTTTTCCAGCTCACCTCACCTCACAGGTGCACTCATTACTGAGTAGTGAGTGCCCTCATAATTAATTTGAGGTTACTGTTAATAGTTTGTTCCTGAAGGAATGTTAGATCCTGGACATATTTTGAATGCTCTGTGGGTAATACAGGTAAGCATTGTATCGCCATCACTTGCTCTTGGCAAATGCATATCAATAGAGGAGCACAGATTAGCCACTACAGGTGAATGACTGAGCTCCAGGAAACAAATGAAGTCAGCATATCAGGTAAAGTGGTCAAACAGAACATTTTGCATTTGAAAGGCAGAAAGGAAGCCATTGTAATATTATTTGTAAAACAATGGTTCTCAAGTCAATTGTGAGCTGCGCAAGCAGAACTATTATGATAGGCTAAGCCTTGTGGGGCCCACAACTTCAGGGCATTCTCTAAGTGATCTGACTTAATTTGACTAGATGGCTTAGAAGATGCCCCTACATCGCTGCTGCGTAGGGACCATGGCGATAGCGTTGCACAGCCCCTGGATGAATCTGGTAATATCCCTGTTACACTTGAAGGGAGGGATCCATGGAAAGAGGAGGCGTCTGGGCCTAAGCAAAGTGCAATATGGGCATGTTGGCTTAACGGCCACCTATGACGAATACTCAGGAGACGGGAAACTTGGGGGGGTACTCACCATGATGTAGGGTACAAAATGATGACGAAGATGTGAAGGCACATACTGTATAGCCCCATGAAGACCTGGCTGCATTTTATGATGTTACCAACTTTTCACAGCATCTTTTTTTTCTGTACACACGGTGCGGTGTTGCTTGTGATTCGATCCCGAATTATTCAATCAGGATAGAATTGGGATCGACTCGAAAGGCAAGCCGAACTCATTCAATTTGGACTATATATATAGTAAGTACAGATCTGTACGATATAGACTTGCCTGCACAGTCTATTTTACTGTTTAATTTACACTAGTGGTCACTGGGGGTACTTCACCTCAAAAAAAGGTGAGGAGGATTTAGCCTTTTATATATAGTGATAATGATTGTAAACATTAGCAATATTTTCTCTTTTTTTAAGACATAATAACAGCAAACGTGTTATAAACTGATTTTTTTTGTGACATTGCAATACTTTTAATTCATGCTTCATATATGACATTTGGAAAACTTTTGCAGACTTACAAATGAATTCAAATCTGGGCATCTTTGTCTGTAATATGCAAAGCACTATCATGTACTACGCTTGACATATAGGCCCTTATTCTGGTTCACTCGCAAAAGCAAATTCCTTCTCAAATGGACAAAACCATGTGCACTGCAGGGGGGGTTTGATGTAACATGTGTAGAGAGAGTTAGATTTGGGGGAGTTATTTTGTTTCTGTGCAGGGAAAATACTGACTGCTTTATTTTTACACTGCAATATAGGTCTCACTTTGAAGTAAAACCCCACTCAAATCTAAATCTCTCTGCACAAGTTACATCTGCCCCATCTGCAGTGCACATGGTTTTGTCCATTTGAGAAGGAAATTGCCTTTGCAAGTGAACCAGAACAAGGGCCATAAAGTAATGAAAGTCCAGGAATTCCCTTGGATAAGCTGGTCCTTCTAATCAGAGATAGAACTCTGAGAGGCAATGGAGTCATCTGCCGCCGGGCTCCTGCTCCCAAGGGGGCACCTTTTCCTCCCCTGCAAGTTTGAATCACTTAATTTAAATCCATTGATAATGGTTCTGTGGCTGACTTTCCCTCCTAGCAGGAACATAGATGTCACACTCTCTTCATTTTAAATATAATATACTTAACATATATTTATATAAGGTGGTATGTGTGTGTGTGTGGGGGGGGGGGGGGGGGGCACCAATATGTATCTTGCCTCCAGGCAACTGGGACAAACTTACGCCACTGCTTCTAATGAAGTGGTAGATTAAATGAAGGCCTAGACTTAAGAATTAAACATTTTACCGGATTACTTAGTACAGAGACGAGAGAGCCATCACAATGGCTGTGCGGAACATTAGTGAGAAATTGATGTGTTGAACACACTAACTTGTGGATTAGTTGTTTATCTGGTCTGCCATTCACACTGCCCCACACATTTCTCCCTGAACACAAGTGAACAGACAGTGTGCAGCGTGTGCCTCGTTTAACTCATCCATATTAATAGCCAGAAATATGAATCACTGTGAAATGAATCACATCACATGTGGAGTGCTAACTTTTTGTATTTTATTATTTTTCTAACAGGTCTCTTCCACAACCATCAATTCCCATCCCTTTAAAAAAACACAAAAGCAATTAACAAATAACCTGTTTCAACCCTGGACATCTGCCTGCTAGATTTTAGGCCTAATTTCCCCTTTTTTGTCCTTGTCAAGAGCTTGTGAATAGTGTCAGGTCCGGATTTAAGGCAGAGTTCCCAGCTCAGACTGTGTAAGTTGTCTTTAGCCATTATCCCCAGAACAAAGGCACTAACAGGTTTGACAAAGAAGGTTTTTCTGTTCCAGAAGAGAGAAACTCATGTTTAGACCGCAGGAGACCAACTTGGGCTTGTTTGGCTCCCATTCTCCTTCCATACAGGGGCACACGGAGGCTTGTTGAAGAATGTGTGTATTCTGCTTGTGTCCCATTCACATGTCCCCATGGGAAGTCACACCTAGAGCTGTCATCAGCTGCAGACATGCAGGGATCCTGAGTCTGTCCTCAAACCTGGGTGAAATCGGGAACAATGCTCTGAAATAGCTTCTAATTAAGCAATGATGGGGGAAAGGCCTTTTTTATCTTAATTTTTTTTTCATTTGAAAGAATGTTTTATCCTTTCAATGCCAAATACCTTTCTTATGGGAGAAGCCTCTAAACCATGGCCAAAAGTTACGCTCCAAGCATCAAATCCATCTGTAAATATCAAAATAGTTCTGAGATACCAGGAAACCTTTACACCTCTTGTTACTACAATACAGAGTAGGAACTGCTTGGCTTGGTGGTCATTATAGTGTACAGAGAATACACAGGCGCCCGGCACTCCTCCTAGTGGAGGAGATTGGTGGAACAAGCATATCAGTACACTCCATTTAATGGGAAAAAAAACAAATGTCACAATTTAATCCGCCCCTGTGTCATATCTCATCTCATTAAACAAGTGCTATGAAACACTTACTGTACGTCACTAGTACAATGTATCCCATATACACCTGGAGTTATAGACCTATTATGAAAGTTAATCACACAAATAATGAACGTCGATGTCACCCAATAACGGTTCATCTATTGGTGACGAGTACCCCACACACAGCAGTATATTTATGTGAGACTCGTTGGGGTACTTAGGTAATGTATAAACAGTCATCCAGAACAGTAGATGGGGGATTGGCACCTAGAATTGAAAACACTTGCTAGTTCGTTATTTTAATATGTATAATTGTATTTTACTATGTGCACATGGTGTATATTAAGTGTTCTTGTTTAATTTTTCCTATTTGTATCTGTTTATAACCATTTGATTATCTATCATGATCTATTCTTGGATATCTATCTAAACACCTCTCTCATATGCATGTTCTATCTATCTATCTATCTATCTATCTATCTATCTATCTATCTATCTATCCATCCATTCATCTGTCTATCTGTCTGTCTGTCTGTCTGTCTGTCTGTCTGTCTGTCTATCTATCTATCTATCTATCTATCTATCTATCTATCTATCTATCTATCTATCTATCTATCTATCTATCTGTCTGTCTGTCTGTCTGTCTGTCTGTCTGTCTGTCTGTCTGTCTGTCTATCTATCTATCTATCTATCTATCCATCTATCCATCTATCTATCCATCTATCTATCTATCTATTCATCCATCTATCTATCTATCTATCTATCCATCTATCCATCTATCTATCTATCCATCTATCTATCCATCTATCTATCTATTGATCCATCTATCTGTCCATCCATCCATCCATCCATCCATCCATCCATCTATCTATCTATCTATCTATCTATCTATCTATCTATCTATCTAAACAAATCTCTATCTATTTATCTATCTGTCTATAAATCTATTGATAAATGTATCTAAACAAGTCTATATATATATATATATATATATATATATATATATATATATATATATATATCCAAATCAGTTCTTCTTTATATCTACATGAATTATCTATCTATCTATCTATCTATCTAAACCTATATCTATTTAAACAAATCTATCTATCTATCTATCTATCGAATCTATCTTTCTTTCTATCTCTGTAGCTATCTAAACAAATCTGTATATATCTATTTATCTATCAATCTACCTATCTCTCAATATTCCTCTTTCTTTCTAAACAAATCTGTGTTCATATTTATCTACGTGAATCATCTATATATCTATCTACCTATGAATCTATCTAAACAAATCTTTATCTATCTATCTATCTATCTATCTATCTATATATCTATCTACCTCTCTCTCTCTCTCTCTCTTTATATTTATCTATCTACCTATCTATCTATTTATCTAAGCACTACTTTATCTTTCTTCTTGAATGCTGTTGTTAACATAAATCCAGAGTTTTTTAGATAAAAATATCTTTATTTGAGTTTAAAATGAAATCCACCATAATACAAACGAGGCAAAATTAGTCTAAATAAATATTTTGCATGCATCCTGAGCACAGTATTAAGTCTCTGTTGTGCATGCTGTATATAATCTGTTTAATTGCTAGGAAATGGCATTATATTTAGTAACACGTCACTTGTGGGAAAGATCTTAAAGCCGAATACAAACCTTTTAAGCAAAAGGTCCAATGGTTAAATAAATAAATCCACATAAACAGTCCACATTTTGATGTCAATTTCCTGCTATCAGCCACAGAGGCCAGCCTCTTTAAACAAACATTTCTCTCAGATGAAAAATGAGATTTCATTTTGCCTTTTATTCTCATTGTGTTGGTCATTCTGTGAAGAAGAGAAAAACGTCAAGGTATATATATATATATATATATTATTCTACACAACATAATAAATGACGGTAGTTACGTAATCTACATCAGCCCTGGGGTATCTAACATTTCTTTTTGAAGATTTATTTTAAATTCTAACAACACATAAAATAATAATAACAGCGAGAGGCAAAGCTTTAGTATTAAAAATAAATGCGCAAATTTGCATTAAACATGATAACTTTATAGAAATTATAGTAAATTAGGGTACTTCTTTACTTTCACGGTGCCACTAGATTAGGACAGATAGGAAATCGCGGTCATCGCGGGCATTGAATGCACTAAAAAATCGGGTGCGACGCA